>NC_062278.1:184032697-184370197 GCF_902655055.1 Lutra lutra | reverse complement strand
CCTAATCTTGTAGGATGCATTCTTCTTAGAACTCTGCTTTATTTGTGTGGCATTGTTGGCTAAGCTATTTTCATCAATATTCCTGCAGACCCCATCACATACAATGGTAGGGAACGTCCCAAGATGCCTAGGGAAATCGAAATACTTGTGCCAGCAGGGTTACTCTAATGAGTAAACAGTTCAGATTTTAAAATTAAGATGAAATACTCAGAAGAAAAAAAAAAAAAGACTTCAGAAAGCCATCTGACACTAATTGGTAGCTACAGCATGACAACGCCCATTGGAAACATGGATGCAAAAGGGGCATAATGTGAAAGGAAACGTCTGGTACTTGGTGAAAGCTACTGATGTTCCAGCTCGTTCCCACCACTTTGTGGAACTGCAACGCCCATGTTCTGCCTCTATTTCTCTACGTATCTATGTTGCTTTTGGTGCCTGACTCAAAAGGGAGCCTGCACGCCTCTCAGATTTCATGAGGTCCAAACAGTGAAGTCAAGCCCTTTGGGAGAGTAGCAGGCTTTCATCCAACTCTGACAATGGAGGGGTCCAGTTCTCCCACTCTGGTGGGTATCAGAATCACGTGGGGAGCTTTTTCCAAATGCAAACCCTGGCCCCACCCCAGATACGGCACACCCTGGAGCGGAGCAGCTATGTCTGTGTCAGGAACCAGAGCTCCGCCGTGATTCCCATATTCATACATACTTAGAAAACCATCAGTTTTGATTCTTAATGGAAATCTGAACTCATTAAAAATAATACAGGCCTCAAGATAAAACAAAAAATTCACCAGGAAAATCCAAAAGAAGACAAAGATTTCAGTTCCGGAATCTCTAGCGGTCTAAATCACTTGGTCCACAGTCCTCTGTTTAGTATGCTTCAGGATTACCAGGAGAAGTTTGTTTAAAATGCATTCTCTCATCAGTCAGCAAAAATTCCGATCCAAGAATCTGTGTTTTAATAAAATTCCCCGACACATATACAAACACACACAATGACCTGGAAGCAGGTGAGCAAAGCCCCCTCTTTGCCACATGTTGAATTAGGACCAACTGCAACTTCCTTCCACTTCACACGGGAGCATCTGTGTTCCATCTCTGTGCTCACCTGTCCCCAGGAGAGGAGGCTGCCAGCACCTCTGATCAGGCATCACCAACTCAGGGCTCTGGGACAGGAGGAGAAAGAGGCAAAACACATACCACATCCTCCCCCACAAGAGCTGTGGTCAATGTCGGAAAGCAACAAGAACATCTTAAAGAATCTGAGTAATAACACAGCACCTGTGCCATTAGAGCACTAAGCACGGAGAACATACCTTAAAATACTACCCCTAATTCACAGACAGGAAACCTGGAGCGGAGAAAAATCACATTATGACTCAAATGCAGAGCTGGAAGGGAGAAAAAAGAAACCTCAGGAATTCAGTTTTTGAGCCTGATGCTAGAAATATTATTCAGGGTCCTAGTAAGTACAGCTGATCACAGTATCAGCGAAAATCAAGTAATCTAGCAAAATATAGATGTCCACCTGACTTACTACTGAGAAATAAATATGTATCCAAATACAAAAATCAGGAGGAAAAACCTTTGTCCCATCCTAAGTAAATCTATTTAATTAATTTAAATAGGAACCTCACAATGCTACGCTTATACCCATTTTTTCCCCTCAGCAAATCGTCCCATAACACACTAACCTCTGCTATCTATAAACTGTTGAAATAAAACAAAATGACATGAGTTTTCTAGTTGGTGATCCCTCCATTTCAGCCGCTTGTCTGAATTAGCAGCAGCTGGAGGAAATACACCCATCAGAGTGCTAAGGAGAGAGAACTAAATAGTAAACACAACATTTGAACACAATTTTGTATGTATTCATGTTCCTTTTAAAAAAAAAAAAAACTATTTTATTAAAAATGTGATTTGGAAAGAAAGTGCAATTAGCTTTGCACAGGCACTGCCGAGATGTTCCCGAACACACCAGACATATGTAAATATTTCGTGATATCAGTTCCATTTGAGTAGACCTGTCAAGATATTTACAGGGCTTGACAGTACTTCTGTCTTTAATTAAATTTTTGCCTAGATACTTTAATGTAATTTAAATAGATTATTAGTTGTCAGGAACTAATATAAATTTTGTTTACGATTTAGTTACTTTAAGTACTCAGATTGAAGAAACTAATTTAACCCCATGACTGAGCAGCTTTAAGCGTCAAGAGAAGACCACTAAAAAGTCCCCACTGCCCTTTGCGCTATCTTGGCAATCTTGAATTACTACAACTTAATTACAAATATCAAGGCACGAAATTGAGCCCCCTCCCCCACCTTCTTTAAACAGCACAGCTGGTGGAGAGCCTTCAGGAAAAGCCCGTCTACACTTGCTCAGGTACCACCGTCTCTCTCATAAGCAGTTCTCTCTCCCAGGGGCTGGCTAGGTAGGAAATGTTTTTCTCACTTTAAATCCCGTAAAATAACTACCAAACAAACACCTGTTGTGCACAAGGCAGGGCATATATTAAAAACTGCCCTCAAGGGATTTCAAAAAGAAAAACAAGCCTTGCAGAGACATCCACAGCTAATTTGGTCCATAGGTCTCATGACTGGGTACAAGAGCATGAGGGAAAGCAGACAGCTCCTGGCACAACCCTCTCCTGAATGGGAATTGGCTTCTAAATGCAACCCGAAAAATGCCTTAACACCAATTGACTGTAATTAATAAGAATAATTTATTAAAGAAACAAAGAACACTAATTGTCTCTCCCGACTGTCATGCACTTCACCCCACTGTACTTCCTCTTTCCGGAATACCAGCCTTCTAGCCATAATTGTAAGAATATTATCTATAGGATGAAAAACCAAAGCACATCTTGAAATCAAACATTCCTTACAACATTTATTTTTAGGTTGGCGACACCAGCCAAATATGCTTAATTTCCATTAACCACATCATCACATGCACATTGAAATAAACTATGTATGTCCCAAGGCGGGGGGGTTAAAAAAAAAAAACTGTCATGCATAAGATACCCCATATTTGGCCAGGTTTTCCCCTGTTTCAGGAATTTGTTTCATCTCATGGCCTGCCGATGTCCCAGCTTTTGGCACCTCTAACCTTAATTCATCTGAGTACCATGGAAGAGAAGTATTTTTAAAAATCGGTTTAAGATGGCTCCTTGGACAGCATGCATTATGGCAAAGTGGCCTAAAGACCAGTGTAAGTAGTCACGAGAAAGATCATTTAGGAAATACACAGGCCCAAATGTAAACTTACGTGGCTTGCTGGCTTGATTCACAAATTCAGTATTTGATCACCTGGTGGGATTACTACCATCAACCAAAGGAAAAAAAAAAATCCCCTGCAAATAGTAAAAGTATATGTTGGCTCATGTCTATTCAGCAGATGCCTCTCATAAGGTTATTTTCTTTAGAAAACAAACCTCTACTTGCTTGAGACCTTTATACACATTAGGTCCAAAAAAACATAGGAAAAAAAAAAAGGCTGGCTTAGCAAAAAATGGCATTTACTATGACTGAAATCTATAAAAGGAGGAGGACACCTAACAGGATAAGAAAGGAAAAGAAAGAGCCCTTAGCAAAAACATTTTTTTTGAAAAACAAAAATGCCACCTGTGCAAATCTAGCTATGCTCTCAAAACCCTTTCTCAGCCCCACAGAAATAGCTCAGGCTCAATGCCTTGAAGTTGCAATTAAATTGTAGTAATTTAAGATTATCAGGAGAGCAAAGGGCAGTGGGAGCTCTTTGGAGGGCTTCCCTCCCCTCTTAATGCTCTTCAGTCAGGGGTTAAATGAGTTTCTTTAATGTAAGTACCTTAAAGTAACTGAATCATAAACAAAATTTATACTATTTTCTGACAGCCTGCAATCTATTTAAATTTTATTAACGTGTGCCTAAAATTATTTTTAAAAGACAGAACTCCTGTAATGCCCTGTAAATATTCCTGGCATACTCACTGAAATGTAATCGGTATGAGAACAACTAACATTGTCTGAATACACATACTTTTTTGTGATGTGGCGTCTTACAAGATAACATTTCAAAACTGAGTTTTAGTCTTAAGTAAAACATGAAAACTAAATAAACAGCACAATAAGATTGGCTGCAAAGAAGAAGCTGCGTTCAAAAGAAGTTGTCACATCTGCTATATTCTCCCTTCACTTTCTTAATGTGGGCACTGGACGTGCTGAAGTATAAATATAATTGTTTAGGAAATATCACAATCCTTTTGTTAATTTAAACGACTGCTGAAAACAGACATATCCTTCAATAGAGCCTAAGAATGCAAATATACAAGGCCAGGGGTAGAGTCTTAGGAGAAGCAAGGAAAAACTTACTAACAGAAAACCATACCTCAGCTCAATATTAACCCAGTCAACTTTTGTTATTGTTGGTACAAATGATTTAACGAGAAAATATTTATAGCTTTTTCAAAAACATTACATATTGCACAGAATTGCCTAATAGCATCCATGTGTATGTTTAACTCGCATTGTTTAATTATACAATAAAAGATATATCCAATAAAAGCTACACACTTTGAAACATGTTGGGCACTATGGTTATGAAACTCTGACATAAAAAAACAAAAAGTGCTTACTATGTGATCGACATGGTAATTAAAAATGCAATCCTTAAATAAAAATCATTTTATTCTTTATGTGTTTACTTGTCCTATTTCCTACTTTGTTCTACTTAATTAAAAATGACATTTAATTTGATGATAGTTCATAGCAAAAAAGAAAAAATAAGTGTTACAGTTTTTACTCCAGCCTTTAAATATAAATACAAAATCTCACAGACCTCTCCAGCAATATAACCCCCTTAATTTGAGACAGTTAATTTGAATAGTTGATGTTGCTTTCATTATACTTTGATAAACCTGTGAAAACAAAATGCTAAAGTA
Organism: Lutra lutra; assembly: GCF_902655055.1. NCBI lineage: Eukaryota > Metazoa > Chordata > Mammalia > Carnivora > Mustelidae > Lutra > Lutra lutra. The sequence goes on along the minus strand of NC_062278.1, from coordinate 184,365,279 downwards.
ATTGCTGTTACTACTCCCTTTAAAAATGTAAAGCAGTTAAATTTTCCTAGACAACAAGCAAGGACAAGTTACAGAGAACTTGAATAAAAGTAGCAACGTGGTCATATTGAATGTCAATCTAAAAAAAGAGGTTATGTCTAATCTGGAGAATGCTCCCTCTCGCCTTTTTAAATTCCAAGAGTGGGCTGACACAAAACTTCATCACCAGGGATTTTTTTTTTTTCTTTTTGAGCTTCACATCAGATTTAAACCCTCACATACAAAACCTTGGCTTTCCTGACAAGGCAGATCTTCTAAACTTGATGTGAGAAAACGTTACCTAACTCTAGTGTAGGAGTCTAATGTTGGTAAAAAGAATTCCACTCCACAGTTCTGGGTAGCAAGGCAGCCTCTGGAAGACTTAATATTCATTCCATACCTTTTTGCGCGCACGCTCTTCATAAACCAGACTGTATGAGAAAAATAACTTCTTTAGCAACTCGACATCCATAAGGAACTCAAATGCTGACTAGAGAGAGGCCGAGTATTTCCTGAGCCTTAGCATGCACAACAAAGATCAGCATTTGCAATGGCCCATTTCTGCATTAGTGAATATCTAGCTTTGCTGCTTGATCGAATAGTCCAGGGTTCTCCATGTAGAGCTCCTGACAACAACCCAGCTGCAGTTCTGTTTGATCTCTTCTGCTTCCTTAATTTGGGTTGTCAAGGTTCAGCAGTTGGAGGCTGTTTACTTTACTTTTCCAAAAAAAAAAAAAAAAACCTGATTTCTTTTTCTCTCTCTCATACAATGACTAATCCAAAGTCTAAGGGGGGAAAAAGGCAGCCAGTGTGGTAAGATGCTAAACCTTTTTTACCCCCTTTGCAGTGAGATTTTAGCTGACATCTTCTGAATGGTAACTAGTTGAGTTCCTTTTTATATTTTTAATGCTCTTTAATTATGAGATGTTTCAAGTAGAAAAGTCGGGGGGGGGGGGGGGGAACCATTCCAAATCTCTGAAGCTGTAAGCTCAATTTTCTTTTCCTGGACTGAAAGAGATGGGTATTTCCACTTTGAGAATCAAAACTCCAGTGGAATTCTAAAAAAGATTTCATACATTTCTCTCTGGAACTGAAAATAACAGCAACTCCTCTGTCTCAATTATGCAGGCTAACCCTGAGTAGAAAACACCTGAACTCTGACCACTTCTCTTCAAATTCTACTTAAGACATCTCCCCCCAAACTGATGATCACTATGGAAAAACGAAGAAAAGATAGAAGGTAAAAATTTGCAGAGATTCTTCAATATATTTTCAGCAGTAGAAAAAATCCCTTAAATATCCTTGAGGTTTTTCAATTCAGCTATTGTGCAAGCCCTAAATCCTAAAGCCTACGGACAACCAAAGGTAAAGTGTAGATGGTTTCAAGGTATAGCCTCCTTTTAAAAGAAATACAGAATGCCCTTCCAGCATTCCCATTTAAAAAGCAGTAACAAAAAAGGAAATCCAAACTTACAAAATACCTGTGACCGGACAGGAGAGCAACACCAGCCCCTTATAAGTGGGCTAGAGAAGCTTAAATGCAACCAAATGAAATGTTTATATTAATTTCATTATTCTGCCCAAGCCTCAGCAATGAGGGCTGGGGGGGGGGGGGGTGGTGGTGGAGGTTTGCTGGGGGCGGGGTGTTGGGAAGAGGAAGAAATAAGTTTCATTTCGGGTTTTCTGGTCGAGCAAAAGGAAAATGAATTAAAACCAATGCGTAGGATGAGCCCCGACTAAATCAATACACTTTGTAATCAGCCCGGCAAGGGTATTTGGACACAATGACTTGGAAATAATTAATAGTTATAAGAGGGGAGTGGGGTGAGAAGGGGGGGAAGAGATGTCACCATATTTTATCGGAGCACTTTACACTCCACGCTAAACTTTGATCTCCAGATTCTCGGATTTAGGAAAGGGGAGAAAAAAAAGAGGATAAAGTCCAGTATTTCGAAGCACCTACTAGCTTGAGGATGGGCACAATCCTGGCTCCGGGAGCCTCATCCTTACGCTCGCGCCGCCCAGGCTGGCGCTTTGAGCAGAGAGCCCCCCGCGGGCTCTAGGGTATCGGTTGCCCCCGCCCGCGTTCACGCCCCGGCACCCGCGACCGCCTCGACTTACCCGCAGAGTCCGGGGAGGGAGTGGGAGCGCCGCCTTCACGCCCGCGGAGGAGGCGCCGGCAGCACCATGGTCCCCGGCGCCGCTGCCGCTGCCGCTGCCGCTGCCCCTTGCCGGTTTGCTCGCCGCGCGCTCTCTTCCTCTTGCAAACTTTCGGGTTCTGCGGTCGACAAGAAACCAGGGCGACCCTCAGCAAGTCTTCCCGGCTCAGGTTGGGGGGAACTGAGGGGGGGTGGGATAAGTGATTAGGCTGGGGGGCCAAGACCGAGAGGGCGGCGGACTAGGAGGACCCGCGAGTGCGGGTGGACGGAAAGGAGGATGTGGCTTAGGGAATCCCTGCAAGGATCCCGAGACCGGGAAATCGGCCGGAGCCAAAGTCTCAGCACCTTCCCCAGGATCTTACAAAGTTGCAACAACAAAAAAGGAGGGGGGAGGAAGGGGGAAGGAGGTGGGAAAGGGATACGATCGCAGGCGCAAGGTTTGAAGTTACAACTGTTTATTTAGTCCTTATTCTCACAGGGGCGGGAGCTGCGCGGGAAGGGGGGGGTGCTGCAGGCTACGATTTCGAAGCAAACACTGGGGAGGGGGCATGCGACTTTGTTTCTGGGTGCGGAGCTCCCCGGCGCCCGCGTGTGTCACCGCCAGTCTCCGGGGACCGAGGCGGAGCTCACAACAGGTGGGGAGGGGGACTCGCCCAGGGCAAAAAAGGAGAAGGAATCAAAGTTTCCGAGCGGCGGTATGGGGGGGGGGGGGGGGGCGAGAGGCGGGGGAGAAGGGAGGCGGAGGCAGCGAATGACCGCGACCCCGAGGCAACTGGCAAACTCTCAGCTCCCGGCGCTGCTGCCGCCGCCGCCGTCCCCACCCGAAGCGCACGCAGTCCCGGCTGCAGGCCCAGCTGAGTCCTCCGCGGGATGGGGATGGAGCGCGGGGAGCTCGGGAGGAAGGTGGCGTGCTGGCCAGGGATGGAGAGCCATCGGCCGCCGGGACAGGGCCACAGAGACGCGGCGGCTCCCGCGCGTCTCAGGAGAGATCCAGGCTTGGGAAACCTCCCCGGTACCCCCCAAGCTTCGAAGGAGAGGAAACCCCGAAAGTGCGTGTGGTGGAGGGGAGGAGACCCGACGCGGCGATTCCCCGCAGCGCACCCGGTTCCTACTCCCACCCGCGGAGCTGGCCACGTATGTCGCGGGCCGGTCCGCGGCGAGGCTGGGTTCCCGGGGTCCAGCGCGCGTGAGGGTGCGTGTCTAGCTGGGGGTGCGCGACTGTGTGTCCGAGTTTTCTGTGCTCCGGGGGCGGCGGTGGGCTGTCCCCGTCGCTGGGTTCCGGGCCAGGCGCGTGTGGCACTGGGGATGTCTCGATGCGCGGGGCCCAGGATGCGGGCTTCCCATCATTACAAACCAGGGGCATCAAGGGGCACACACTCTCGGAGAGCGAAGGGAAAAAGTTTGCTCCGAGTCCAAACTTCAGGCTCCCGAGGCTCCCGGCGCGCGCCCCCTCCCGCCGCAGACTCGACCCCGGCCCCGCGCCGGCCCCGCTTCTCTGCCGGCACCCCGACGCCCGACACCGAAAGTTGAGCCAGGCGGCCTGGGCTTATTGATTTCTCTCCCCGCGGCGATCGCCCAGAGCGCAGAGCCAGGAGTGAAGGGGCCGAGGGAAAGACGATTTCGCCTCTCGCCTGCCGCCGCCGCCGCCCCCCGCCTTCATTTGACTTATGGAAATGGACCCAAGCTTGCGGGCGCCGCCACCGCCAGCGGCCCCCCCAACCCCCGCGCCGGCCCCAACCCCCACCCCACCCCAGAGCCTGGGCCCGGGCCGGGGGACAGAGGCGAGAGGAGAGGGCGGGGGGAGGGGGGGAGATGCACGTGGAGCCTGGAGGTGGAAAGTAGTTTTTTTTCCTTTTTTTCTTTTTCCTTTTTTTTTTTTTTTTTTTTTTTGTGCTGGTTGTTGTTGTTGTTTAAAGTGGCGGAAACAAGGCAGGAGGCAGCTTGGGAAAAAGTGGAGCAGAAATGGAAAAATACAAACTCACCCGCTGCAAATGGTCTCTCGGTGCAAACTAAGGTGTTTTCGGGCCTTTCCCCCGCGCGCGCCCACTCCCGCCCGCGCGCGCACCCCCGCGCACACACTCACTCGCGCACACACGCGCGCACACACGCACTCCCGGACGAGGGCCGGGCCGCCGCGAGTACAGCATGCAACCGCCACACAATAAATAACAATAGATTCCTCCGCTCCGGACTAGCTTCCCGGAGCCCAGCCAGCGCCAGTGGCGGCGGCGGCAGAGGCGCGGGGAGCGCCGGCCTGGGGGCGCTCCCCAGCCGGCCTCCGGGCCTCTTGCCAGGGCCCCCTCTCCGCCTCACGCGCCCCCAAGGCCCCGCGGCACCCCCAGAGCGCGAGCCGCTGCGCCCCCTCCCTGGGCCACACGGGTACTGGCGCCCACCCGGCTCCCCCCGGCCTCCCGGAACAAATAAATAAATAAGGCGCGCGAGAGAGGCCAACACGTCGCGGAGGGAGATGTTGTTATTTTTTGCTGTTGTGCGTCCCTGACGTCACATCCACCTGCTGGGTAAACAACAAGGCTCGCAGCAAAAAAAAAAAAAAATTGCAATTGCCAAGCTGGGGGGGAGGGGGCAGCCTGGACGGAGGGGGGGACGGTTCTCGGGAGATGGGAGTGAGGGGCGTCCAGACTGGATGGGGAAGGGGAGAGGGAGGCAGAGCCCTGCAGACTAGAGAGAGGAAGGGAACACCAGAGCAGTCCCTGGCAAAAGAGGGATCTGGCAAGAAAGACCTGGAAAAATAAGGGGCATGGGGGAGGGGAGGATTCCTCAGAAGATGGGGAAATGGGGGGCCCATTCAGCCACCGGAAAAAAAGGAGAGGGAGAGTGTTAACAACTAGGGACGAAGATAGGAATGCGATGGCTATTTGCTTGGTTTCTGAGCTAAAAATACAGAAGGAAAGAGAGAGGGTAGGCAAGGATGTGAGTTTCCTCCAGTTAAAAGTGAAAGTGTTTTGCCATCAGTGACAGTTGAAGGAGGGGGAGGAGGGGGTGGTGTTTTCAGCCCCCTTTCTCCCTCTCTCCCGTCTTTCCTGGGTCTCTCCTCTTTCTTTCTGCACTTTGTCCAATGAAAGAAGGCGAGTTCGGGAGGTGAAAGTTCAACAGAAGGACAAACCCCTGTTTGCAGGGAAACAGAAACCCGCCAGCGATGGGGTTTACCTCCTGTATTCCTATATCGGGAGAATGTAATGTGGGACGAGCCCCCCCCCCCCTTCCTTGTCAGACTCACTGCTGGAATGTGTAGTTTGATCCACTTTGGGGGGAAAGTGGCTGCCGCATCAGGAGCTGTGTTCTTGCCACGGTTTCTCTTAGGAAAACGCCCAGGGGCTAGCATGTCAATCAGTTGTTTAACACAAATTACCTGCTCTTCCAGAGATCAGTCACATGCAAAAAACTCTATCCAATTCTTTGAAAAGGTGAGATTTTTTTTTTCTTTTTGCTGTTTTGAAGTTTGGTGGAATTTAGAAATTTGAAGAAGTAAATTAGAAGCCTGAATGAAATGTTTTAAAATATACATATATTTGTATAAAAACAAGACACTGGTATCTCTTTCCTCTTTAACAACACAAATTGAGAAGGAAGACTTCTTGTTTCCAAAATGTGACTTAGAAAGAGATATAGGGTTCTATGGCTTGTTGTTGTTAACAGAAATAATTTTTTTCAGACCCGTCACCCCAGAAGCTGCCAAACTCCTAAGCCAGCATTTCCAGCTACTGGCTGGCTGGTGTATCAGGCCAACTCTTAATGAGAATGTATTGAAAGCCACTCCTGTGGATTCCTACAAAGTATCTTTGGGGGGGGGGGGGCAGTTCTGTTCCATTCCTTGAGACCAGCACAATTGTAGATAATAAACATCCTGAAAAGGTTATTATAAATTCTTATGGATAATGTCTTATTACAAATATCGTTACACATTCATTTACAGAAGAATTCTAAATCTCAATTGCAATAATAGTGTAAGACTACCACTTTAAAATTGTATCTGTTTTGCAAGCAAAAAAATAAAGCCATTCACCAGTGCTACAGTATAAAGCCAGAGAAAGGGAGACTGTGCTATGGTAATTCCGGCATAAAATTCACATTGAATGCATGCTATACAAGATTCTATGCTATCCAGACAAGACCATCTATTGGATCTTTTAGACTAGAGTCTAGATGAAGAAAATGCATTTTAGTTTGTGTAGAACTTCCTAGCTTTCTAGAGACTAGGGTTCCTATTAATCTTTGATTCAAGACATCAGACATTTTGACATACCGTCTATGTTCTAGACCATATAGTAGACAATGAAGACTGCAAAATTAAAACCCCTGCCCTTGAGGAGCTCACAGTCTACAACTGTCAGTAATAATATTTAATATTTATTGAATGCTTTCTATGACCTAGGCACTGATGAAAACTTTAGGTCAAGTCAATTCATAGTTGCAACAATCCTTTGACATCTCTGGAAATTCCATATGCTGAACTCACATGAAATTAAGTGGAAATCTACAAAGTAGCCAGTCTATGGCAGAGAAAACTGTTTTCCATTTCCAAAATGTTTATACCAGATACAACATGGTTATGGTATGTGTTGAGTTGCAGAATTATAACTCAGGGAAATAGCAATTTATTTAAATGAGACAAATTTATTCATAGTCTGTAAAGAACAATTCATGCTCTGATCCTGTTTTCCAGATTGTATGGTGAGCTTTAAAAAAATTGTGAGTATTGCCCTATTAAAAAGATCTTTAGGTTGCTACTGATCTTATTCTGTATTTTAACTGCCTTAAATTCTACGTTCACTTGAAAGAGGGGCCCAAAGTCAGGTTGGCAACAAGTTTTGCAGACAAAAGGAAATCCTGGTTGTAAATCCCATGATATATTGTACTCAATTTTGTATATAATACTGTCTAATGTGCCACCTTATTAAAGAACTCCGTGTCCATTTGGCTTACATTAGGGGGAAACTTAACTGCAGCTTTAACATATTGTTCATTTTCAACACTGTCACGTTACATTCATAGGGAGCACATTTTAATTTCTTTATCTGTAATCAACTGGAAGTTTCTTTTTGTTAAATTAAAGCAAGAAGGGTTTTTTTAAATAAAGGGCATGGGGGTAGGACGCCACCTTTTGGTCGTAAAACAAATAGAAATCCCCTTTTCAACAGATGTTCCTGACATAATTTCATTTTAATTACACCAAGGCAAAGGTGTTTGTCCCCATTTCACTATATTTGACGTAACAGGAAAAAACAAAACACTGTAAAGGGAAATTAGCAAACTATATGTAACTGCAGCCAGAATTTCCTTAAAGAGATCGGACCACATTTGTGCCCTGCCACACACTATTAGCTATACATCAGACACCAACTTTGTTCTGCAAAGTCTTTGTCAATAAATACACACACATTTGGGGAACGGAAACAGGGTGGACATTTACCACTTAACAAGATACATGAGTGCTTTTGTGAGTCTAGAGTTGAACAGAAATTTTAAATTCGCCTAATTCAGTGTTTCTTGGTTACCATCCTCCTCATTTTTTGCCAAAAGAGTCATTGGACTACAACTATTATGGTAAGTTTATTAAATATCTTCCTTTACGTTAACCTACTTTTTTCTCTATTACTTTTTTTTTTTTTAAAGATTTTTATTTATTTATTTGACAGAGAGATCACAAGCAGGCAGAGAGGCAGGCAGAGAGAGGAGGAAGCAGGCTCCCCGCTGAGCAGAGAGCCCAACGCAGGGCTCGATCCCAGGACTCTGAGACCACGACCCAAGCGGAAGGCAGCGGCTTAACCCACTGAGCCACCCAGGCGCCCCTCTCTATTACTTTTTTAAATGGGAACTCAGTATCGCCCTCCACAAATTAAAAGCAATCACAGTGAAAACAGTCATCGACTCCTTTGTTAGAAAGGGAGAGGGGAAAAAAAAAATTACAAATTACAACCAATTTTTTTTAAGGGAAAGTGCCAAATGCCAAAAGGATTAATGACATGAGGGTCAGCAGAGAATTTTAACATCTCTGTGGTTTTTTTTGAAAAGCTGTAACGATTGAAATTGATTGCAGAAGGAGTATAGTTCTCATGATGTGATTCAGTGTTATCTATTGCTATTCCAGTGGCAAGCCTCCTACACTTTGAGAAACAGGCATAACCAAGTATTTCAAATTACAGATTAGGAGACTGAGGCCCATAGAGGTTAAATCATTCTTCAAGGTCAAACAACTGGTTAGTAGACAGACAAGGATCAGAGTCCAGGTGTCCTGATTGGACCAACCTTAAGGAATTTCTCATCTTACACTTTCCACTTCACAATAGTGGCATGCCACTCATCCTGAGATATTATGCAGCCTGCCTCGCTTCTCAGAAACAGCCAACCTACACACCCCTTCACAGACAGGGGAGAACCTGAGGCTATGGAGGGTAGAGATCAACCCGCTACTCACTGCTCCTCTCCCCCAGGTATGGCAGACATCCAGATGAGGGTAACCACAGTGAAGAAAGTAGGGGAGGGTTGGTGGGAGAGATGGAGAGTAGGGGGAAGGGAGAGATTAGTAGAAGCTGTCAGACTCTTAAAATGAATGCTTACACTCCAAGTTTCCTTCCTAGAAGAGAAGTATGGCAAATGAAAATGGTGTGTTTTGCAGTAAGAGGCATGAGAAGTATGTCCTCTGTTCCGATGTCACTAAATGTCCACACCAGAAATCAACAGACGATGTCTTGTTTTAAAGTATACAGTCTTACTAGACACGCTGAGACCAAGCACATTTAATAATTTGTGTGGCTTGAAAAGGTAGTCAAGGAATGGTGAAGACCTCTGTTTAAAGGGGGGTTTCCCCAACAACGAAATTTGTTCAGAAGGTCGGCATCAAAATTAGACAATATTGCATTTTCTGAGGTTTTAATCTCAGAGAGTGGACTTAGTGATTGCTTTTCCTGCTTTTCTTTCAAGGGCACAGTTCTATAAACATCAATAAACATGGCCTACAAATAGTTTTAGGTTTTTTTAAAATTAGTCCTTGTGAAAAGAGGTTGCTGTTAACTATATTATACTAATTATACTGTATAGTATAGCTCTTTGCCCTATGGGTCCCAATGTAGTCCCTAGAAACTAAAATGTACAGTAAAGTATTTGGCCCAAGTACCTCTACTCCAAAAAGCTATTCTAGTCCCCTAACCCCTGGATGTTCACTGTGCAGCATGTTGGGAATTTCAAGGTATATAGAGGGAGTTTGAGGGGCTTAATCCTACCTCACCACAGGCACCAGGACAATCTACAGCCTTGCTGTGCAAGATGAGATGTGCCGATCTCTACCATGAGCACCACCTGACAGCATATTAAAAATGCAGAATCTGAGCCCCCTCCCTACACCTACTGGATCAAGATCTGCGTTTTAACAACTCTGCATAGTTGAGTCTCACACATATGCAAGTCTCCAACGAGGCACCATCTCAACCTTTACAGCCTTAGAATACTCAACAGATAGTTCTTTAGAGTTGTCTACAAAACCTGGTTCTCCAAACTAGTGTCTTTTGTAAACTTCGTTGATTCCTTGTTTTTCAACCACTTGCAAAGTTAAGCCACTAAATCACATATGTAAACCATGATTAATTCCTTTGAAATTAATAGCAGGGTGACTTCTCTCTCCTGTTACCCCAAAGAGACTGCTAATTGCCCTCCAATTGTTTATCTTTGTATTGTTTGATGAGTGCTCAGGGAAAGATGGAAGATATTCCCCCACCAGACCAGAAACAAATGCCAGACAGGTTTTTGGGAAGGCTGAACACATGCTATGACTACACCTTGTTAGTAGAAAGGCTTTGCTTTCTTTGTTTTGTTTTCTTTTTTATGGAAGGGATGACGCCTCCATAATTATAGGTGTTCCTGTTTAAAACCCAGAATGTTTTCCAAACCACTGAGCCACACCTCCAGCGGCCCATGAACCATCTTGGTTAGACTCTCTTTCCAGTTCTCTACACAGTTTATAAAGACACATCCAAGCAGCACAAGATTTACATTCAGTATAACGAGAGGAAGGAGCAGCCCATCCAAGTATGGCTACTTCTTGAATAAACATGAAGGAACCACAGATAAACTTCACAGCTGACGGTTAATTTGTTTTTGAAGTTCACGAAAAGACTATAGTCACTTCACCTTCCTAACCAGACAAAAGGTTACTTTTGTAACCCCCCAAAAAATAATTAAAACTATTGTAATACTATCCTAAGGCAGTATAATTAAGTCTCTGAGTGAGTAATTGTGTACCTGAATTCAAAATAAGATTTCACATGTAAAGCAAAGTTCTGATTCTAATCTTCGAGAAGCATCTTGGCTTATATTTAGAATCCACAAGTGCCAGCTAAGCGTTACAAGAGGCATTGTTCCGTGGGGCTGGAGACAAACTGCGTTTGTATAAGAAGGGAAGTAAGGCACGTCTATCCACCTTCAGGAACAGTGAAGTTGTATGTTCCAAATTGTAGACTGCAAAAAGGGCTGAAGAATATTAAGTAAGGGGCTATGCTGACATTTTTATTATGCTAAGCTTGGGGTTAGTTTTCTACTGTTGTTTTTAGCAATATCTATAAAATACTCCTTTCCCCCCACTGTTCTTGAGCCACTGTTAACATAGAAAAGCCATGCAAAGATTAAAAATCTGATATCCCCAAGGCTAGGATGAATCCTATGGTTAATGGGTTGGAGTTGAAGGTATCCATATGGACTGTGTGTGTGTGTGTGTGTGTGTGTGCGTGCACACGCACTATATATATTTTTTCACAGATAAATACAGAAATAAATCCATGTGCGTATATGCCTGAGTTAGCATCCCTACATATATTTCCTAGGCCTGTCCATTGAGAGGGGCTAGGGGCAATGACAGCCCACTAGCAATGAGCACACCTAGCACCCAGGCTTTGGTTTCTAAATACCTTTCTCCAATAAAAGAAATCAGGGATCCTTAGAAAACTAGCTAATTCCAGGTTGGGGTACAGAAAATATAAGATAAACTGGGGGCACCTGTGGTACCAAAAAGTGCTAAAGGAAGTGCTTTAAAAAAAAAAAAAAAAAAGGCTGGGGTGAGGTGGGGAGAGATTTACTGAAAAGGCATTGAAGCCGGTCTGAAAGAGTTCCCAGTGCCCTAAGTTGAGACGTCTTAAGCAAGAGAAGAAATCACAGTAGTATTGGATTATAACCCAAAGAATGAAATAAATACCTCTAAGTCCATGCTGATATGTATATATTATATGTGTGTATAATATATGCACACACATGTATACACATTCGCATATATGTAAAAATATGCACACTCACATCCATACTTCTGTACATCAGGAACTGACAACTCTTCCTTCCAGAAGATTGGTGGGGCCCAGCGATTGGCATGTTAACAAATCTTAACAGATGATGCTGATGCCACAGCCCAGACGACTCAAGCAATTTAAATTGAAGTGACTTGCATGGAATTAGAAGGTGTGGAGACTGCAGCAAACTGGAACACACAGGCTTCCATGCAAAGGGGCAGATGCTGACTGCTCACACCAAGAAAGTGAACTCAGGGCAAGAAAGAGTTTTTGAATTTTCAAGAGAGGCGAGATATCCAGATTTTAATCCTAATAGTCCTCCATTTTAAAACTCTAGGTAGGCTGATCACAGCCAAGTGCAGGGGCATCAAAGTCACAGGCAGACCCTCTCTATCTCCTGTCTTTGGGGAAACTGAGTCACCATGTCATGACAGGGTGACAGGGTTTGTTTCTTAAGTGAGCAAGGTGGGGAAAAAAAAAACAGAGGAGAAAAAAGGGAAACTTGGAGAGGACTCTGACTTATTCTTAAATTCCTTCCCAAGCATTCACGAGTCACCCCGAACATCCTGGTAAGGAAAGCTGGTCTCCGTTTTCAATTGTTCCTACATTCTGAATCATTTGTCAGCAGACTCCCAATTTCAAAATATCAGCCATAACGTCATTATTTAGAAGGCGCTGTTTTTAGCAGGATTCTTTGTTCTTGCCCAGAAGAGGAGTTCCAAAGTTTTACTGGGTATTTTATTCAGGGAGTCCGGCGCCAGGGCAACCTCCTTATAATAACCATTATTATTACTCTCCAATTGGCCTGTTGTGAAGACAAAGAAGCCAGTTGGCCTTTGTCTTCTCTCTCCTGAGTCCGCCCTCACCTGCTCTTGCTACTCGATATCACTCAGGAACCACACACGGTAAAGCCCTTCCCTCAAGAGGAAGACCTGTCGTGGGCATAAACAAGGTGATGAGAGGAATATCTTAAAAGCAACATAAAAGGCAGAGGAGTGAGCAGGGGCCTCTGGAAAGCCAATAGAGTGAAGGGTGACCTGCAGATGCGTCTCAGGAGATAAGGAGACCTGAGATAGTGGGGTTGTCTTACCCCAGGTGTGGAATCTGCAACACCTAGGACAGTGGTTCCCAAACTACTGTGCATAGGAATCATCTGGAAATCTTGGGGGAAAAAAAAAATACTGAAGCCGTTCCCACTCCCAGATATTGGGATTTAATTAACCGGGAGTCTGATCCTGGCATTGTGAGCTTTAAAAGTTTCCCAGGTGATTCTTATGGGTGCCGTTAAGGAACTGTTGACCTAAGTTGAGCCAGAGGACAGGAGGCCCAGCCAGCTCCGGCAGAGTAAGGGATCCAGGGGACCTAATTCATCCCAAACACTCTGAGCTTCCACTGTGGCCAGCATCCAGTCAATTAAACCAGTCGATTAAATCCCCGGAAGGGGCTAGAATAGCCTTCTTCAGTGTGGTCGTCAGAGCCCATGCATTAGAATCACCTGGATTGGGGGGTGGGTATCAGGATTCCAGGCGCCCATTTCCAACATGCTCGAGCAGAGTGTTGGTGAGCGGCCACAGAAATAAGCATTTTTAGAAGCTCACCAGCTGGTTATGATACAGTTTAAGGTTTGGAATCCTTCATGGGGATTTACAATCGTTACCTATCCTGGGACTGTTTCCATTTGCAAGGGAAATCTTGAAGAAGGGCAAGATGTAAAACAAAGGAACCAATAAAGACATCATGGCATTATCAAGAGTTCCTAGAAGTCATGGGGTTTAACTTCCTGCCTTTTTCACAGATGCCTCAGAGCTAGGCAGGGTAAGATCCTGGTTCCTGGCAGTCTTGGGTATCCCGTTTGAAAATCACAGCACCGTGCTTATCCGTGTGTTGCTTTGCACATGTTCCTGAACCTTTCCCAGCCCCCGTTTGCTCCTCAGTACAATGATAGTAGTAAATGCACACCTTACAGCGCTGCGGGGAGGAAGAGATGGGAGGCTACGTGCACGGTGCTTGGCCCAGGGCTGGGCGCAGAGTCAGTGCTCAACAGCTCTTAGTGCTTTGGGAAGCAGCAGAGCTTGATTCAAGACCCAGGAATCCTGAACCCCCTCTTCAGGGCTTCTCCAGGTTTCAACTGAAGGAATTCTAGACCTCAGAGCTTGGAAGGAGAGAAACATTTTAAGTCTGGGTTTTCTCCATGCGTTTCAAATCATTCCACTTAGGCTGCCTGCCCCGCCCTCTTCTGAAACCAGGTCTGCCTCCAAATTACCAATTCCTGATGCAAGAATAAAATGGGGATTTTTTTTTTTTTTTTAAGTGAGAACTGAAAAACAGCAACAGAAGAGAGTTACCTTCCCAGGCAGGGACAATCTCATGAAATTGAACAAGGCTCCTTCAGATCAATGTCTCCACCTGAACCCTGATGGCTTTTGGAGCCAAATAATTCATTGCTGTGGGGTGGGCGTGAGGGGCCGTTTTATACATTGTAGGATGTTTAGGACCATTCCTGGCCTCTGCCTACTAGATGCCAGTGACACCCTCCGACAGTCGAGACAAACTGGGAGACCAAACTGCCCTCAGGTGAAAATGACTACTTGGGGTGCCCCCAGGGCAGGCAGGACTCTCTCTGGGCCACCAACATTCCACTCCTGGCCTCAGGTGTTTTTCTGATAAGAAAGGAAGAGCAGGGGTGCCTGGGTAGCTCAGTGGGTTAAAGCCTCTGCTTTCAGCTCAGGTCATGATTGCAGGGTCCTGGGTTCAAGCCCCGCATCGGGCTAACTGCTTAGCAGGGAACCTGCTTCCCCTCCTCTCTGTCTGCCTGCCTTTCTGCCTACTTGTGATCTCTGTCAAATAAATAAATAAAATCTTTAAAAAAAAAAAAAAAAGGAAGAGCAGAAATCTGTTTCATTTCCATCTCTAACGGAGTAACCAAATCATTTTCTTTGCAAAACAGAATGGCTTTAAAAGGAGGCCACTTGTAACTCGAACAGAGCTCAAGGTGGGCTCCCCAGCCGGGGGCAGTCGCCACCAAGCCCTTTCCAGTTCTGACAAAGCTCTTGGCAGCCAACCTTGCTCCATCATGATTAAGCAGACTTTATTAGAGTCCACGACTCCATAAACAACGTCAGATGTGTTGTCAGTCTCACGGCCTTAAGTCTAAAAACAAAATGCAATAAAGGAAGTGGCGACGAACAGAATGAGAACTTGAGGATCCTGCATCTCATAAGATGACGCATGGGATTTAAATTGGGCAGAAACTTCATCTGGATGCTCTAATTAAAATTCCCCTTCTTCTGGGAAGTCCAAGGACATATGCATCTCAGGTGTAAGGAGCCAGGACGTTTACCATGTGGTGGGGTCATTGCCCGTCACCAGCCCCACCTTCTCCTTGCTAACGTGTAGCTCCTGAATGACTCACGCAGCCCAGCTGTTTGACAGATCAGTGAAGGGAATGTTGGAATGATGGCTAGACCGAAAGAACAATCTGGAAAGAACAAGTATTTGTTTCCAAGCTAACCTTGGCATTTTGATGGTTTTTACGTCTCACATGAGTCTGAGGATGCAGATCGATTTTGGAGGAGTCGTCCTAGGAGAGGCAGAAGTGGGCCCCTCACATGAGCAAGTCTGAATTCCATGTCTCTCAATCATTCAACAAATACTCCTTGCATGCTACTATGGACCAAACACTATTTTGAACTTAGGGAAGAGTAGTAAGTGAAGATTAAAAAAAATCCTTGCCATCATGAAGCTTACATTCTAGTGAATTTCTTGGTGAGTTATGTGTATAATTTCTCAACTGAATTTTTTTTTTCCAGAAGAAACCAGAAGAGGTAACCACCAATGTAAACTGATCGAGGCCACAAAAAACATGCATTTTGTAAGAGCGATCACTTAAACTATAAGAAAATACCAAATAATACTTTTGTAAATTTTGAGGCAGTGAATAAAAAGGGAAGTAAATGAATAGCAAAGGTAGGATGGTCATTAAGAACCTACCACAAAGAAGTGTGAAGGTTGATGTACCAACAGTGGAAAGATCAGGCTACTCTGAAAACCTATCTGAAGCCCCAGCTTAGCTAGAAAAAAGGATATGGGTCCTAGAAAGATTCAGAAAACCAAATGATGCCAAAATGTGTGTCTTGGGGAGGGAGGGAGAGAGGGAGAACACAGCACTTAGAGGCAAGTGAGCTGTGGCATTCCACTGAAAAGCGTTTGGGGCCCAGAGAGACATGGTGGAAGGAAGATTAGATTCTGGCACACTTTCAAGACTCCAGTTGGCACAACAAAACCAGTCTCTCCTCCAGGCAACAGAAAATAGCCTCTTCTGGATGCTTGTCGTAGGACACAGAACAGCAGAAGGTAGGAGAAGCCAATCAAATCTTCTTCGGTTGTTCCAGCAGGTGCTGGGGCAGCGTGAATTTTATGCTCAAGGGGAACAAATTGTGCATTTTCTGGGTCAGAATTCAGGAGTTAGAATTCTGGAGAAGAGATGATAATGGTCTGTATAATTCATATTGTCATCCCCAAGGAAGAGGCAGCATCTGTGCTCCAAGAGAATCCAGCATGGCTGGTCTGTCTGCCTCACGGATCTCTGTGCTGGCTGAAAAGTCACATGTGTCTGAATGTTTGGAACGGAAGTATATTACCCAGTTGTTTGTTTGTTTCCCTCTTCCCTATAAACAGTTTGGTCTCCTTCTGGGGAAAAGAAATAATGGGAACAAAGAAAACAGACACACATATATACACGCTCTCTCAAAAATGCTCTGCCCAGGACCCACTGGAGTCAGATTTTTCTAGGGCAAGGAAGATCTTAAAGAGGAAGACCCTAGTTTTTCTCATAGTTTCAGGTCATACTGAGTACTGAATAATATGTGTAAAAAAAAAAAAATTGGCAAGTCTTTGGTTACGTGGCAATGTTAGAATGGGCCTTTCTGGTTTATGTGTGAAAATATAGTTTAGAATTCTATCCTGTGTAGCATGCTTACAAATTCTTCTCTCTCAAATTCACCTGTGTCAGGACTGCAGTCTTTAGAAACATACCATTTTATGTCTATTTTATTTGTTGATGATACACTTATTTTATGCCTTTCATGCTGCACTAGGGGAATTGGAGCCTTCCCCTTGCTCTTCCCTCTACCTGGCTCTTGGCATGGCTAGATCTGCCCGGCCTTCAGGTCTCAGTTAAAAGGACACCTTTTTGGAGAAAACTTCCTTGACCTCTTCTAGATACAGCCCTTTCCTCCTCCAAAATTATCTAAAATTCTGGCTTGTTTCCCGGTTTATTTATTCATCGATTGCATGGCTCTCTCCCTAGGAATAAACTCCAGGAGGCCACAGCCCTCTCTGTTTTGCTCACTACACATTCCTCAATGGCATATACTGGGTTCTTAATTATTTGACTGAATGAATGAACAAACAAATGAGTGATCAAGTGACAGGATTACTCTGTCACCAGGAGACTCCTTCTCTTTTGGCCCTTCCTTCCTCCACTATAAAATAATGGTAAAAACACCCAACTCAGAAATGAGAGATTGAAATGAAAATGAAGGTTCCCTTTATAGGGACCCCAAAGATGAGAGTGGCTGTGCTGAGCAGGAGATTCTACAAACCACCGAGAGGGCTAGAAGGGAGTTCCAAGGAAGTGAGCCATCTGGGTCGGGTGTTGGAAATCATCACTGGGACCTCTGTTCACCTGAGAGGCAACCAGCACCAAGCCCTCTATGACAGCTCTAACAGACAAAGAGAAACTGGGGCCTCTCATGACCTTGTTGTCTCTTCACTCAACCTAGGTAGTTACCCATGTTCTTTGATACTGCAAGTTTCACCTGGACTCCTGAATCACCAAGAACTTTTCATTGTATGAGCAGAGACATAGGAGATCTTTCAAAGTTATTTAAAATGAGAAATGTCTGCCACAGGGAGTAAAGCCAGGCAAGTATCAGATTCGCAATTGAAGCACATGATGTGTAACTATAAAATAATGTACACGAACACACACACACGCGCAGATCTGAATTTATGGTTCCAAATGTGTGCGGTACCCTTAAAGAGTATTCACCTTACAGATCTCTACACTTAGTCCAACAATGATTCCATTCATTACACCACGTTTGGTTCTCCCTTTTTGGAATTTCCTTAAGAAAATGAAGACACTGGTTAAACATTGCCTCTTATGGTAAATTTTATCCATGTGGCTCTGTCTGATTTTTGAGAATGACCAAACAGAAATTCAGAGCATGACTTGGGGTTGGGAGGGGGGCAACCAAGTGGGTAATTCCTGGTGTTTTTCTGAAATAACAAAGCCCGGGATTCTTGTCTGGTTCAAAAAGAAGCTCTAAAGACACTAATTAAAAGTGAAAGTCAAAAGCTATTTCACTGGTTTCATCACTGAAACAAGCATATAACTTCCAAGGTAGGAAATCTTGAAGGACGACATTCTTTTGGATCTATAACATGTCCTATGTTTATTTTAAAATTCCCGATGATGACTTACAGAACAACCTTATATGGGCAAAGTAGCTTACAAATGTGTACAACCCCCACTTCTAAATAGCCACGTGTTCCATTAGGAGCTGTACGTTCTGATTCTGGCATCCAACATGAGAAATTAAAAATATAATTCCCGTTGCTTTTCAGTCAATCATAAGCAAGATCAAATGAATAGGAGGCAGACTGTTGTAAACATAGTCACTTGTTTTATAAAAGTCACAGGACTGCATAATCCTAATTTTTGATACTTTTTTAAAAATCATGGTAAAGCTGAAAATAATGAAAAACAGTAATGAGAAACAAACACCAGTAATCCCATCATCCATAAATAATCAAAGTAGACATCTGGACATGTATCCTTCCGCACCTTTCCCTAGCAGGTATGTGTCTGTGTTCACTAGAACCAAATTGCTTAGGATGGATGGCCTATCCTGCCACTTAGTAGCTGTGGGTTCTTGGGCAAGGTACTCCGTGCCTCTCTTCCCTCATCTGTAAAATGGGAATAATAACACAAGCCTTGTGCATCATAAGAATTACATGATGTCGGAACATTAAGCTCACAGCCTTGTGTCTAACACATAATAAGCACTCAAATTAATTATACCCTCATTTTTATTATTATACAATTTGGATTGTAGCTATTATCACTGAAAATTATATTATGAGCATTTTCCTTGACATTATTTAAAAATTCTATTACAAAAGCCTAATTAAAACTTAGAGCTATTCATCTGTTACTCAAAACTATCCACAGGTTAATAAACAGAAAAACTTGTAACCTGATATGAAGGCAGAGATGTCAAAGTCACGGAGAGCAGATATTAAAACAAGATTACTTGGAACGCAATGACAAAACCAATGGAATTAGCTTCCCTGACAGTGGGTTCAGATACAAATATGTTCACGGTACCAAAAAATAAATAAATAAATAAATCTATAGGTGAAGTTCAGTCTTTTCCAGCGGTCCTTCACTGTGGGATTTAGGAGTGTCTGGAGATATGCGTCACAATTCAGCGAGCAGGGTTCCTGGCATCTAGTGGGTAGAAGCCAGAGAATGTGACTTAAATGTCCTACAGTGCCCAGGACAATTCCTATGGCAAAGAAGTCTCTGGCCATTTAAATGTCAGTAGGGCTGAAATTGAGAAACCCTGTCTAGTCCTAAGGAGCTTTATTATCTCAAACAAGCCACTTTCCCTAATAATGAGGGTGATGACGATGACTGCTCCCACTGATTGAGCGTTGCTGCCAAGCGCTAGGCTAAATGCTTCGTGTGGGTTATATCGGTTTTACCTACCCACAGTCCTAGGATGTAGCCTCTGTGCTCACACACTGTGTCGGTGAGGACAAGCCCAGGAGGATGAAGACCTTGGCCCCAAATCACACCACTAGCAAGTGGGAGAACTTTAGGTCAAGCTCATGTCATTTCACTCTTGAACCTTCTCTCTCAACTCCAATATCCCTCGACCTCACCCTGAACTTCCCGTCTCCAGATGTGTATAGAGATAGGTTATAATCTACTGTAGCGATTCCATCCCATATGCCAACTCCATTGGCATTCTAGCAGGAGCTTGGGATACCATGCCAGGAAAGACTGCTTGGCTGTGGATGGCTCAACCAAAATAAATACATACATACATACATACATACATACATACATACATACAATAAAACCCCCCCAAAAAACAAAAATATATGATCAGTTGCTGATGTCTGCTACAGGTCTAGGAGGGAAGAGCAGTGGTATTTGTGCCATGTATTGATCTGTGCACGAGATGATCTTACCTAGGTCTTTCCCAGGGCCAACCACCTATGTTCCTATGTTTTCTTTTCTCCACCATGAACAGCACGAAAGCTCTTGGCCCAAAGCCATGTGCAGAACTGTGCACATCTAAAGGAAGCGAGGACTGAGCAGCCCATTGCAAGGGCTTTATTCACCACACAGTGTTCCCTGGTTGCAGGAAAACTGCTGAAAACTCTCGGGCCCTCGCCTACATAAGACAGAAACATCAAAGGTCATGAAAATCACAGCACACCTCCACCCAGAGTCAAAGCCAAGAACAAACAACTCTGGGATTGGACTGATTTCATAAAATAATCTGAGTGACTGAAGGAAAAAAAAAAAAAAAACAACAGCGATGGCTGTGAAGTTTAGGGACGCCAAATAATAATGGACTACATTTTTTAAAAATTATGCAATGTTTAGCAAACTGAGATCATTGGGGGAAAAAAAGAAAAAGAATCGCACAAACTTTGCTAAACAAAGTCACATACCAACAAACATTTAAACCACTGTAACCAAGATAAGGAACTGAAGCTTGTTTTTAGTTACAAAGATCTGAGGGATGGGGTGGGAAATAAACAAAAATCCAAGGGGAAAAAATCATTAATAGGATACTCTGAACTACTTTCCCACAAGTAACTTCTTAAAAAAAAAAAAAAAAATAGAAAGAAAAGCTATACTCTCTGTTAAAAAAGCCAATGTCCTGCATTCCTGTCCAAATAAAACCTCTTTGCGAGCAGTCAACCAAAACTCTGAAATTCCATTGTCATAACATTATGTCTGTGGGGTACCACTTCAGAATATCTTCCAGAAAAAAGAGAGAGAGAGAGAGAAAGATAGATCTGGGTAATTAATATAGGGCTCTGTAGTGAAGGGGAAAGGAAAATTAACAACATAAAACCCATCCGGAAAGAAACGATGAGAAAATCCGAATTTATATCCTAGCAGTGTATCACTTCAAGGGCTTCCTGTTTACTAACAAAAAGAACAACAACAACACACACACACACACAGACACACACACACATACCACCCACATCAAGTTTTCCAGGAAGTTAGACATTTAAATAAAACAACATTTGGACTTCTTTCATAAAAGCAAAGTAATTTCTTCCTAAACCACCTCAATTTTTGATGGATGAACTGGTGCCGCTTTTATTACGGGAGTGGAAAATTGATTCTAAGGTATCACATTTCTGCCTGACTGAAAGATTCCAAGCCATATGGAAATAACACAATATGCAATACATGATTTTTTTCTTATGAAATAAGCTATCTTTTTAATCAAATCGTCTTACAAGCAAAATAATCCATCTCCGTAACCCAAAAGCAAATAAGTATTGAAAACTCTAGTTAAGATGCCTTTTCCTAATGTCAAGCTTAAGGCAACTCAGTGAGAGATGACAACACTGAACTAAATTATTTACATTCGTGACATCTTAGCTGTGTCTACAAGGCACCAAAACACTGTGATGAAAAGAAAAAGTCAGTAATTGCTCAGATATTACGTCTAGTCACCAGCAGCTGGAATTTTCTCAGTGTTGGCTTTCTCTCTCCCTCTGAGTATTTTTCAAAGTTCGCCGAGCGGGCTTTTCCCACCGCTTTTGTCTGTCACCTCCCACTCCCCTGGCCCCCAGGAGCTCCTTGCTGTGCTTCTTGGAGGCCTCCACACAGCCCCATCTGCTAACTTCCTTCCGGAGGGCTGTCCCTAGCCTTCCCCGTTGACAGCTAACGGTGCACTTGGAGAGAACCTGATTCTTGTCTCTGGGAATTTTCTTAATTATGAAGTTTTTTGCTTTTTTTTTTTTTCTCTTCAAAGACTTTGACTCTTCTGTCATAATTCTAAGAGTTGAGGAAGAAAAATCACCTGGGTATCGTCCTTTTTCTCCTCTACCTTCATCTAGAGAGAGAGTTTCTCCTGTAAGGGAAGGCTTCCTCAAGCCAAACATCTTTTTTGTTGTTGTTGTTTTCCAGATGAAAACCGTTCACTGAGGAAGAACCCACCGAGTTCCCAGCGTTGTATAAAACATTAAAACACTGGTTGATTCTCTGTGAGAGCAACACTGCCTGTTCTGTCGCACTCATTTATGCATGGTGCTGACATTTTGGTTCCACCGGCAGGAAATGACCAGTTCTTCAAGACAGGCTCAAGAACCAAGTTTCTGATCCATAGAAACAGATCACACTGGAAGGTTCTCTGCCAACTATCCTACTTCACATCGTCCCCCTCTGAAACCACCCCCCACCTTCTTTGAGAAACTGCACCCCACCTCTACCTCCCTTCACACTCCTGCTTCTGCGGAATTCCCCTGCCACCACCTCTTGGAGGTCCTTCTCACCTCCTCAGGGGTCAAAACCTCTGCAGTGCTAGCAGTTTCTGTGGGTCTGTATAAAACTTTAGCAGTTTTGCAAAAAGGGAGATGCTTCCTATTTTCTGACAATTTAATTAAAAAATTAAAAAATAAAATTTCTAAGTTGTCCAAAGATTTCATTTACCCATTTGTCTTTCGTTCTCTAAATATGCTGGAGCCGTAAGGCACCTTATTTTTGTCAGCCTCGCAGGGAGGCAGGAACTCTCCTGATAAAACCCCAAATCCAGAGATCACTTGCTTTTGGCCTGGGTGGGAGACCCCTGGCCACGCCCTGGCCACACCCTCCTCCGGCGCCACCCCCACCTGTGGCCTCACCTCCCACGTGGTTGTTGCTGCCGCCCCGGATTGAAGGACTGAAGCCCACACCTTGAAGGAAGCCTCCATGAACCTTTGCCTGGAGGACACATACTTAATCTAGGGTCCCGCGTGCAACTCAGACTGTCTGAGTCCCACATCTTTGACAGACAGGAGGCTGCGTGAGAATTCTCCAGACTCCCTCCCACCTCGTCCCCAGCCTTCCTTCCATAGTTCATCCTTTCCCGGAGCCTCCTCCCACAGTGAAGCCGAATCTTCCTGTCCTCCGTGGCCCAGGGAGCAGGAGGATGGCATGGTTACCACGAGCCATGCTTATACTCACCCTGCCCCAGGATCTAATACAAGTTCATCCAGTTACTTCTCCTCCCAATCCTCAGTTTACACCTCTGTACAATGGACACAACAATGGGGTATTCATCTGCTTGGGTCGGCACAACAAAACACCACATGCAAGGTGGCTTAAACCAAAGACATTTACTTTCTCACAGTTTTGGAGGCCAGAAGTCCAAGATCAGGATGCCCACAGGGCTGCTTTCTGGTGAGACTCCCTTCCTGGCTTATAGATGGCCACCTTCTGTGTCCTCACATGGCCTTTCTTCTGTGCACACAGTGAAGGGGAGATCTCTGGAGTCTCTTCTTAAAGTACAATGCCTATTAGATGAAAGCCCGACCCTTCTGACCTCATGTAATCTTAATTACCTCCTAAATAGGCCATCTCTCCAAATATGGTCACACTGGGGGTTGAGATGTCAACATATGAATTTTAAGGGGACACTGCTCAGTCCATAACAAATAGTATTCCTGCCTCCTAGAGTTATGTGAGGAACATGCTAGTTAAAGAAGCAGAAGACCGGTTACACGTATGAAAGGCTTTATTGGGGAAAATGCCTGGGAGGGGAACAGCGGAAGGGAGGGAGGCAAAGAGAGCTATCAGGCAGCAAAGCAGGTCTGAATGATGCTATGGGGGTGGAAGACAAAGAAGGGAGTTTGTGTAAGGAAAGCCTTAGATTACAGTACACTTCTAAGGAAGTTTCAGCAAAACCAAAGTCCTGGAACCAAAAACCACTTGTGCCTGACAAGTGGTTTTTTTATGGGCTCTGTGTTCTATCCCTGCTCCCTGCTGCACTTGGGCCCTGGTTGGGGTGGGGAGGGGGAGGCTGTGGGAAGTGCAGGGAAAGCCACAGTGAATTCAGAGGACAGTAGGTGGGACTACTAGTCCATGATGCTAGGATCTGAGGAGAGCTTCTGCGTGTCCACCACCGGGAATAATTCAGTAACACACATGAATGAAGTTTCTACCCCCACCTCAGAGTATGCGTTCTACGAAACAGCAGTGGTGAAGATA
Organism: Lutra lutra; assembly: GCF_902655055.1. Classification (NCBI taxonomy): domain Eukaryota; kingdom Metazoa; phylum Chordata; class Mammalia; order Carnivora; family Mustelidae; genus Lutra; species Lutra lutra. Next base: position 184,341,517 of record NC_062278.1, on the reverse strand, counting down.
ATAACAGCGATGGTGATTGTGATGACGTCACTCTACCCATTTTGCTGAGGTTCTTGGAATCCGACTTGCATGGATTCCACTCATGTGTCGCCGTCATGTTCCGAGTCTCCGAAATCCGTGTCGGTGAACTAACCTGGTATGTCCTTGTTCTCCCGCACTCAAATGACCTTCCCTTCCAAACACTTTTGTAAACACATAGGGGGTAATAACATGTATTTTATCATTACCCAAAGAATCAGGATAAGTCTACGGTCACCTCAGTTTACAGTGTGGACACATAGATCAGGCCACTGTTGTAGGAAGAGAGAACTGAGGTAGAGTGTGACAGACTCCTTGAGTTGAGAGCACAGAGGTTGAAGTCCAATCAAGAGGGCAAAAGTAGCTCAGGTTCACTTGGCAGAATACCAGAGAAGAGAACTGCATGGACAGGACACTCCAGAGATTTGCCGGGATTCCCCTTCATTATTGAGTGGAGACCTGATCTTCTTCTTTTTTTTTTTTTTTAAGATTTTATTTATTTATTTGATACAGCAAGAGAGATCACAAGTAGGCAGAGCAGCACACAGAGAGGTGAGGGGAAGCAGGCTCCCTGCTGAGCAGAGAGTCAGATGCGGGGCTTGATCCCTGGACCCTGGGATGATGACCTGAGCCAAAGGCAGAGGCTCCACCCACTGAGCCACTCAGGCGCCCCTGGAGAACTGATCTTAATGCTTGTGGAAAAACTACCTGAAGCCTGGTGTGGGGGGAAGCATTCAAAAGGATTAGAAGAAACCCTTTCTAGAACTCCTGTGCTACTAGAAATAGCAGATGATCTTGGAGTGAAGAAAAACCCAACTCAGGGCATCAGCTGCATTACTCAGAAGGGTCTTTCCACAAGAATGGGGAATAACGAATCCTAATCAAATGCTGATCTGGCCCCAGCCAACAAAGCTTAAAAGCAAGTCCCACAAAGAACAAACTTTTTCTAAGTAAACTAACCCTGTCCCAGCACAAAATGCAAGAATGTTTACAGGAATATAAAAATATCCAGCATTCAGCAAGGCAAAATCCAAAAAGTCTAGCATCCCATCACAAATGACCAGGCGTACAAAGGTAGAAATAAGACCCATAATGAGGAGAAAAGTCAATCAAATCCGACACCAAACAGACGCTAATGTTAGGATTATCAGGCAAAGACATTAAAAGTTGTCCCAAGGGAAATTAGAAAATATTTTGAATTGAATAAAAATAAAATTGGATACACCAAAATGTGTTGGATACAACTTAAGCAGTATTCAGATGGAAATTTGTAGCACAAAATGCTTATTGGAAACAAAGATCTCAAATCAACAATTTAAGCCTCTTCCTTAAGAAACAACAAAAATAAGAGCAAATAATTCCACAGCAAGCGGAAGGAAGACCTACTAAATGCAATAATCAACTGAAAACAAAACAGGAAAAAAATCAGTAAAATGAAAAGGGGGTTCTTTGAAAAGAGCAACAAAATAGATAAACCACTAACAAGACTTACAGAGAAAAGGAGAAAAAAGACATAAATTGTCACATCAAAGATGAAAAAGGAGCTATCACTATAGACTTTGCACACATTGAGATGATAATAAAGAAAACAATGAACAATTCCTTACACATACATTTAAAAATTTAGAAGTAATGAACCAATTTCTTAAAAGCAAACTCAAAATTCAGAAGAACCTGAATAAGCTTATACTTATCTAGAAATCAAATGCATAGTTAAAAATCTGCCCCCTCCAAAACAAACAAAACCTCTTCCAGTTTCTAGTCAAATAATTAAACTAGCAAATTCTTCTGAACATTTAAAGAGACAATAATAATTCTAAACATCTCCCCCCAAAAATGGAGGAGGTGAAAACACTTCCCAACTCATGATCTAAGGCCATTATCCTGATCTCAAAACCAGGAAAAGATAGTACAAGAGAAAAGCAGACCAAAATCCTTCATGAACATAACTGCAAAAATTCTCAACAAAATATTAGGAAATCAAATCCAGCAATGTATAAAAAGAAAAATATATCACATAAAAAGAAAAATTTATCCCAGGAATGTGAGCCCATTTAAGATTAAAAAGTAATCAATGTAATCTATTATATCAAAGGTCTAAAGAGGAAATACCACATCATCATGTACTTAACACAAAAATTAATAAAATTCAATATTTACTTATGATTAAAAAACTCAACAAACTAGAAATAGAAGGGAACTGCATCAACTTGACAAAGGGTATCACGCTTGAGAGTAAAAAAGACTAATGCTTTCCTCCTAAGCCTGGGCACAAAGCAAGGATGTCTACCTTTACCATTCCTACCCAACATCATATTAGAAGTTCTAGATAGTGTCATAAAATAAGTAGTAGTAATAAAATACATATAGCTTAAGAAGGAAGAAATAAAATTGTTCCTATTCACAGGTAATGTAATTGTCTAGCTAGAAAAACTTTAAGAAATCTAAAAAAAAAACCAAAAACCAAAAACCAAAAAACAAAAAACCACCCCACCCCTCTTAGACCTAACAAGTGAGTTTAGTATGATCATTGGATTCAGGGTTAGCATTAAAATATCAACCGTGCAGAAAATACAGATGATGCGATTGAAAAATGGGCAGCAGATGGGGCATCTGGGTGGCTCCATGGGTTAAGCAGTTAAGTTTTTGATTTCAGCTCAGGCTCAGGTCAGAATCTCAGGATCCTGGGGTCATCTGCATCATCCTCTGGGCTTGGCAGGGAATCTGCTTCTCCCTCCAACTCTCCCTGCTGTGCTTTCTCCCCCCCTCCCCTCAAATAAATAAATGAAATCTTTAAAAAAGGGGGGTGGCAATTAGAGGATCTGAACAGACATTTTTGCAAAGAAGACATGCAGACGGCCAATGGGTAGACGAAAAGATGCTCCATGCCACTCATCATCAGGGAAACACAAATCAAATCCACAATGAAATATCACCTCACACCTACAGGGAAACACAAATCAAATCCACAATGAAATATCACCTCACACCTACAGGGAAACACAAATCAAATCCACAATGAAATATCACCTCACACCTACTAGAATGGCTATTATCAAAAAGACGAGGGAGATCAAGTGTTGGTGAAGATGTAGAGAAACAGGAACTCACATGCACTGTTGGTGGGAATGTAAAATGGTGCAGCCACTATGGAAAATGGTATGGAGAACAAAAAATTATAAATAGAACTACCACATGACCCAGCAACCCACTTCTACATATTCATTAGAAGAAAATGAAAACATGAACTCAAAAAGATTCTTGTACCCCCATGTTCATTGCTGCATTAATTACAAAAGCCAACACATACCTAAATGTCCATTGACAGGTGAATGGATAAAGAAAATGTCACATACACACACACACACACACACAGAGTATTTTTCAGCCATAAAAAAAAAGAATGAATTTTACTATTTGCAAAAACATGGATGGACCTTGAGGGAACTGGTCAGAGAAAGATAAATACCATATGATCTAACTTATATCTGGAATCTAAAACAAGCAAAACAAAACAACAAAACCCAAGCTCATAGATTATAGAAAACAGATTGGCAGTTGCCAGAGGTTTGGGAAAGTGAGGCACAAAATAGGTGAAGGGGGTCAAAGGTGCAGCCTTCTAGTTGTAAGAAAAATAAGTCGTAGGGATGTAATGTATAGCATGGTGACTGTAATACTATACTGTATATTTGAAAGTTGCTGAGAGAGAAAATCTTAAAAGTTTTCATCATATACACAGAAAAGTGTTATAATTATGTATGGTGACAGATATTAACTGGACTTACTGTGGTGATCATTTCACAATATATATCAATATCAAATCGTTATGTTGTATATTCCAAACCACTATAATGTTCTATGTCAATTATACCTCAATAAAGAAAGAAGCAAGGCAGAATATTAGATAATTATATTATCCCTAATATAACTGTTGGCTACAGAACTGAATATATACAGTACTCTGTTTGTTGCTGATTTTAATTCACTGATTCCTACACAAATATGGTTAGAGAAAAAAAATCAATTCTATTTCTATATACTAATAATGAACAAGTGGAACCCAATTTTTAAAAAAAATCCCACTTAAAATAGCTCAAAATATTTAGTTGTAAGTTGAGTAAAACATGTACGAGATATACATGGTAATAATCACAAAATTCTGCTCAAAGTAAGTTATAGAAAGCCTAAATAAATAGATACCATGTTCATTGATTGAAATAATAAATGTAATTAAAATGTAAATTCTTCACAAATTGGTCTTAGTGAACTTAGTGAAATTTCAACAAAAATCCCAGCAGGATTTTTTTTGTTAATAAGATAATTCTAAAATTTATAATACCAAAGAAAATGTGAAAAAATAAAGCTGGAGAACTCACAGTACTTATTTTTTTTAAGGATTTTTAAAATTTACTTGAGAGAGAGAAAGTGAGACAGAGCATGAGCAGAGGGGGAGGGGCAGAGGGAGAAGGAGAAGCAAAGTCCCCTTGAACATGGAGCCCGATGGGGGACTCAATCCCAGGACCCTGGGATCATGTTCTGAGCTGAAGGCAGATGCTTAACTGACTGAGCCACCCAGGCTCTCCTCATACTACTTCCTTTAAGAATTATTACTATACTACTTGAGATATTTGAGACAATGTTGTATTGGCAGAGGGACAGACACATAGGTCAATAGAACAGAATATAGTTTACCAATAAACATGGCCAATTCATTTTTGACAAAGGTAGAAGGCAGCTGAATGGAGAAAAGACGGTCTTTTCAACAATTGATGCTGCAACAAATAGATGTATGTATGTTCAAAAATGTCAGTCTCAACTTACACCTCACACCTTATACAAAAATTCATTTAAAATGGATAATAAGTGGGTGTCTGGGTGGCTCAGTCAGTTAGGCATCTTCCTTCGGCTCAGGTCATGATCCTGGGGTCCTGGCATTGAGACCCGCATCGGGCTGTCTGCTTAGCGGGGAGCCTGCTTCTCCCTCTCCCTCTTGCCTGCTGCCCACCCCATGCTTGTGCTCTCTCTCTCTCTCTGTCAAACAAATACATAAAATCTTTAAAAATAAATAAATAAAATGGATAATAAGTATAAATGTAAAATTATAAAACTTTCATGAAATATAAAGAGGAGAAAACCTTTGTGGTTTTGTGTTACATAATGAGTTCTTAGCTATGACATGAAAAGGCGAATCCATATAAGAAAAATTGATACATTGTACTTCATCAAAATTAAACATTTTTGCTTTGCAAAAGACGTGGAAAGTCAGGCTACTAACTGGGAAAAAATATTTGGAAATCACATATCCATCCAGTGAAGGACTTGTATACATAATTTATAAACAACTCTGAAACTCAACAGAAGGAAAACAAACAATCCAATTCTAAAATGGGCAAAAAATTTGGACAGACACTTCACAAAGAAGATAAACTGATGGCAAAAAACTCCCCCAAAAAACAAAAAGCGAAAACCCAGCATGAAAAGATATTCAACATCATTGACAATCAGAAAGAGGCAAACTAAAACCAAAACGAGAGATGACTACACACATTAGAAGAGGTGGGGGAACTGTCCGTACCATGTGCTGGCAAAGATACGGATCAACTGGAAATCTCACACACTGATGATGGGAATGCAAGTGGTGTCACCACTGTGGAAAACAGTTTAGCAGTTTCTTATAAATTTAAAGACACAATTATTCAAATGACCCAATGATGTCATGCATATGCATTTACCTTGGATAAATGAAAACATACATTCAGACACAAAACCTGTACAAAAATGTTTATAACTTAATGCCACTGAATGCACATTTAAAAATAGTTTAACAGTGCCTTGGTGGGATGGTCAGTTAAGTTGTCTGACTCTTGGTTTTGGCTCAGGTCATGATCTCAGGGTCCTGACATCAAGCCTTGCATCAGGCTCTGCACTCAGCAGGAAATCTGCTTGAGATTCTCTCTTCCTTTCCCTCTGCCTCTGCCCTTCCTCCAGCTGTCACGTGCTTTGTGTTTAAAATAAATAAATTTTTAAAAATGGTTTAATTTTATGTTATGTCTTTTGTACCTCCAAAAAAGGAAAAGAAAAAGACCACACCACACCCCTGTTTTCTGAGAGGAAAAAAATGTTTATAGCCGCTCTCTTCGTAAGTGCCAAACACTGAACAGACACTGGGTTGTCAGCCAAGAGTCCTTTGATGGTAAATGAATAAACTACCTACTATACATCCATACCAAAGAATACCACTCAACCATTTAAAAAAATTACTGAGACACACAACAATTGGGGATGAATCTTAAAGGCATTACGTTGAATGAAGGAAGTCAGTCTCAAAAGGTTGTGGTGCATATGACTTTACTTATGTGACAATTTGAAGACAGCAAAATTGTAGGGATAGATCATTGGCTGTCAGGAGTTAGGGGTGGGGGGAAGGTATGGCTATGAAGGGGTGACACAAGAAATTGTTTGGGGTAATGAAGAGGTTCTGTGTCCTATGTGGTGGTTCCATGATTCTATATGTGTGCTAAAACTCACAGAAGAGCATACCCCCCGAAAGTCACATTTTTGGTATATGAATGTAGAAATAATTGACAAAATAGAAAGAAATCAAACCCATCATCTTCTCAACAACAGCCACTGCCATCCCCAGAAAGAAACCAAACCAAAAGACAACCCATCACTCCCTCCCTGCATTCCATTATGATTAATGTGGTCCAAACTCATGGCCAGTTCTGAGTCCCTATTCTTTCCTATCATCTCTGCACACAGGCATCAAGTTCTCTTGATTTTAGAATTAGCTCCCTTCTTGCTGAACCTATTCTGGCTTCCCCAGATCTGTACTTTAAGAATGGTGGTCTGGATTATTTTTGTAGCCTCTTAAATAGTTTCCCTGCTCCCAGTTTCTGTTTGTCCTCTGAAAGGGTACCAGATCTGCACATGACAATCTTTCATTTGGAAACATCTTTAAATATCCTACAATGACCTCCCATCATCTCCAAGATACAGTCCAAACTCTTCCTCCCTTTTCCTCCTACCCTGACCTCTTTACTCCTCAAGTTAGCTCTGTCCTTCCTCGCTTCCCTGCCTTTTATTCACGCTCTTCCCTCCTCTTAGCTTTCCTTTTTCCTTTGAAAACAGCACCTATCTCCTCTAAGGCCTTGTTCAAACAAATGTCATCCTCCCTGATGTTCCCAGGCAGGGGACTCACTGCCCCACCCCCTCCCCAGGGTCACCTGACATTTTTCCATCCTTCCCCGGGGAACACTCAGCTGGGATACATTTATTATATTCCCAACCACTTCCCCACCCAAAGGTCAGTTGCTTTGGGAAAGGGAAGGGCTCTTCATCTAGTTCCAGTGCCAAACACCGTGCCTGACAGAATAGTGACAAAATGCCATTTGCTGAACAGCCATTAGAATAATTGACCTCAACTTAATAAAATACTAGCTTAACTTTCACTTTTCTCTCCATGGTCCTGGTGTGCTATAGACCCAGCTTCAGTCACAAGCAGATTTTTTCCCCCAGTTTGTTAAGAATCCATATTGGGAGTTTACTCTGTGCAAAGCAAGGGTGAGAGGCGGGAGAGTAATATAAGAGTTTATGGGAAAAGGATGGATACATACACTGAAAGAAGCTAATAATATTCAGACAAGATTAATGCCCCCTAGATCTTGACTCCTTTTAATATTTATTCTAATACCATTTTTCCTCTTTAATAGAATATGAGAGTCATTCAGATTTCAATAATTCAGAATATATTCCTGACTTGCATATGGGCTAGTTCTCTAACCACATTTACTGTCCTTCTGGAATAATTTCTTGCTTTCTGCTTTGGGCCTTCATTAGTTGTCTTTTTTTCCTATTCAGTCGGCTCTTGTTCTCACCCACAATTTTTCTTTCACTGTATTGTTATATTTCTCTGGTTTAAAAATATTTTTGGGTTTCAGCTATCAGAGATGCACTGCTTTAATCTGGAAAGACTGTGTACTATTACCATTCAAACTTTGAGAAAAATCATAAAAGGGAAGTATTATCCCTTAACTCCTTCTTATTTTTAAATTTTTTATTTTTGTTTTTAAGACTTTATTTATTTATTTGACAGACAGAGATTTCAAGTAGGCAGGGGGGTTGGGGGGGGGAGCAGGCTCCCTGCTGAGCAGAGAGCCCGATATGGGGCTCGATCCCAGGACCTTGAGATCATGACCTGAGCTGAACGCAGAAGCCACGGAGGCGCCCGTCCCTGAACTCCTAAATGAAAGAGCCAATCGGTGCCCCTCCCCCCACCCTTCATCAGGTGTTTGGACAGTACATTACTTTAGGGATTTAGCAGCATTTTAAAAGTGTGTGGAGATAAAATTGCCTTGTCTTTTTTAAAACATGGAGTTTTTATTTTTAAGGCCAGTAGTAAATTATAGTTTTTAAGAAAGATACTACAATCTTGGGCTCCATCTAAAAAAAAAAAAAAAAAATGCATCATAGCGAACAGTAGCCAGAGCTTTTGACACCCAACACTAAAGTATTTTGAGCTTGCTCAAATGTATGTACTTTTACTTATTTATAAATTATAGATGCATATATACATATAAACCTTACTAATGTACTACTATGTATATGTACAACTATGCTGATGTGAGCATTATAAACCATGCATAAAAATGAATATTTAAAGAATGAGATTAAATATAAATAAGAGAAGTTCTAATATTTTCTCTCTATACCCCAATAAATTACACTGTATGCCCAGTAGGGTGTGTACACCATACTTGTAAGACCATGAATGTAGACAATGTAGCCTTCGGCCCCTTCTTGGAAAGCTGTTGGGTTGCTTTAGGAGGGACGGAGACAAACGAGAAAAGTCACAAAGAGACAAGGATGGCAGACACAGATGGGAGAGGCATCAAACTCACAAACTCCCCAGTGACCACATGCATGCCACCGCTTTCCTTCATCCTTCTGTTAACCAGCTCTAACCTCCAGGCTCTAAGGGGAAGCCCTTGGCCCAGGCTGAGCTTATCAAGTTCCTTGGTGTTTCACTGGCTTTAAGTGATGAGTCAAGGGTGCATATGGTCCTGGCCAAGGCCATCTGTAGAAGTCCTTCTACCAGTGATTTTTTTTTTCTCAAAGCTGAGCTCCTTATAAAAACTCTAAAGATACAAGTTTAGAGTTGTTGGCAAATATATTCCATACAATGGAAAATGGCCATCCACAGTAGTAGAAAAATCAAAGCAATATGCCTTGATCGTGGCTTGGTTTTGGAGCCCATGAATTATTCCCACTTGTGCTTAAAACTGGTATGAATTGGATTTCTGTTGCTTGCAATAACAACAACAAAAGTGATAAAGCTCCTGAGGGATTAGAAATCACTTATTCATTCTAAAAATATTTATTGGCCTCCTATTCTGTGTCAGTTACTGTTCCAGCTGCTAGAAAGAGCAATGGATCATAAAACAAACAAAAAACAAAACTGCAATGATGAAGTTTATATTTTAGTAGGGGAGACAGAGAATGAATAAGACAAAAAAAATCTGTTTTATGATAGAAAGTGATAAAGAAAAAGAAATATAGGTAGGAGAGAAACAGAATGTATTTGGCTCCAGTGGCCAGGGAAGCCCTCATTGAAACAGTCAACACAACAAGCCATGAAAATACCTGGGGAAACAATGCTGTCTGCATAGTGAACAAGTGCACTTTGCACTTTGCAAGTGCAAAGGCCCTGAGGCAGGCCTGCTATGTAACAGGTACAGCCAAGAGGCTAGCATGGCTGGAGCAGAAGGAACAGGAAAAGGGTAGCAAGACAGAAAGTTAGTGGAATCAGATTGTACAGCACCTTGTGGGCTACTAGAGGCCTTTGGCTTTACTCTGTGTGAGATGGTAACTTCTACAGGGTTTTGAGCAACAAAAGTGACATGGTCTAGATTTCTACATATGCATTATATGAGAAATCCGGATATAACAGGGAACCTCAATTTCAAAATGCTCTGAGGAGGACCCAGTAGTGCTTTCCAGGTCTGAAAATCCTGTTTTGCAGGGCCATTCCCTGACGCTGAAGAGGAACCTCTGGACCAACAACAGGAGAATGAAGGCTACAGGGTATCCGATTTCAGCTCCACTGTTGCCCACATCGGCTCCATCCCAGGCTCCCCTCTCCCCACTATTCACTATAAAGTCCACAGCCCACAGGGTTCTACGCATCAATTACCCACAACACTCAAAGATTTTGCCCCTCTGGGGTCCTTTGAGGCAATTTTTGCCCTAAACAATTTACATTAGCCAAATGTAAAAAAAATCCCCAAATATAAACCAGCTTTTGGGGGCTAGTTCTGCCCAATGTTCAATATTGTTGGGCTGTGGCGTCAGAAAGATACAGTCTTAAAGGTGCCCAACCCACAAGGAAACCTCATCCAAAGGATAGGACTACTTCATTCTGGTGTGAGCCTGCCTGAGATGAGAAAACCCACTTCTATATTCAGGGAAAAGCACTGCTTAAATTTCTCCAATCTCCAAAAGGCGCCCCACGTCTACAGAGTACATTTTTTGCCTACTGAATATTCAACACGACCCACATATGGTCCTTGAACTCATGGAATGTAAGAGCAAACAGGGACCTTTATACTTATCTCATGGGAATGCAATAGTGGCTTCACCGTAATTGCCAGCTCCGATGGACTGGTATTGCCTGCCTGGAAATCTGTGAGGGAAAGCGGGAGGCATTTGCAAGGGAACCTGGTAGATGATCAAGAGACTGGAACTGAACAGCCCACGTCCCTCAAGTCTGTCCTGCTAATTCTCACCCAACCCCTCTCCACCCTGCAGATCATAAAACCGAAGCTTTCACTATGCCCACTGGTTAAGAGAAATGACAAAGACCCACGCTTAGACACAGTGTAACTGATTAATCCACGCCGGTCAAATATGGTTCCAAGTTTGGACTCAAGCAACAATTTGGGCCAACTTTGGCAATAGGGGGCTACCCACATGGTTCCACATATCTTAAAGTCTCCAACACCCCTGCCAAAGGGCCCCTCACCTCTCTCCAATTCCCAAGTTCCACAATGACACATCCAATAAACTTTAAGTTTCTCTTCCTTGAGACTCTTTTTGAATTAAAATGTTCATATCCTTGGAAGAGGCAACAGGAAGTGATTTAAGTGTTGTCTCTCTTAGTATGAATAATATTATTAGATACTGTCCAGTAAAAAGTTTTTCTTAATGGTGTCATTTAAATTTAGAAAAAGATTGTTAAAAAAAATAGCCAGTTACACCCAAGGTGGGTGGATGAGGAATAAGCATTTGAGGACACTCAGCTACTAATGTGGCAGGGTGGGAACACTGGGAAAATGTTGACTGGAACCAGTGCAAAGCCACCTTGGGACACTCTGCACTTCTGCCTGGAGCCAGTCCTGTGCATATCACTTCAGTGTCAAATTGCTAAGTGATTTGCATCTTCCAAAGGAGGCTATGCTAGATACAAAGTATCCTTCCTTGTCCAACAAACAGGTCATTGTACTTAAAAAGAAAAATAAAATCAAGCATACATTACAGCCAGATATTCTCATTCAACCTTTACTTTCCAAGACCAATTATGAAAAGACCCTCTTACCATCAGACCCCTTCCCTTCTCTTTTCCTGTTGTGGTGGCCGTTCAAAATGGGGGTGTCACGGGGACCAGGCAGATGAGAAGAAGGGCAAAATAAGGCCGGGTTAAAGATCATGACAACAAACACTGGGCATCAGGAAAATGATAAAAAAGGGTGCAAGGAGCACCCATGTGGCTCAGTGGGTTAAGCCTCTGCCTTCGGCTCAAGTCATGATCTCAGGGTCCTGGGATCGAGCCCCACATCGGGCTCTCTGCTCAGCGGGGAGCCTGCTTCCCCCTCTCTCTCTGCCTGCCTTCTCTCTGCCTACTTGTGATCGGTCTCTCTGTCAAATAAATAAATAAAATCTTTTAAAAAATTCCTATCATTCCATCCAGTCATCATACTTCTTAAAAAAGAAAAAGAAAAAGAAAAAGGGAAAAGGAAAAGGGGCGTGGGCTGGGGCACGCTGGACAGACCAGGAGCCCTTCAAGAGAACAGCTGTTCAACTCATTCCTGTCATGAGATTGAGGACCTAAAAACCACACCTTCCAATTTTTCAAGAGTCAGAAACATTTGTCTTCTTGCAGGAAGCATCCTGGTTTTTAAAGTTGAAACTGAACTTTTTAAAAAAGCTAAACATTGTGTAAGCTGATCATAGCCATCTTTGACCAAGTTTGGCTTTCTTGCAACCATGCTGCTCCCTCTGCTTTAAGGTAGGGTTTGGCAAACTATAGCCCTGAGGTCAACTCCAGCCCCTGTCCATTTTTGTAAATAAAGTTTTATTGGGACATAACTACTTCCATTCATTTATGTGTGGTCTTCTACTGCTTTCATGCTAATAACAGGAGGGCTGAATGTAGCTGTGTCCAAAACCATATGGTTCACAAAACCTAAAATAGTTGCCAATATACAGATACCTCTAGATAAAATGTTTATTGATGTCTTGATTTAGGGCCTTGAAATTGATGGACTTTCTCAAGATCTCTGATCTTGTCCAACAGATCAGTTGGCCACCTTTAGTAAATGAATGAAGAAGAAAGAGCATCAGCAACTTTCATCAGCCTGTTTGCGCTACCGACTGAAGCACACATGCTAGTTAAAAAAAAGGGAGAGAATTGGTTGCTTTGCCTTCACAATTAGAATAATCAACTTGAATACTAAGCAGGCCATGAAATAACAGAATAGTGGTTTTAAGGAGACACTGGGCATCTGAAGCCAACACACCTGTGTCAGAATCCCACCTCTGCCACCACTAGCTGTGAAGCGTGAGGCTGGATACTTGACTGCATCATCTATAAACTGGTGACATTATTAAGTTAATAATAATAATACCTGCCTTGCAGATTTTATGCTGAGACTTGGCAGTAATGGACGCCTAGCATCTGGCACTTAATAGAAGCTGTATAAAGATGTAGCCAGTACTCTTACTGGTGATAATAGTAATAGTACATTGCAGAGAATAGTAACAACACCTTTGCTGCTGAGTACATTTTCTCTCTCTCTCTTAGATTCTCTTAGAAAAAAAAAAAAAAGATTCTAGGAGCGCTTGGGTGGCTCAGTTGGCTAACCATCTACCTTCCACTCAGGCCATGATCCTGGAGTCCAAGGATCCAGTCCCGCATCTGGCTCCCTGCTCAGCAGGGAGTCTGCTTCTCCTTCTCCCTCTGCCTCTCCCCCTGCTCCTTCTCTCTTTATTTCTCTCCCTCCATCTTGCTCTCAAATGAATCAATAAAATCATTAAAAAAATGATTCTGGGATCCTTGAGGTTTCAAAGGAAGGTTGGGGGAAATAGAAAATTCCCTCCTTTAAGAAACAGTTACTTATTACAGAGACGGGAAAGGGAGTCTCTTCAATGCAGGTGATCTGTGTATGTGCAAAGTGAGAGTATTTAACAAATGGACATTGATTTGTGTTGATGAATGAATGTATGGTTGAAAGGTTCAAAAATGGTGTACAGTCAGAACAAAATCTTAAGTTACAGTGTAGCGTTTTTCCTTTGCACTGTTTCTGAAGATATTGTCACCAAAGTAGAATTAAATTAAACAAATCCTAACTGTGAGACCATCTACAAAGAAACAGACTCTAACAGTGACTACCAGGCAATCAAGCAGTGGGTGGATGTCCTTGATTAAGAGAGACTCAAGAAACATAATGATCTCATTCAATGCACAGTCCTTGACTAGATTCTGGTTTGAGCACATCAGCTGTAAAAGAACTTTTGGGGCCATTTGAAAAATTTAAGTATATACTGGGTATAAGATAATATTAGAGAATTGTTAACAATCCTATTAGTTTGTTAACAATATTGTGGTTATGTCACTTTTAGGGTTACATAATGAAGTACTTAGGGCTAAGATGTAATAATGACTGTAATTTCTTTTCAAAAATTTCAGCCAAAGATTTAAAACAGAACAAATAAACAGAAAAGTAACAGATGCAGGAAAAAGTTAACAACTGTTAAGACTAGGTGATGGATGTACTTGCTCTCTCCATTTCTGTTGTTTGTAATTTTGTAATTTTGCATGATACAATGTAAAAAAAAAAATCAGTAAGAGTGATCTCTTGTGAGTTCTTAAGGATGCTGGGCTCTATTTATTGTATCTGGATATTGTTTCCAGGGCTGGGTTGACCTTTTAAGAATAGTAAAGTCATCTTGTCCTTGACCTCTGAGCACTTTAGTAAAAAATAATTTTAAAAAATATGTTAATACCAGTGCCTGGTTGGCTTAGTCAGTAGAACATGTGACTCTTTTTTTTTTTTTAAAGATTTTATTTATTTATTTGACAGAGAGAGATCACAAGTAGACAGAGAGACAGGCAAGCAGAGAGAGAGAGGAGGAAGCAGGCTCCCTGCTGAGCAGAGAGCCCGATGCGGGACTCGATCCCAGGACCCTGAGATCATGACCTGAGCCGAAGGCAGCGGCTTAACCCACTGAGCCACCCAGGCGCCCCAGAACATGTGACTCTTGATCTTTGGGTCACGAGTTCGAGTCACACATTGGGCATAGAGCATATTTTTTAAAAACATATTATTTCTAATAGTATGATTTTCAGTTTATTAGTTTATTATTGCTGCTGAAACGAATTCCACAAACTTAGTGGCTTAAACAACATGAAATTTTATCTTAATAGTTTTGATAAACGTTCAGGGGATCAGGAGGGAGACAAACTGTAAGAGACTCAATCTCACAAAACAAAATGAGGGTTGCTGGGGGGAGGGAGGCAGGGATGGGGTGGTTGGGTTATGGACATTGGGGAGGGTATGTGCTACGGTGAGTGCTGTGAAATGTGTAAGCCTGATGATTCACAGACCTGTACCCCTGGGGCAAACAACAATACATTATATGTTAATTTAAAAAATTTAAAAAATAGTTTTGTAGGTTCAAAGTTCAACACAAATCTCACTAGGCTGAAATCATGGTGTCTACCCCTAGAGGCACTAGAGAGAACCCCTTTCCTTGTTTCTGGGGACCACTTGCCTACCTTGGTTCATGACCCCCTTTTCCAAGCCAGCAACCTTGAATTACACATCTTTCCTCTGTTGTCACAGCTCTCTCTCTCTCGTCATCTACACAAGAGGTCTGCTCTTATGGACCCACGTGATAAGACTGTGGCCATGGGGAACATCTAGAACCATCTCCCTACCTCAAGGTCCATAGCCTTATTTGCATCTGCAAAGTGTTTTTTGCAGGGTGAGGCTGATATGGTCACAAGCTCCAGGATTAGGGTGTGGACAGCTTTGGGGCAGGGCATTCTTCTTCCTATCATGAACACTATGAATAATATCATGATATTGCAAGTAGTGCTAGTATACATTAAAATAACTGCCGCATCGGAGCTATGATTCCTTGAGCATCTACAACTCACCAAGCACAAGCTGGGGGCTTCTGTGCATTTTCTGAACAACGCTCACACTACAAGGCTCATTCTTTGATCATTCCTATTCTGTAGATGAGGACACCGCAGTTCAGAAAGGTTGAGCCATTTCCCAAAGTGGGGACTTGAATCCAGGCCAACATGATCCTGAAGTCAGCTTCAGTCCCTCCCAGCTATCTCCCTACCTCCGATGTCACCGGCACCTGCCTGCATCTCTACCATCCCCAGTGCCTCAACTGATAGAGATGTTTTGCTTATACACCGATTGGCCCCATTTCAATGATCCCCTCTCTTCATCTCTCTTGCTTCTTTCTTTCTTTCTTCTCATTTCTATTTAAAAGAAATAGTTCTACTTCCTATTGGATTTCTTCTGGAAAAAGCCCTCCCAGATATTTAAACGAATACTGTCATCATTCTGGGATGAGTCCGTCGCTTAGACAAACTGGTGGGGAGAGATACTACTTAATAAAACATTTGACTTGGAAATTATGTGGTTGTTGGACCAGATACGTTCGAAGTTGGGATCTTATCCGAAAATGCTGCTTAAGAGAGCTCAGAGAAAGAAATTTATTAGTAAAGAGCCTGTGCCCCTTGAGATGGGCTGACTGGACTTGTTGCCTTTGTGGTTTGTCAATGAGGAGAGCAGAGAGGTCTTGGAGGGTTGGCTGTTTCAGACAAATGAGGAAGTTAGAACCTCCACTCATTCATCCTTAACAACCTCAGCATCTAGGGGCTTTGCTGTTTCTGGCCAAACTCTCTCCTTCCCTCCTCTCTGAGAAGGGCAAGTTACACTAAGTTATCTTTCAATGCAGAAAGAGATCGTATATTATCCCAAAAACCAAAAAAATGAATCTTCACTTGTATGTTTTTATTTCAAAATGGTTCATAGCAATTCTACTCCTTTGAGAGTTCTACACATTTTTATAGTTATTTTATCTAACAAGCTTTCCACAGAGAACTTGATTCAGCATACACATTTGTTTGAATACTTAATTTTTTTCTTGAATAGTCACAGAGGCTGAAATTCCAAGATGCTTCTATTCATCTATTAGAAAAAAAAAATCTCTTTACTTCATATCATTGCTGCGAACTGTATTTAAACCCAAGTCACCCCATCTACGCCTCTTTTTACGGAGGCAGCGCTCCTGAAATCACAGGTTGGGTGATGGATCATTTGTAGATACAGCCCGCAACTCGCCTTTCTGCTTTGTTTTCTGTCCAGCAACTCACAGTGTTTGTCAAACCAAATTCAAGATTGAGGGATGCATGAACATGTCATCAACTGGGGAAAATGGGTAGAACTTCGGTCAAACCAAGAGTTTGGTAATTCAAACCCCATCGTTCCACATGCAACATTCTGTTCGTCTCATAAATGGTACAAGCCTCCAGTTAGTTGGCCAATTGGCTCTGAAAAATTACATATAGATCTCCCAACTCCCAAATGCTGGTAAGCACCTCTTAATTTAATTTTTCTCCTTTTATGAAATAGGAATAGTATAAACACAAGATGGGAGCACTTAACGCTTCTTCTAGCATCATCTTTCTGGAGCTGAGAGGGCTGCCCAGGGCCTTCACACATAGCCGCCTCTTTGGTTTCCAACTCAGCTCTTCTCAAGACATTTTTAGGGCCTCCTCCAGAGGCTTAGGCCCAAACAGATGTCCCTCTCGCCCCCACTTCAAACTGGTGTGGCATGAAGAAACACAAGAGAGAAGGGAAAAAAAAAAAAAAGCTTTGGTAACCATGTGTCACAGTATACAAAGTGGTTCATATATTAAGGGAAAGTCAAAATGAAAAATCAGAAAATGTATAGCTAGTTCATGAGCTTCATGGAAAACGGCTTCTAGCAGCTTCTCAGCTGAACCAAAGAGGTATGTACCTCGGAAGATTACACTGAGAATAACTGTGTCGAACTGGCTGGGGTTTTGACTGTGGGAATCAAGCATGAACACCCAAAAGTGAGGTTTCTCAACCCTGGACAATACTGACATTTCCAGCTGGATCGTTCTTTGTACTCTCTGTTGTAGCATGTTCAGCAACCACTAGACACCTGTAGTGCTGTATTTGAGGTAACTGAAAATGTCTCCAAGCATAGTCAAGTGTCCTCTGGGAACAAAGTCATTCCCAGGGGAAGAACTTCTGACCTAAGGCATGAGTTTTGATGATAAATGATGCTCAAGTGAAGGTTCCATTCATTCAACTTAATGAGCTTTTGAGGATCCTGTGGATGGGTTGACTACATTTTAGAAACTCCAATCTCCAGAAACTTACTCTTCAAAAGGACCAGGAGGAATCATGTAGCTCACGCACAGCACTTCTGTAGATCCGGAAACTGAGGCCCAAGACAAAGGGACCGCCTCACTAAAATATTTGATTTAATGGCAGCCTAAGAAAGGAGCTACATGAGGTAAGTGGGGGGAGGTGGGAAATGGGGACAGACTGAGGAGGGAACAAGCAGTTGTGCTGAGATACAGTTCAGGAAAAGCAAACACACCAAATCCAGTGAGACCTGTAGCTCTCAGCCCATCTGCATTTTACAATCACTAAAGAAGATTTATCAAAAGACCAGACTCAAGCCCAGGATTCCCCTCAGACCAAGTGAATCATAATCTCTGGAGAGGGGGATTGGGCTCTGGCACCTTTAAAAAAAAAAGATGTCTCCAGATGCACCCATAAGTAGCCAGGGTTGGGCCAGAGTTGGATGTGGAGGGAGAAGGCACTGAAGACCGGAGCCTCCAAAGACCTGGTGATTCTGCTGGATCCAGAGCCCAGATGGATGACTTCTAGACTTCCTTCAGGAAGAACTGTTCAACCAGGATCTCTTGGTGACCAACAAAGGTCACTTCCTTTCCCTCAGAGGCAAGACCATTACCACAAACCAAGTCCCTGGCTCTCAAAGATCCCTTGGGTCAAGCCAAGAACGGCCACCCCTCCCTCATTGATGCAGCCATCATCAGGCCTGGGTGTTTCTAAGCACCTAATAGTAGCAGACTGGCTCATCTACAGGATTTATTCATGTTGGGCAGATGTGTGTTTGTAGCAACTCTATTTGCATGAGAATAACATTCTGCATGGAAAACTGGGCATGCAAATTTAACCCTGATTTGGCAACTGCAGGCCTAACACTGAAGAAATGAATCTATCAGCTGCTTCCTCTGGCTTTCAGCTCCTAAACCCTGAGACAAACCCGAACTCCTACTTCCTACAATCCGCTTCTCGCTTCCCCAGCCCACTCAGCAACCTGCATTCCCTCTTTCCGAGGACCCTGCTTAGCAACCACAAATCCCGCCGTGGGCCCTGCCACCCGAGTACCACAGGCAAAGCGTTACGGACAGCACTTCGGGTCCTGAGCCCCAGGATACTTACACCATCACTGAGCCTTCCCAGCAGTCCTTCTGCCTGGTTTCTCCAAGGTGTCATAGTGGACATCTGTTGTTTTTGTCTGCTGGGCTCACGTTCCTCCTCCTTCTGGTAACAACACCCTGGTTTTTTGCTTTGTTTCCTAAGGAGCCCCTCCTCCCTACTCTTGGTCTTCGAGGTCCAGGTAAGCTTGTTGTTCCACTCTCAACCCAAGGTGTGGAATTAGAACTCAGACCCGGCTCAGTAGAGCCCTGCAACTGTCTGGCTACAGAGAATAGTTCAATAAGTTCAATAGTAGTTCATAATAGTTTAATAAGCCTAATAATAATAGTTCAATAAGCCTATGAGGAGCAAATGAGTCTATCACGGCCAAGAGGCTGGATTCCAGGAGGGGCGCCATTTTTGCTGAAAGGGATGAACTCCTACCACAGATAGTCCTAAGAGGGAAGGGCTCAGATTGGGCTAGGAAAGCCACCAAAGAAGGCTGCAGAAGATAGAGGGGAACCAAGATGGGGACAGAGAGTGACCTAGACCCTACAGGTTGGCTTGAGCTTCTACTATGGTCCTGTCTTAAGCCACCAACCTTATTCCTGACACTTGATTTCCTATAACGAGTTAATCCCTTCACACCTAAACCAATTTGAGGTGAGCTCCTATCACTGGCAATTGAGGTAGTCCCGAGATAGGGGGCTTCCTTTGATCATCAACGGCTTGATGTTCGTCAAATTCACTGCTTATTCTCTAAGCATGGATTCCTTCGGACTCCTAAGAAGGATGGCTGAAGATTTCCATGGATTCTTGTCACCTACTTTGTCCCCAATCTCCTCAGCCTGACATTACAAGCTTGCTGTAACCTGACCTTGGCCAACATTTTCCCAATCCCTCCCTTCTGGTATTAGACTCTTGCCTGCAGAATTCCCCCCTCACCTTACCCCTTCTTGCCTGCACTGATCCATTCCTCCCTCCAAGGGTCTCACTAGTCTTCCAGCCTCTGCTCAAATGTTACCCCCTCCCTCAAGTGTTCTGTAATATCACTGGCTCAAAGCCATGGTTCCGTCTGAACTCCTTTACCTTGCTGCATAGACAGCTCTCTGCACAGGGAAGCGTGGCATACCATGGTGGCCCAAGGTAGGCATCTAAGAACATGCTATTATTATAAGCATAGTGACACATGGCTTAGTTTTACATCCATCTCCTTAGTCTGGCTACTAAACTATGTCCCTTGAAGGGCTCTGTTCGATTCATCCTTATTTCCCTTGTAGCACTAAAAAGATAAGTCAATGAAGGAGGAAGTACTTATATGGATATTTTGCAATTACCTTACTAAAAATAGGGTCAGATTTTACATTGCAGTTAGGAACCCATGAGATAGAAGCACAGAACCCATTACAAGGAGCCACTCTGCCTGCATCGGAGAAGAAGTGGGAAATTGGGGATCAAATGGGATATAAATCCAGTGCAAAGAACGAGGCCCCGGCTTTGAAGACCATCCATTTCAGTTTAGAACCTGGCTTTGCCAATATCACGGGATCTTGGGTCAATTTTCTCAACCCCCCAAATCTGTTTCCTCATTAGCATGCAGATTCTGGAATACAGTTCACAGGGTGCCCAGGAGGTGTAAATACTGTTGCACGTGCCATTCCATGACAGGTAGTATGTGTTGAGGAAGGAACAGCCCAAGGAGACCACGTGAGGCCCCGTGCAGGATGGTTCCCTCTTGGTCCTCCCAGTCTGGAGGATCCTATATCCAGGCGCTTACTTGCTTCTCATCTCTTCCTGAGTCTGGAAATGCCAGTTTAACAGCTCAGGTAAGCTATATTGCCCCCTTGTTTCTTTCTGAAAAGTGGTATTTTAATATTTTAAAAATTTCTCTATGCTTTCCCTTTCCTGCCTTTACCCCATACTGCTCCCATCCCTACCCCATCCCCCTGCTGCCGCCCCCAAGCATGCTGTCCCGGGTCACCCAATTTTCCTCTTTTTATTCCCCATTTGCCAATCTTGGTCACTTCACAATTGTATCCGACCGTACAGGCTTTTGGAGAAAGTTCAGTGGGACATTTGTGATAATCCTTCCATGGTGAATGGGGCTGAGCTGGTGATCCAAGAACATTTCCATTCTCTCGCATGACAGCCAATAATTATTTATCAAGTGCTCTTGAATACCAGGAACTGTGGTGCCCATGGGCCTCAAGGAGAGCCACACAGACCCACATTTCTGCTCTCATCCTCTTTCAGGCTGCAAAAGTCTCCCTTCTGCAAAAGGAAGGGAAAACCAAGACTGGAACGTCACTAGGGTTCTTCTTCCCCTACCAGCTCCTTCTTTATTAAAATTGCAACATAATAAAGAAAAACAACAACCCTTCCTCCAAGAAGGAGCTCGTAATTACCTGCCCCAGTCACTGGGAGGTGAATATGTTCGCTGCTTTTTAATTATATTGGCCTTATTGTTTCATAAGAAAATAAAAAACAGTCTCAACAGGGAGACTGCACGGAGCGGGGGAAGCCAAACATAACTTATGCACCTTATTAAAAACAATTAGGGATTGTTTGATGAGGCAGATTCGGCTCCAGATGGCCAGCCTCCATATAGCCATGGTTCAGATTTCTTCTCACCTTCCCCCAGCCTCTTCCCGAGTTTTGCATCATCAGTTTTCTTAAAATACAAGGATGGGATTGTAAGGGACGCTGTTCCCACGTTCATTCCTCTTCTCTTCTCGGTGGCAACCAAATTGTTTCTGTACTAACATTTATTGGCTTCCTTGGTCACCATCTTGGTCCCAGCGCTCAGGTTGCCAGGAGAAAGGTGGAGAGACACCTCACCAGTGTCTTCAGACCTTTTGCCTTGCTGGGTGATCAAGTTTGCCTGAGGGGGCCTTGGGGACAAAACATTCATCACCATGCAAAAGAAGTTTAGGCATTAGAAGACCAGGATGGATACAAAAGACAGCTGTGCTGTAACAGTGGCCACAGTCCCCAGACTCACTCCTCCCTTCCCATCTCCACTGCTGTGTTTCTACAAGGCCTGGAGGCTAGAGGCTCTCCCTCACACCTCACATGGGGATGGGCTCTGTGGCTTTGCTCATGCCATGCGGTCTGCGTACATGGCCCCTATCCTACTTCTTGCTCACCTTCTAATTTTCAACTGAGGTATTACCTCCCTCCCTTGGATCCCACCCAGCTCCTACACCTGGACTGTGTTGATGGTTCCTCGGGTGGCTTTATACTGCTGTTGTCGGGGCGCCTGAGTGGCTCAGTGGGTTAAAGCCTCTGCCTTCGGCTCAGGTCATGGTCCCAGGGTCCTGGGATCGAGCCCCGCATCGGGGGTCTCTGCTCAGCAGGGAGCCTGCTTCCCCTGCCCCCTCTGCCTGCTTCTCTGCCTACCTGTGATCTCTGTCTGTCAAATAAATAAGTAAAAAAATCTTATACTTCTGTTGTCTGTTTTCCTTAACAAACCACGAATTCCTCAAGGGCAAGGACTAAATTATATTGATTGCTATCTTCCTAATACTCGGCATAGTCCAAAGCACACAGTTTGGGGGCTCTCAACCCTAATGATCGACTAGAACCACTGGGCACATCTTTTAGAAATAAGCTTCCAGGGTCGCACGGCCTTGGAGATTTTTTTTGGGTGGGGGGAGCACAATCTTCTCTTAAGCATCTTCTCGAGTGGGGCTCAAGGACAGTAATGGCTGAGAACCACGGCAGCCCTCACTCCAGAAACGTTTAGAGACCATGCTCACCCATTCTGAGAAACGAGAGATTTCTGGTTAATCTAGAATAGGTTCTCACAGGTCATTCTGGACTCTGAGGAATCTAGACATACAAATACATGGGGAGGAATTTCTTTTCCCATGTTGCTTAGTTATTCTCTAAAAATGAAGAAAGGGGAACCAATCGAAACATGTATGAAAGAGCAGAAGTTTTGTTAAGCCTAAACATCCACCAACAGAGGACGGTTAAAGAATTATGGTGCATATATTGTCACCATGTACAGTCACTCACAGAGCAGCTGTCTTTGTACAGACATGGGCCAATGCCCCAGGCTTACTGATAAGGGCAAAAATAAGACACAAAGCAAACTTCAGTGTCTGTCACGGGCAGAACTGTGTTCCCCAAAACCTATGTTCAAGTCCTTACCCCTGGTGCCTTGGAATGTGACCTTCTTTGCAGAAATAGTAAGTTCAGACATGGCCCTGCTCGATTAGAGTCGGCTCTGATCCAACGACTGGTGTCTTTATGGGATGAGGGAAATTTTGACACCGACACAGAACGCCAGGTGAAGATTGAAGCGATACATCTACAAGCTAAAGAATGCCAAGGATTGCTGGCAACCACAGAAGCTAGGAGAAGCATGGAACAGATGCTTCTCAGAACCTCCAGGAAGAACCAACCCTGCCAACAACTGGATTTTGGACTTCTAGCCTCCAGACTGTGAGCGAGAAACTTCTGTTGTTTCAAGCCACCCCGTTTGTGGTGATTGGTTATGGCAGCCTTAGCAAACCAATGGAGTAGCTTATCACTTGGGGGCAATGATCTCTCTCTCTCTATCTGCTTATGCCTATCTATTTTTTAATACAGAGACTCTTTCTGAAATGATACCCAAGAAACTGAAGACACACATGGGCTCTGGAATAAAGAAGGGGATGGCTGGGAGCAATGGGGGGAAACAGATTTCTTTTTCACTGCATACTCTTTTCTACTTTTTGACATTTGTACTGTATTCACATGCTATTTATTAAAAAACCAGCAGTTTCACAATCATCGTGAGAGATACCCGTAAATATATAAATAGATAAATAGTTTATAGCTTGAATCCGCTGCAGAAATGGCCCAACAGAATCGCTTCACCTCTTGGAGCCTCAGCCTTCACGTCCTGAAAATGGGGACAATGATAGCAACTGCCTTACACACAGGGCGTGAAGCACCTGGAACAGTGTCTGACATGGGCTCTTGTTTTTACAGCCAACACGTGATTTAAGTGTTTCAACCGGGAGTTAAAATCCAAGCCAGGGATCATGAGTGGAACCCCAGGGAGGCCAGACTGGATCATGGGGACAGCTCATAAAGCTTGCATGCCATCATGTGTGCTGCCCAGAGGGGATGTTCTTCAGACGGGGTTCTCCACAGCAGAGGCGCAGCATTTGGGGCTGATGATCCCGTGTTGGGGGATCGTGCACACAGAGCAGCACTGTCGGCCTCTACCTAGTAGACGCCAGTGGTATGCCTCCCATGGTTCCAATAATAAAAACTGCCCACAGACCCTGCCTCATTTCCTCCGGCACGCAAAACTGACTGTAGTTCATTACCATTGGGCCGCAGAGCAGGGTTCCCACCAAGTGTGCCCCAGACCAGCAGCACCAGCATCGCCACAGACCATGGCAGAAATACAGAATCTGGGCCCCATCTTATATCTACTGAATCTGAACTCGGATTTTGACCGGATCCTCACGGGACCCAGATGCACATTAAAATCTGATAAGCATTGATGTACATCAGTGGCTCTTCCCTCTTCCCTTAAACGCAGGAATCCCCACCCCTTGGGTTAAAAACACAGATTACTGGGTCCCACCCAGCCTGCTTTATAGACTTCCCAGGAGGAAGACCTGGGAGTTGATATTTTAAAGGGATTCTTAGGATCAGGAAGGTTCAAGGAAACTTTGAAGTGTTTCTTTTTTTTTTTTTATTTTTTATTTTTTATTTATTTGACAGAGAGAGTCACAAGTAGACAGAGAGACAGGCAGAGAGAAAGGAGGAAGCAGGCTCCCCGCTGAGCAGAGAGCCCGATGTGGGGCTCGATCCCAGACCCCGAGATCATGACCTGAGCCGAAGTCAGAGGCTTTAACCCACTAAGCCACCCAGGCGCTCCCCCGTTTGAAGTGTTTCTACAGAGGGAAGAAATTTAGCAGTTTCTTTCTAGAACTGCCTAGAGAGAGTGTCTTGGCTCACTCTTTCTGAATATTCGACAAATCCTCACTGAGCATTGGCCAAGAGGCGAACAGCTACAAGAGGCGAGTTTCTTTACCAGCATAGAGCTCGCCGCCTATCCATGGTAGGTACTGCCCTGGAGAGTAGAGAAGCTGGGTCTAGATGCTAGGGCAGAAGCTCCTGGATCCAACTTGTGTCTGAGCCCTCTGACTTCCAAGTCACAAAAGCAAATAAAGTCTGCCTTGGCTGACAACAATTTAAGCCTGACTTCTAATCATTCATCTATGCGAACGGCTCAACCAACATACCACCCTCTTAGCTCATAAGACTTATTTTATTATGACCATGCTTATGAAGCAAGCTTCTGATCCTAATATGCCCTTCCATGATGCTCTGTCCACAGGGAGACAATACAGAGCTCAGTGAGCATGAGAAGGTGGTACCTTTTGTAGCTACGGACAACATATTAAATGAAGGATATTCTGGCTTTATACATCAGTGACTTATGAGTTTGGTTCCCATGAGTCAGTATCCAGGCTTTAACACATCTGGGTATACTTAGCAAACTGACTATCCAAACCAGTTCCTGCAACGAAGTGATGCCACACTCGCACCCCACTATTTTCAGGCAGGGCTTCTTTAAATAGCAAAAGCAGTTAAACCCAGCTGGTCTGTAGAAATCCTTCCAACATAAGCAATAGAAAAGCAAATTTTCCTTTCCCTCTCTTACTTATAACTTCCCTTCTTTACATCAAGCTCATCTCTTTTTGTCCCTTTTCCTCTACCTCCTTTGACCTATAGAATATCTACAGTCCATGTTCTGTTTTCATAGTCACTCTCCCAAGCCTGTTTTGGTAAGATTTTGTTTTAGTTTTTGGTAAGATTTTGCTTCACGTTTCTGGTCTTAAGACTTCCCACAAAACAGTGCTTGGAGCCTCTTTATCTCTCTACATAAAACTGGCTGAATTGATCTCTTTCCAAAGTTCTCTGTTTTCCGGATTAATGACTACCATTAACACCCATGGCCTGAACAATGCACTTACCCAAGTGTCTATTCCTGGATCCATACATCTCATGGTGTGCCTACTTCGTTCCCTCACTGCATTACAGGGAACCACAACACAAGAGGCCCTCACATTCCCCGCTGGTTGGAACTGAGACAAGCTCAAACTTTTTGAAGGGCAAACCCAATGCGAACAGAGAACATTTACCCAACAATGGCATATCTGTGGATTTGTCCTCAAACAATTGTAAGATAAGTATGCGAAATTGTTCGGTCAAAGATGTTTACAGTGTTTATGATGCTGGCAAATTGTATGAACCTCAAGGTCCAATGACAGAGGGTCAGTTAAAAAAAAAAAGTGCAATTCAGTAAATATCTATAATAACTCCAACTCCTATATTTGGCAACTGGGGAAGGAACTCTGGTCCTGAATCTGGTTGTCAAACAGAGATGAGCTCAAGTTCTCTCCTTGGGGTTTGGGGTGGGAGGGAGTTGGGGGGAATGGAGGCCAGAGAGCCAAATATCAAACAACCCTTTTTGGGAAGGGGAGAGATGGGGGGCTCCCCATGTCATCATGGTCCAAACTTCCCAGATAGGCTAGTGAGATGGATGCCATCAAGTTGCAAGATTCCTAGAATTGCCATCATTGGAAGTCCCGGCAAGACACAGGGAGGACCCAGATTTGTCCCCGTTGGTACTGAAGCCACGCCAGCCAATCTCCATCAAGAGAGGCTGAACAGGAAGTAGCAAGGAGTTGGGTCTTTCCATTGGAGCCCCAGATGTCCCTTCCTAGGAGTTGCAGATAATCACCCAGGTGTGACTTTGGCTTAGTCCTTTAACCTCATCATGGCCCTGTTTGCTCATCTGTCAAGCAGGAGTAAGAACAATACTCAGCTCATGGTGTTAATAGTCATAATGCACTGAGAAGGTTAGCATTCTACATCTCTGGCATTATGATTAGGGGGACTAAAAGTTATCCATCAGCTTGTTACCCCTTCTTCCTCTTACTCTGCGAACTTGGGATTCCAAAGTGAACAGCTGCACGGAGCTACCATCTTTCTGCACATTCATACTTAGCGATCCCAAGGGCACATCGCTGTGAATAATTTGAGGTTATTTAACTCTGTACTGTGAGCCGTGGACCACACCAAACCCAACTCAAATAGGGATCTTACGCTTCAAATTTCGGTGGCGAAGTCATTCATTTAAAAAAAAAAAAAGGTTTCTTTGTTTTGTATGAAATTCACAAGATAAATATTTAAATAAAATGTGGTTTCAATTGTGCTCTCTGATGGTAATTGCTGGCTCACACTCTGTTTCTATATCAATGTGTTTTCTTTTATTTTTTTCCTCAAGCTGACTAATGAACAGAGCTGTCAGAAGCCCATTGCTCGTGATCTAGCGAGCAACACATTAGCAGTTTCACATAAATATAAAAACCATATTCGCTGCAGCTAGGGAAATATAGGCAGAACACACAAAAACTCCGAAGACGCAGTTGCTATCCACAGATAGAGAGAGCCCTGGGTGATAAATGCAGTTAGCTAAGCAATTGACACTCTCTTAACACAGGAATCAGCCGTGCATCACCCCAGCTGTCAATAAAAAAAAAAAAAAAAAAAAAAAAGATAATACAAAGAACAAAGCCTTTTGTGCATAGAACATCCTCTATATTGAAGAGCCCACAAAATTCTCTAACTGAGGTTGGGGGGGGGAAGCATATTTATGTAATTTGGGGATAGTTACAATCCCTACATCGCACAAAATCACATATTCTTGAATTTAGACTCCACTCGAAGTGGGGAGAATCCAGCATTTTTCTACCTCGAAGACTCAAGATTCGTTTAAATGTCATTTCATTCATAGCTTTCCTATCTCCATGGGCCATTCTGTTCCAATTGTACAGCTTATTCATTCCGTGCAAACCTATCATGTCGTTACCATGTACCTGGCAGTGCTGGGAAGGGTGCAGCCTGGGGGGCATGTTTCCAGGCTCTGACACTCGGCAAAAGAGCCAGAACCAGAGGTCACTGACTCCCAAACCGCGCGGCGCTCACCAGAAGCACTGTAAACTTGCAAACCGCAATTCTCAAAGATAAATATTTAAATAAAATGTGTTTTCAATTGTACTCTTCTATGGTAATTACTGGCTCGCCCCTTGTAATCCTAGCGGCGGCATGTTTTTATCTTCCTGTCTCATGCTGATTAATGAACTTAAGATTCAGAAGATACAAACTTGTGAACCTCAGGGATAAAAGAAGAGATACAACTGGTCAAAGTCATCGATTCTCCGTATTTCACCACCTCCTGGAACCTTCTCTTTCAGCGACTCAGCCACGCAGAGGGTGAGACCGCGGGCAGAAGTCACAGGGCCTCCTTCAGTCACACCCAGGAAGCTGGCATGGGAGGACGCAGGGCTCAAAGTCAATGTCCCTTCTGAAGTGGGTCCCCCCACGATTCCCTCAAGTCTCTGTCTGGATTCTTCAGGAAGAGGAAGCAGCCAAGCTTTGTTAGCGGTTCTGACTAATCCACTCATACTCGTGACCCCTAACCAAGCTGAGGGCACCCTTCCTAGGTCTTGGAAAATTCAAGAATAAGAGAAGAATAATGCTAACTCGGGAAAGAAGTCACTCGGGTACTCCCTTGATCTCTTTGTTTTCTGACCCCTATTCTCATGGGATGGGTTATTGTTCAGAAATACTCACTTCCTACCCTCATCAATTCCATGATGGAGTAGTTGGGCCTCTTCATTTTGACCTTGGCCATGTAACTGGGTTTGGCCAATAGGATATTAACCCGTATGAGGTGGCCAGAGGCTCAGAAGGCACTGGAGAGATTGGACATGTTATCTTGTGCTTCTGACATTGCCCAGCATGGCCCTATGGTCCCAGAAGGAGAATGGGAGATAAATGGACGGCCTCACCCAGCCAGCCTAGGTCTGGCCACTTTACCACGGGCCATTCCATAATGTGTGGCCTAAATAGAAACTTTTTAAAAAATGTCACCAAAATTTTATTGCTGCTTTGGCAGTGGCTACTGACCTAGCTTACCTTTGAGAGTCCCAATCCTGCTTCCCCTGCTCTAATAGGAAGACATAGTCCTTGCTCTTTTCAAGGCCTTTAGAGCACTTGGAAACACAAACAGAAATATTTACTGACTGACTAAAGAGAAACCCTAAATCCGAGTTCTCGATTTCACCCAAAACTTGGATCAATCATTTCCCTCTTTTGCTCGTAGCACCATCGGCTTCCTTCACTCCTGCCTACATCCTGAATCACTTCATATCCACTCCCTAAGTGTGTGTCTGGAAAGGCAGAAGAGAAAGAACAAGGTGGCAAGATCATGCAGGACATGTGAAAAGGCTGCTTTGAGAAGTATGAAATGGTCAGCTTTGGCCAAATGCAGTCATGCGGCTCAGTAAACAAGGGCCACCTCCTCCAGGCCAGTGGCTTTAGGAAGCTCCTATCTGTCAACAACTGCCAAGCACGCTACCGAGCCACAGCCTGTCTCCTAGCTCTGCACCCACATTTCCAGCTGCACGTTGGCTGTCTTCACCTAGATAGCCTGCGGGTGATTCCTGCTCAAATCCCTAAGTCTTTCAGTGTGTGTGTGTCGGGGGGGTGGTGCTTGTTTGTGGAAACAATGTGGAGTACTTACTAGTGTTGTCTATACTCCCTCACACCTTACATGGTACAGCTGACTTGGTCAACTTCCAGTGATGCACATGCTTGTTGTGGCAGCTGAAGCCCACTCTGCCCACAGACCAGGAGAGCCTGAGAATCACCTCCCCGCAAGGCACAGCCTTCAACCAATGGCTATAGAAGATTTCTGTAGGTTGGCTCCCTCGCCCTTCTGAGAGATCACCTTGAGGCAGAGTTCTACTCTGATTCCCAGAGTTCCCCAGCAATAGCTCCTGTTCTCCAAAACGGCCATAAGCTTGTTAACTGGCTCACTTCCCTAGCCTGACTCACTCTCCTGCTCCTTTGCCAGCATTTCCTGGTCTCACCTCCCAAGTAAACCACTTGTACCGAATCCTTCTATCAGGGCCTACTCATGGAGGAACCGGAACTGAGACACAACGAATACCCAGACTGAGCTGGAAATCTTTAACTCCCTCTCATTGACGCCCATGTCTTATTGATTACCCACACATGCACATGCACACACACGCACGCACACACAATAGTACCTTATTCAATCACTCAAAAATATGATCAAGAACCCAATATGTTAGTTACTAGGGCTGTAGCTGTGAACAAGAGAGTCAGGTTCTCAGCCCTCAAAAGTTTTTGCTCTAATTGGAAAGAGAGACAAAGAGGAGATAAATACATGAACAATATCAATCCCCACAGGGATGAGTAATATAAGGGAAATAAAACAGGATGAGGAGGTAGGGAAAGGTCCCCATAGGTGATGGGGTCAGGGGAGGGAAGGACATGTGAGCTGTGACCTGAGGCATAAGCCAAACCTATGAGTATTTAGGGGTGGAGGGAAGAGTATTATAGGCAGAGGGAACAGCACAGGCAAAGGTCCAGCCACAAGAAAGAGCCTGAATGTCCAAGGACAGGAAAGGAAGTCAGAGTTAGGTGAAGTACAAGGGACAAGGAAGAGTGTGTGCTGGATAAATGGGGAGAGGCAAGCAAGGGTCAGACCATGGACAGCCTTCTGTGCTAGGATGAGGGGTTTGGATTTTATTCAAAGACCCATGAGAAGCCAGTGAAAGGATTTAAAGCATTAACATGGAGGGATTTGGGTTTTTAAAAAATTATTCTGAGGACTAGTTTGGAACCTGCAAGAGCGGAAGCCCATGGGTTTTAGTAATCTGACCCATCTTGCACTAGGTGTTCATTCCGACTGATATTATCTCTTACCCATGGTACCACTAGAGTATCCAATTTCCACCCCCTCCAAAGGTGTGCAAGCCACAGGCAAAACACAACAAATATGGTCTGTGACCTTGCAAAGCTCATAAGCTAATCCAGAGACAGAAAAGTAAGTGGTAATGATAACACAACATTGATGGTAGAGGGTGTCACTGGTGCAGTGGAGAGATCTGGAACTTTTGCAGAAAAGAGGTCAGGACAATTCTCTAGATTAAGAAAGGTGTAGGGGAACTTGGACTCAGTCAGATTCAGAAGTTCATGTGCACAGTCCAAAGAAGAAAGAGCATGGTGTGCTTGAAGAACTGAAAAACTGGGTATGGCCAAAGCATGGAGGAAGAAAACAGAGTGGGTAAGAGAAGAGGCTCAAGGTCAATTAACAGTTAGTAAATAAATGGGAAAATAAATGGGTGGTGAGGGACATGAGCCAAAAATAAGAAAATTCTAATCTAATATTTCTAGTACTTTAGTGTTGCCATTACAATTTCACTTTACAAATGAGTTAAACTGAACTCAGGAAGTATTTTTTGAGCACTTACTACATGCTAAACATTCATAGTAGCTCTGTGAATCTAACTCTTGTCCTAGAGAAACTCAAGAAGGCAAGTGACATTGTATGACCACCAGATCCTGTGCTTTGACACTTAAGTGACTGTTACCAAAAACGAGGCACGGGGCACCTGGGTGGCTTAGTCAGTTAAGTGTTTGACTCTTGGTTTGGGATCGGGTCATGATCTTGGGTCCTGGAATGGAGCCCCGAGTTTAGCATGGAGTCTGCTGGAGTTTCTCTCTCCCTCTGCCCCAACCCCTCAGTGTGCTCTCTCTCTCTCTAAAATAACTAAATAAATCTTTAAAAAGAAAAAATGAGGCATAAATGAAGTGGATATGAAATGTGTATTAAGGATAGGAAACTATTTTCTGAACATAGTCTCAGTCTTTCCCAAATATATATACATGTATAATATATATGTATATATATGTATATGTGCATATATATACATATATGTATATACCCTAATATATATACATATAAATATATATAATATATACATGTAATTATATATATAATTACAAATATTTCTATTATAGAATTTTATGTATTATATATACTTATATACTATAAGTACACAAACACACATATGTATTTTTAAAGATCTGGAGTATGGACCTAATCTATAGCTTTGGATAACACAAAGGGGTCCTATACCAGACCATGTATTTCCACTTTCCACTGTAGATTCTTCTTATTCTCTACTGACTTGGTGTCCAAAATATTCATCCCCTCTATCCTGGCTGTCCAATATGGTAGCTATGAGCCATATATGCTCATGGAGGCCTTGAAATTTTACTAGTCTGAATTGAGAAGTCCTGGAAGTCTAAAATGCACACACAATTTCAGAGACTTAGCATACACATACAACACGACATTATCTCAGTCATTTTTTAATCTTGATTACATGTTGACGTCATATGTTGACTTTTTCGGGTTAAAGAAAATATATTGCTCATTTCACATGGTTTTTTTTCTTTTTTTAATGTGGCTATTAGGAAACTGAAAATCACATACATGGCTCGCATGTGTGGTTCATATTATATAGTCCGCTCTACTGTAATGCTTGTTTTGAAAACGTAAATTTGTTCCGATGTGATTGCTATATTAAGGAATAATTTGAGGATCCTGCAGATACTGGGCCTGCCTAGGCCTGCAAGGAATACTAGGCAAACCCGGAAAGCTGCACCCAGCTGAAAGGGGCTGTGTGTGACTTCACAAAAAGCTCAAACACCTACCAGCTACTTCAATCCACGACATACATTAGGCACCACATGCATCCTTGTCTGGTGCTACAATTTTCTGTCCAATTTCAGGTACGCCTCCTTCCACCACTTCCTAATAACCCATAAGCAGCAGCCTACTGGGTGTGGACATCAACTCCACAAGCAAATCCCCGGTCTTTTCCTTTTTTTTTTTTTTTAAGATTTTATTTATTTATTTGACAGAGACCACAAGCAGACAGAGAGGCAGGCGGGGGGGGGGGGGTTGCGGGGGGGGGGGGAGGGAAGCAGGCCCCCTGCAGAGCAGAGACCCTGACTCGGGGCTCTATCCCAGGACCCTGGGATCATGAACTGAGCAGAAGGCAGAGGCTTAACCCACTGAGCCACCCAGGCGCCCCGCAGGTCTTTTCTAAGGTAAAATGCAATAGACAGCATAGTGTGTACTTTCAATCATTTAACATACACAAAACAGGGCTATCTTTACAAGGCTCCTATCTTTCTTTTAACACACCACTGACAAAGTTGTTGGGTGTCGTGCCTCTAACCCCACTTCCTTCTTAAGTCCTGGAATTTTTTTTCTGATGAGAGTGTGCGTATCATGGTATTTTTCCAAAATGCCCACGACGGTACTTCTATTGGGTGGTGCCGTGCCCCTGAGTCTGGTTTCCCAAAGCACATTCTAGCCCCTCAGTCCCGCTCTTCAGCCACCTACTTAATAGGACGTTTGATTTTCCTTTAAAACCACCTTTTCAAAAAAATGCACGGCAATACGATTCTGAAGCACTAAAGGACCGAATGCCACGCAACCTAGGGATGTGGCTAAGGCAGACTTTGATTTAATAACTTTCCTGCTAACATCCCTGTATACATCCCTGTATACATGTGTTTTTATGAGCGGTGCCAGGGGAGCGAAACAAAAGAGACTTGCTGTTTCCGGGAAAGTGTTTAATGGATGGGATGGACAGTGCCATGATTTGGGAGGGCTCAGCCTCAAAATCCCAGGGGCCACCATTACCATGACATCTCCGGAAACGTGCTGGTACCTGGGATTCCTGCTGCTGGGACGATGACACTTTTTTTTTCTTCTCTTAAGCCAGGCTGTATCCCAGCGCTGTCAGAATAGGCCCGGGGGCCTTGATTACAAAACCAGCATAGAATATGGACTCACTTAAACATAGACACTTCCTTAAAAGCTTTTGGTTCGATGTGAATGTAAGTCATTTTGATTACTCAATTTCTATATTTATTAGGAATGATAAACCAAAGTACTTGAAAATAATTTCAGGGGCGATGAACTGTGGCGCTCGATCGATGGGGGACACGGCAGTCAATTACCCTTTCACTTTATTTCGGTCCTCGGCAATCAGTGGGGATCAATACTCTCGATTTCGATTGATAGCAGAGCGCAAATCACAAATAATTTTTTTAAGTGGGTTGTCACAAGGCATATAGGCAGGTCCAACAGGTCCCGAGCTGTCCCCAGCACTCGCGCGCAGGCCGTGGGACCGGTGTGAGCCGCAGTGTTCCTAGCCAGTCCCTTTGGCATCACAATTGTGACTTGGTTCAGCCCTCTCGGCTTCTTCAAAACCGCTCGCTGTCATCTCAAGTCTGAAACCCGGTACCATCAATTAACTGAGCAAAAAGAAGGATCTGGAAGGTAAATCATGCACCATTCAACAAGGATACAGAAGGGAAGAACCATAAGCCCCAGGAAGGGTCCCCATGCATTTTAAGTATGCTTGAAAAAGTTGCTGGTGGGAAGGGAGAATTTCCTAAAGATCCCCGACTCTGGAGAAAGGCTTCCTTTGCTCATCCGCCACAAATCTTCTTGAGGAAGTAGAAAGACCTCTGAATCACCCAGTCAGAAACTAGGTGACCTAGGGTAAAACCAACAGCACCACTTCCCCCTGGGAGAGGTGGGTGCCCACTCATGAAATGAACAGGTTGGGTTACGCTAATGTTTCCAAATGGATTCCCTGGGGTCCTTTGCACATAGGAGAAAGGGGGGAAAGGCCTGAGGGGAGAAGGAAGAGAGGGCTTGAAGGGCAAGCTGAGATGTTCTTCACTCCATATAAACAAGAGTCACCTTAATCTCACAAAACAAACTGGGGGTTGTGGGGTGGGGTGGGGGAGAGGGTGTGGGGAGAAGATGGTTGGGTTATGGACATTGGGGAGGGTATGTGCTATGGTGAGTGCTGTGAAGTGTGTAAACCTGGCGATTCACACACCTGTACCCCTGGGGCTAATAATACATTATATGTTAATTAAAAAAATTATAAAAATTTAAAAAATAAACAAGAATCACTTTGCTTGCTTATTTCTGTTTTGTGCATTTTGCTTTCTGTAAGATTTGGTTCAAAGGAACAGCCTAATTAGTGTACAAGCCGCCTGGTTCAGCTCCCAGCAACCCTGCCCGCCTCCTGCATAGAAGGACAGCCAGAGAGCCACAGAGGTCTCGAACCTCGCCATGCATACCAGTGACCTGGGGAGCTTGCAAACATATCCGTCTGGGGAGGCTGGGCAGGCCACGTTTCTAACAAACTCTCAGGGGAGACTGATGTGGCTGATCTGGGGTCCACACTTTGGGGGACAGGTCGTATCACCCAAATCCACCGCTGGCCATAGCTGATTGGACCTGGTGTGAATGCCCAACCCGACTGAGCCCATCAGCTTTCCTCCCAGACATTGAGACTCGAAACAAAGAGATTCTCTTCTCCCTGGTTGGTATCTCAAATGTGGAGGGATCCGAGAACTCAGAAGCTGTGGTTTGGCTATTTTCTGCTATGTGAACCAGGGAAAGGGGAAAAGCAGGAGGCTCGGAAGAACGGAGCGAGTATGCGAGATGAGAGACACAGAAGGGACCGCCTGAGTCCTGACACTTTCAGTCCCTGGGGCCAGGCCCCATTCTCACCTGTAGGATTCCCCTCTCTTGAGTTCCACGAGACACATTTCCATCATTAGAATAATTTTCTCTTTTCCACCTAAGATTGTTCTAAGCTGCTTTCAGGTATTTGCAACCCAAGAATTCTGCTGTCCAGCACTGGAGATGCTCCACGGTTACTGCGGACAAGCACAGGTCCCTTTTCCTCTCACACCCTAGCAGGAGAGCACTGAAGGTTCTGCTCGATCCTTATGACTGAATGAATGAACATCGTGCCCCAGGCCTGGTGTTCTCTCCAACTTTTCTGTGCCCAGATTTGGAGAAACCCTTTTACTTCCCGTCTCCCTGTCAATCCTAGAAATCCAATTGTGAATGCAACACACTGTCAATTTTTCTATTTATGCCATCTATTCCCTCGGCACGCTAATTTCATTCTTCCTATCTGGCAAGGGAAAAAAAGGGACTCGGGGAAGGTGTATTTCCCCTTTAAATACCATGAAAGTTATGAATATTTCTTTCCCAAACTGCCAAAATAATTGTTTCATTTACAGAACTGAAATTCTCCAGGGAACGTCCCAGTGATGTTCTAAATTGCTAACATCAGATATGCAGAAAACAAATCTGGGCCGATCCATATGCTCCCAATCCTGAATTTAGCATCTCAGCTCAACACAAACTTGCATTTCAATCACTTTCGGTGAGTTCTGGGTTATGAGTATGTACAGGGTTAGGGCTGGACCAAAGCCACCGGCCTGGAATCTTCTGCAGATGGGCTCTCTGCACAGCCGGAGGCCTGCCCAGGTTGCTGTTTAAAGAATTCACTTTAAATTAACACTTACAGGCTGCAGACCCCCAGCCAAAGGGGAAGCACGAGAAGGCCCAGCCTATGTGATTGCAGGAGAGGGTGCCAAATTTCTCCCTCTTCTTATTATTGCTCAAAGAGTCCTATTGCCTGGAGGTTCGGGGGTATGGCCAGGAGTTTACCACTCCTCAGGGCTCCATCATGAAAACAACATGTGAGAAGGAATAGGAGATCTCGAGCTTGGCGCAGTGATGGGGATGGTGATGACGGCAGCTAAACATTCACGGAAGCACATTTTATGTCTAGGCACTCTCTCAACACCTTATTTGCGTCAATCCATTTACTCCTCCAAATAACTCTATGTGGTGGGCATCATTATCACACCCATTTTACAGATGAGGAAAGTAAGGCTCGGAAAGATGGGTTCCTTTGCTAGTTAGGGGTAGTGGAACAGCCATTGCTTTTTCCTGTCCTCAGCCAATCTCACTCTCCTGCTAAATAAAGCCTCAGTTTTTCCCTGGAGAACTACACTCTCCTTCTGCATATTATTTAGTGGGACACTCCAGAACCAGAAGCTCCTCTCTAACTCAGCCACTGTTGGACTGTGGACTACACAAGGGGAGGCATTGGCCTTTGGTAGTTCGACCACTAGCACAAGGCACAGTTTTGGCCCTTAGTCAATGTTTTAAGGACAAATGAATGAACACAGCGTGCAGTGTGTATTATATCAACGGGATGGTTTCTACAGCAGCTGTGGGGTTAGAAGCACCCTGACTGGGCAGGCCTGAGTTGTGTGCTCCCCCTAGACCCGTCAGGCCCTCTCTTGGCCATGTGAATGGAAGGACACATGGAGAGAAGCTTTCTAGAGCTGACCCATCAGATAGTGAGCAGCCCACTTTATCCTGGATCTGACCCTCGTCCCTATACTTTCCAGTCCCAGATGATCAGATTTTCCTTCGGTTCTCTGAGAAACAAACAAATTCTCTTTTTCGCTTCACTGCACCAGTGCTGGTTTGTATCGCCCGCAACCAAATCATTCTGCATTCTCACCGGCATGTTTGTACAATCTGTGGCAGTGCTCAGCTCAGAAAATTCAACTACAGGGACCCAGGGCAGTGCTGAAAGGCCAGGATGTAAAGTTCAACATAGCCATGGACAAGGAGTGTTCTCACATTCCACAACACTCACTGGGCGCTTCTGGGAGCTGGGAGCTGTAAGAGGTCTTTTCCCCAGATTTCTCTCTTCAACCATCAACTACATACTGATGTCAAGAGTATCATGCCCACTTTGCAGATGAGAAAGGTAAGGCTCAAGGAGGGGAAGTAACTGCTGAAGAACAGGAGCAGGTGGGTGGCACAGTCAGGACTGAAAATCATGTCTTCCCGAGGCCAATGCAATTGCTCTCCTGTACTGCACCGTCTCCAGTGGGCGGAGGGCTTGGCTCACCAGCAGGGCTAAAAAACCAGATTGCTAGAGCTCACGCAAAGGCAACAGGAGAGGTGAATTAAAACTGAGTTCAATGTGTGCTCAACTAGTTCAGGGATGGGGGCAATGGCCACATAAGCCATTATCCATTGCACTATTCGATGAGTTTTTTCAATTACATAGAGATGGCTTCAAGTAAAGAGAAACCGTGTCCGAGTCAATAAAGACGGAGTCACCAGTCTTCCTGATCCCCCTTGTTTCCCCGCACCAAGCCCTTCCAGTCTCCTGCCACTATGGTCTAACATGCACACACAACCTCTTCTGTCCTGAAGACAGACTTTTCACGTTCTGCAATCCATCCGAACATAGGCACAATCAGCTTAAAACCCACCACAACTTGTTAAGACCAGGAGGAAATATTTAAGTCAAAGAGCAGTGCATGACATGACAGAGCCAAGCAGAAGTGTTGTCTCTTCTTGATCTAGTGAACAGTAGATGTTTTACCCCCATCCCACCCATTTCACTTGTTTTGATTTCCCATTGAATAAGCCCCTCCTGGTGCTTGGTCCAGGGGACTGAGGGTGATTGACCTTCATTCCTCCTTTCTTCCTAGGTGCAAAATGGGCATGTGATTCAGTTTTGCCAGCTATATGCCTTCTATCCCTTTACATACAATATTTGGCTCATAGTTGGTCACCCCAATGGTCTCATGTGACTCAGTCCAGGAGCTTTTGCTAGACTAATGATATGAAGAAGCTCTCCTTCCCTTGGGATAACCAGCTATAAAGGGGCTATAATCTGGGGTGCCTGGGTGGCTCAGTCAGTTAAGCATCTCCTTTCAGCTCAGGTCATGGTCCCATGATTGAGCTGGGATTGAGCCCTGAGTCACCTCCCTACTCAGCAGGGGGCCTGCTTCTCCCTCTCCCCCACTGCTCATGCTTGCTTGCTTGCTTTCTCCCTCGCTCTCTGTCTCTCTCAAACTAATAAATAAAATATTTTAAAAAGGGGATGGAGGATATAATCCTAGAGCGTCTTGTGAATAAAGCCAACACTGAAGGTGGCAGAGCTGCCTAGAAATGGGAGTGGAGAATGAAAACTCATTGCATTATTCTAGCACCTGGATGTAGCCTTACCTGAGGTCAATCCCTTGGACCTTGTAGTTACAAAGGAAGGCAGATGCTTCCTTGTGTTCTTAAGCAAATTGAGTTGGGACTCTGAATTTCCTATCATAAAAGCCAGGAGTGATACCATTGACTCAACCATGTATTCTGGAACTACATTTACCTTCCCTGAATTGCTATGTTTTCCTAAATCTTTATCAAGTTGTATAAGATTTACAGATTTTTAAATTTCACCTTTTTTTTTTTTTTTTAACTTCATGCCCTAAAATTCTTTTGCACAGAGGTGCCTGGGTGACTCAGCTGGTTAAGTGTCTGACTCTGGATCTCAGCTCAGATCTTGAACTCAGATCTCAGTCAAGATCCCAGATCTTGACTCAGTTGGTTAAGTGTCTGACTCTTGATCCCAGCTCAAATCTCAGGGTCATGAGTTTGAGACCTGCACTGGCCTCCACACTAGGCATGGGAAATACTTTAAAAAAAAAAAATTATTTTGCCCAGAGGCACCTGGGCTGGCTAAGTTGTTTAACTATCTGACTCGATCTCAGCTCAGGTCTTGATCTCAGGGTTGTGAGTTCAAGCCGTGAATTGGGCTCCACACTGGGCATGGAGCCTACTTTAAAAAAAAAAAAATTCTTTTGCCCATAAGTTCAATATTTTAATTTAAAAGGGAAAACTCCCTTTTATTCCCAAGTGGGAATTTATTAGATAACACAATTCTCTGTAATAACCCCAACTAATGCACTAAGAATATTTAGGGAAAAAATAGTTATGTGAGTGCATATTATAGAATATTTATTGAGGACCCACCAAGTTCCAGGCTACTGAGGATAAAGCATTAAATGAAAGAAGAGTAATCCTGCCGTCAGGCAACTTACATCCTAGTGAAGAGAAATAGACAAAAACCAAACATATAAATAAACAAGGCAGGACAAAGAGAAAGAAAATGGCACAAGGGGTGATGTTATTTTAAAGATTTTACTTATTTATTCCAGGCAGAGGTATGGGAGGAGAGCAGGGGGAGGAGCAGAGGGAGAGGGACCAGCAGACTCCATGCTGAGCACAGAGCCCAACATGGGATTCGATCTCAGGACCCCGAGATCATGGCCTGAGCCAAAACCAAGAGTCAGAGAATCGACTGACTCTTGCCACTCAGCGCTCCTGGTGGGATACTATTTTAGGCAGATGGCCAGGAAGCTCTCTGAGGAGGTGACATTGGAAGCAATGCTGATGTTAGAGTGTCACAGAATAAGAGGAAATCTAGTTGGAGGCCCTGACACAGGCATGCACTTGGCCTGTTCTGGGAACGCCAAGGAGTCCAGCATGTCTGGAACAAAGTAAGCGAGGAGGACAGGGACAGGCCTTACTTCAGCAAGGTGGCAGGAGCCAGATCCCTCGGGGCCTTCCAGGACCAGACGGACTGTGGTTTGGATTTTGCTGGGATGAGAGAGCACTGGTGTGTGGGGGGACAGAAGACTGGCAGGACCAAATACAGATGCTGAAAGGATCACTCTAGGACCATGGGGAGAACGAGCTATAGAAGGGCAAGCGTGGCAGGAGGGAGCCCAGTTAGAAGGCTGCTGTGGGTCAGGCAAGAGAGGACTTGGACCAAGAGCTCAAGGTGGAGGCAACGAGAAGTGGTTGGATTCTGAGCGTCCTGTCAGCGTAGAGCAACCAAGGGTTAGGAAGGAATTACACGTTGGATGTGAGCAAAAGAGGAGTCAAGGATGACAACATCAAGTTCTGAACATGAGCCTAGGGGTGAGCGGAAATGTCATTTCCTGTTGGGTTATAAGGATGGAGGAGCAATTGGTCTGCGGAATGGAAATCAAGGGCTTGGTTTTGCCCATGTTCTTTTATTGTTGCAAAATATATATACATTTTATCATGTAATCATTTTAAATCATATCATTCATTGTCCCTTGCTAGAACTCTTCTATCATCCCCAACAGAAGCTTTGTACCCATTCGACACTACCCTCCCCCGTTCTCCTCCCCCCCAGGCCCTGGTCATCCCTGTTCTATGTCCTTTCTATCGGATATGTGTATTTAAGCTGCCTACTGGACATCCAAGTGAAGATATTGAAAAGCTCTTCGACACACTGTTTCTGGGGTGATAGGGAGAGAAGAGAACTAGAGACATAAATTTGGGAGTCATCAGCATATGCAAGAGTTGGCACACAATTCCCATTTATCGAAATGAATGTTTGACTTAATTTCCTTCACTGCTGTGCAGCCCAGAAAATGAATATAGTGCCAGACACAGTGCCTGGCATATAGTAACCCTTCAATAAATATTTGTTCAAGTGAGTAACTAAACTCTTTGCCCCTCTAGTTTGTGGGAACAGCAATTCTTTGAATAAGAATTTTTAGAAGTACAACCCTTTAAAATAAATAGTTCTATTTCTTGAAGGAGGAAAAAAAAGAAGTCTGAACAAATTTTAAAATACACTGGCACTTCTACTGCAGTTTTCAGAAATAATGTCTGATTTGTGATGTCTTTGGCTGACGATGGTGCCAAACCCAGTACCGCTTGACACCACACTATGTTACATCAACAGAACGGGAGTGACAAAACCAGATGTGGCGTGTCACAGCGAGGATCAATGAGCTTGAGAAGCAGGCACCGAGTCTGGATTAAAAGCAGGCGTTCGAAGTGTGTTTCAAAATCACCCACCTCTATTCAAATTATCCTGGTGATGTTTAAAGAAAAACGTGGTTGCGCAAGAAGGTAAGCTCATGAGTACCAAGAGGAGATTCAGAGAGC
Source organism: Lutra lutra (assembly GCF_902655055.1). Classification (NCBI taxonomy): domain Eukaryota; kingdom Metazoa; phylum Chordata; class Mammalia; order Carnivora; family Mustelidae; genus Lutra; species Lutra lutra. The sequence goes on along the minus strand of NC_062278.1, from coordinate 184,300,123 downwards.
GATTGCTCTTCAGCTGACAAATGTTACCTACACAGAAGAACCTGCACGTGCCAGATCTTGATAATCTCAGTTACAAGCAGGTATCTAGGCTCTGCTGATCCTAAGTGTGCAGCAGCCCTTTGGCATATCCACCTGTGTGATACATAACTGGGCTGTAGGAGATGCTGGAATGTACCTTTGGGTAATCACGTTGCAATCGTCTTCTCCAGCAAGACAGCCACAAGTGCAGAAATTTGGGGATAGAAATTTGACTTGAGAAGACTTCAAAAGCCTCAGCTGTGTATTACATTCTCTTCACACTTGCTTCCTAACACTGTATAGTGGACCATAGGTTAGTAATCCACTGGTGCCATGGCTACAGCCTTGAAGTTGAGTTGAAATGGCCTCTACAGTGTAAGTTGAGGCTCTGAAACTCAAAGTAGAGAGGGGCAAGATGGCCAAGTACTCATCTCCCCTAGTGTCAGTGTTTTGTTGGGACATGAGACCTGTTGATGCTGAAATCACTGGTGTTTCCTCTCAGGCATCATACCTTCTCAAATCACAACTGAAATATCTGCACTTGTCATTAATAATATTTTAAGGAACCAAACCATTTCTGGAAGATATGTGAGAATTTCAATTACTTGAGTTGGAATTTAAGCTTTGAAAGTTAAGACTGATTGCTTACTTTGAAAAAGGAGAGACTATTCAGTTTAAAAGGCTGGTTATCCAAATCCAATTTTGTGGGGAAAAATGAATTTACCTTCTCCCCAAAATTTCATCATTGGGCTTGGAACTTCCTTATGATTTCAGAGGAGGAAGAGACCAGTGTTTCTCCAAAATCCTTCTTCAGAGTGGAAAAAATATATTCAGAATGAATTAGAAATGCTTTCTTAACCTGATACCATGCTGGGTCACCACCTTTTTCCAAGTATGAATTTTCTTGGGCAGGGGGTAGATGGGTTTCCACTGGTCTTTCATGATGATAGGAAAAAAAATTTTTTCATCAATATTGTATCATTAAAAGAAATAATACGTGATTAAACGGTTAAATTCCCAAATCTGAGTGTAGACAAAATTCAAAGGACTTGCATTTCTAAAGATAGCCAATGAAAAGAACGAGTATGTTTCTGGTGATGCACCAATAGCATTTTCTAACAAATTCCACCACAAAACTGGGAGTCAGAAATCTTTTCCAACAGACAAAATAAGTTTACTTTCCTTGGGGATTTTAAATGAACCATATATTTGATATAAAACCTTTTTTCAGTAATGTGCCCCATTTTTAACTATGTTGAAGTTATCGTGGCCCTATTAGATATGCTGCTGATGACCACTATTAGCAGATAATTTGACCTTGACTTTTTTTGTGCTACCATGGTTCAGTATATGTCATAATCCACTACTGATCTGTTACCTCTCAGCCATACAGATTATTTTTATTTAGCTAAGTTTCACAGCTTTTTAGCACTTGCTTAGGGGATAATTAATGCAATAAGGAATGTTTTAAATATATTCAGAGGCCATGAACCCCTCTTCTTCCATTTTATCATGGGGAGTACATTTAAGACAACACATGTTCTAAGAAGTCAAAATGGAGACAGTGGAATATCTACATTGTGTCATATGATCTATGAATTGGTCAAACTACATCATCATCTGTACCTTAGCCTTTGGGCATTCAAGCAAGCCCTCACTATAGATAAGGATGAGCCCATTTCCTTCCAGAAAAATGAGATGGTTTTAACAAGTCGTCTAGTTTATAAAATTTATAGTGTACACAAATGGGAATAATGATCAATAAGATTGAAAATAAGGTAGATTATGGTTATTGAAGTCTTAACAGCTTGGTAAAGAGAGTCAACCTAATTTGGAAGGCAATAAGGAGCCAACAGAGAACCAGGTGAATGGCATGGCTGTTGCTGGGTTTTAGGAGCAATATTCCCCAATTTCACAGATAGATTGGAGGAATGAGAGTCTGAGAGTGGGTACAGTAGTAATGAGAGGGAGGGAAAAAAGCACTGTTAGTGGGCACGAAAAAAAGAATCATGAGGGAGATGGACCCTACTGGCCTCAGTGAGTGCTGGGATGGAAAGTATGTGGGTCACAGATGACTTGTTTTAATTTACGGACAGGAAGACAGAGCTGAGTAAGAGGAGCTGGTGCTGACTAGAAGGGAATGTGTGAGGTTCTGTTTTGGGCAGATTGAGTCTGAGTCGCCTGTGGAATATACACCTGGAAGGTCAGTTCTTGTAGCTAAGGAGAAAAGGCATGCCTAAAAGTCCAGACAGTGGAATGGCCAAGATGGAGGTAATATTCAGAGAACAAAAAAACTGGAGAAACCTGAGGATAGAACCTGGCTGGAGGAAACCAGTGTGCGCAGAGTGAAAACACAGGGAAAAAGGAGGGAAACCTGACACACGTAGTGACATTGATACCAGAGAGGAGAGAATTTCAAATGTTGCAAATGATGGAATTAGTTCAAGAAGAACACAGTAAAACTAGGGACTTGGGTTATATCTGTTCCATCAGATTAAAAATGAATGAGAATTCTGCAGAGCAAAGGAAACCATCAGAAAATGAAAGGCAAACCTACCGAGTGGTAAAAAAAAAAAAAAAAATTGCAAGTCATATATCTGATAAGGGACTAATTTCCAAAATATATAAAGAACTCCTACAACTCAATAGCAATAAAAATGGGCAGAGGATCTGAAGAGGTATTTTCCCAAAGAATACATAAAGATGACCAATGAATATAAGAAAAGGGGCTCAAATTCACTTATCATCAGAGAAATGCAAATAAAAACCACAATCAGCTATTATTTTGCACTTGTTAGAGTGGCTATCATCAAAAAGACAAGAAATATTGAGTTGGCAAGGGGTTGAAGAAAATAGAAACTTTGCACGCTGTTGGTGGGAATGTAAACTGGTATAACCATTATGGAATATAGTATGAAGTTTCCTTAAAAAAACTAAAAATGTGACTCTCATAGGATCCAGCAATTCCATTACTGGTTATTTACCTGAAGAAAACAAAAACACCCAGTTGAGAAGATACATACTTCCCATGTTCACTGCAGTGTTTTTTAAGTGGGGGAGGGGCAAAGGAAGAGGGACAGGGAGAGAATCTTAAGAGACTCCATGCCCAGCGAGGAGCCAACTGTGGGGCTCAAACTTATGACCGGAGCCCAAAATCAAGTGTTAGATGCTCAACTGACTGAGCCACCCAGGCACCCCATATGACAGCATTAATTAAAATAACCAAGATAGGGAAAAGTAGACACATACACAATGATAGATTATTGAGCTGTTAAAAAAATAAGAAAATCTTGCCTTTTGCAACAACATGGATGGAACTTGAGGACATTATGCTGAGTGAAATAAGTCAGAGAAAGACAAATACTGCATGATTTCATTTCTATATGGAATCTTAAAACAAAACTGAGCTCACAGAGAACAGACTGGCGGTTGCCAAAGGCAGGGTGTAGGGGGGAGTGAAATGGGTACAGGCGGTCAAAAGTACAAATGTCCAGTTATAAGAGAAATAAATCATGGGGCTATAAAGCAGCATGGCGATTAGAATTAATAATACTATATTGGGCATTTGAAAGTTGCTGAGAGTACGTCTTGTAAGTTCTCATTACAGGAGCACCTGCGCGGCTCAGTGGGTTAAAGCCTCTGCCTTTGGCTTGGGTCATGATCCCAGGGTCCTGGGATCGAGCCCCATGTTGGGCTCTCTGCTCGGTGGGGGGCCTGCTTCCCCATCTCTCTGTCTGCCTCTCTGCCTATTTGTGATCTCTGCCTGTCAAATAAATAAAATCTTAAAGAAATAAAAAGAAGTTCTCATTACAAGAGAAAAAATTAACCATGTATGGTGACAACATTAAATAGACTTACTGTCGTGATCATTTTGCAGCGTGCATGCAAGTATCGGATCATGGTGTTGTACACCTGAAAGCACTACATTACATGCCAATTATACTTTATTTAAAAAAAAAATGAAAAGAGTGGACAATATCCGGAGGCATAATCTATGTGGCTCTTTGGAGACATGGCAGGTGAAGGAAAGGTCTACACAAAGTGGGGTGCATTTATTATATCCAATGCACATTTTAAATACCTGTCCACAGGGATCAAGGTCAGGTAAAGAGGCCAGGGTGGGATAGGGAAGCCATCAAAGCCAGAATGGCAAGGACAGCAACCAGTAAAAACCAGGGAGAAACCACCTGAGGATTAGGCAAGGAGAAGATGGATAGATACATACGGTTTTCGTTTTGTTTTGTCTTTTGATGTATATGTGGTTTTGAGGATAGTAAAAACATCATGAGTGATATGTTTTACATGGAATTTTTAAAAAAGTAAATTAGGTGCGAAGGTACTAGACACTTTCCCATTGGCGGCAATTATCAGGGACTGCCTAGCCATAGGTGCCTCCTTGGGATGCGGGAGCTCTCCTGTGCCCTGGTCCTCGTCACTCCCTGTTGCCTACTCCAACCCACCCAGTTTATATTATCTCTCTGCTCTCCTGAAACACCTGAGTTTGCAACTCCCAGGCCACAGGTTCTAATTAGTGGGTAAGGAGGCGAAACTAGAAGGCTATGAATATGTAAGGGGTTATGATTAGAGGCAATTCCAGAGCCAGATCTCAAAGGCTATGGTTTTCTTCTATTATCCATAGCTTTTGAATGTAACTTGTATATTAGATTTCTACTAACATAAAAATACACATATACAATGGAAAGGCGCCTTGGTGGCTCAGTGGGTGAGCCTCTGCCTTCGGCTCAGGTCATGATCCCAGGGTCCTGGGGTTGAGCTCCACATTGGGCTCTCTGCTTGGTGGGGAGACTACTCCCCCCCACCCCGCCTGCCTCTCTGCTTACTTGTGATCTCGGTCAAATAAATAAATAGAATCTTAAAAAATAAAGAAAAAGAAATACCGATCCACATTCCCTTATTCATAATTTTGAAATTTAAAGTTTTCTTTACTTAACGTTGGCAAGACCTGACCTGATATGAGATCTTTATAGAGTTTACTTATACCATTAATACCAACATTCACATATTTCCCTGCAGAAATATTAATGTTTATCATTACAGGGTACGAAATGTATGATTTGTGCATGATAATACCTTGCTAAAATCCCCCAAATTCTATATTCTGGCACCAAGGGTTTCAGTAAGGGATTGGGAGCCTTATACATCAACTTTCATGCACCTATGAACTAAGCTATAATTTTCTCCAATTGAGAAAAAAAGTACTCTGTTAGGAAAAAAAAAAGAGAGAGAGAGAGAGAGAGAGGATGTCTAAAACAGTATATTCAAAATAACGTTCATGCAGACAATTAGTAAGAGGTGGGAGGGGTAATCCAGTATTTGCCAATAAACAGGTAACCAGAGAAACAAAGCACCCTGGGAATTTCACAACGAATCTTCGCCAGCAGAAAGCAGAGGACACAAGTGTATTAAGAGGTAAGTCATTTCTCTTCCCTCCATCCCCAAACCTACACTTAATGTCCTTCACCCTTTAAAACAGACATCTCAATCCCACAGCGATTTCAGGAAGGAAGGTGAGAAGCTGCACGGGTACTAGAGTAAGGCTGGTCCATAGTCCATTTCTGTTCCGCAATCTCTCTGGCATGTGGCTTGCTTGCCCGAGAGATGAGCCAAGCCAATCTTCCTAAAAATGGAGGTTTCACCCACCTGAGAGAAAAGCCCATCACTTTTTTGTATCAGTTAGAGGGCTCTGCTGGCTTCTGAGCCCACGTGACCATCCCATCATCAGGGCTTTCTAGACTACAACCTCCCCCACTCCCCCACCCTTGAGGCATTTCTGATTGGACTAGGACCAGCATTGTCAATTGCCTGATGTTCCATCTATTTTCTCAACTGGAGTGGTGGGGAGGAAAATCATTAAGAAAAGGAGCCTGAGGTTTCCACAGAAAGCCAGGTTCCCCCAACGACCTGCTCTTGGCCCAGTGTAGCCATGCCGTTCACAGGGATGTGACCCGCCTCAGAAAACCAGCTCCTGCGTGCTCCAGCAGCATGACGCCCCTCTCCCTGGGGTGTGCCCTATTGAACAGGACCTCGATACCTGCTTGCTAAGCACAGAAAAGCGTGTGCCCGGTTTGATGCCAACCCCAAGAGCTTACCCACTTGGTATCACAATAGCCTAAGAGAGCCAAGAAACTGATTTTTTTTTTTTTTTTTTTTTTACATGAAGCCAGAGAACATGCTGGCGATGCTGCTGTTTTCCACTGCACCTGAAGCTAGGAAGCCCCTACAAAGGAATTTGGATGAGGTTTTCCTCCCCTCTTTCCTTTTAATCTCTAAGGTATTGCCACTAAACCAAGGCCACTTTGGCAGAGGCAGCACTGACTGAGCCCTTCTCAAACAGAGCATTGAAAAAAAAAAAAAAAAAGGATGTCTGCTGCATCAGTATCCCAGAATACTTTTTATTCCCCAATGCCCATCTGTAAAAGGCAATGCTCGCTTTGTGCAATACAAGGGGATACATGGGTTGGCACCGACTCAGGCTCCACGGCCAGGCCCTACGGGGTTGGCCACTTGCCCGAGATCCTCTACAGCCCCCCTTGCCCCTAATGACAGGGGAGCCAAGAACGGGAACATGGTTAAACGAGGCTTTCCTTTTGACCTTAGTGATTATATTCCTGAGATGGAACCAAGAGTGGAAAACACCTTTCCATTTTTGTGCTTGTGGTTTGGTCTGATTTTTTTCTCCATTATTTTAAATCTTTTCTTTCAGGCTCTATTTAAACTCATTTTTTTCTCCGAAAATGTAAAAGGGTCCGTCTACATTGAATTCCTGGAGAGCGTCTCCCTGATGAAAGTCCAATACGAATAGGACACGCTCCCAGCGCGTTTCCTAGTGAATGTAGCTCCGCGGGACTCTCTCCCGGATTCTCACCTGCAGATCTGGCCATCCACTTTTAATTTTTTCAGTCCTTATACTGTATAGCTGACTTCTGCCATAATTTATGTTAGACTGCCATCTTATGGTAGTTTGGGACCACCATTTCGGCCGGGGAAACGCAGGGCTGGCTCTTCAGCGTTTTCAAGAAAATACGGATTTACAAATCATCTTTAATTAATCACACCAGAGAAATGTATCAGAAAGGATGGTCTGTAAATAAGAAACCTGTTTCCGTGCGGTCTGCTAAAGGCCAAACAGGACAGAGAATATTTGAGCAGCCTCACAAACCTTAAAGACAATCGATGATTTTTTTTTTTTTTTAAGGCATTCGGGGACTATTACTGCATAATCCGACATTTAAGCATCAAGCATTCTTCATGAGTGCCATGACGTATTTGGGAAGATTATCAGAGGGAGGGCCCAGTCTGAGTAAGTGATTTGCTTTGCGGGCTGGAATTTTCAACTCTGCCTTCTCAGGGTGCATCATTTCTCCCCTCTCAGCTCCAAAAAAAAAAAAAAAAAAAACCCACAAAACTCTCTGGGGCCCATATCAGCATGACACAAGGAAACTCAACCCCACTTTGAAGCCTGATCATTTGCAAATGTATTTCAGTCCCAGGTTTAATTCGAGAAGATTCCTTGGAGAAGCCTCATTCCGGAAGTCTGCCTGCCAATTTTCGGAGGCTCAAAGGCTTGTTTCCTCTCTCTTCTCCAGGTTTCTTTCCACCCACAAAGTTAACGTACATCGTGAATGGGCCTGAATTTAATTCCTAATCAGAACCTGCCAGTTCTGTGGCTACACTGCCAGTCACTCTCAGAAAGGCACAAGGGAAAACACAGTTTCAGTTCCAGGTTTGTTTGGGGGGTTACGGATCAATGAGGTCATGAGATGGGGATCCTGGGGGACCTGGAGTGGTAGCGAGGCTTTTACTAAAGCAAATGCCTGGCCCTATTTCATGACAGAATGGTCTAACACTAGCAGACTGATCTGCTCCTAACCCCCATATTCAAGAATGCTTTTGTTTGATCTCCATCTCCTTTCCAGACCGCCCCATTGTTTTTTCATCCATGCTATAGGGCCAAGATGAAAAGTTGGAGGAGATGGTGCAAGGTGGGGAGGGTATCCTTCCGTTTTCCATCTATGGATACCCCCCTCTTGTCTCCATAAAGAAGATACAGAACACACATGACAAAGGAAGAAAAATTAATATGCATTTCACCAGATGCAAAACAAGAACTTTGGAACAAAGGCTATTTAAAAAAAAAAAAGGCGTTTGAATGTCAAACATATCTCTCTGGTTCTTCCTGCCCTGTCACAGTGGAACTGCCTTCTTTTTAACTGCACCGTTTTCAATAACTGTAGGGATCACAATTGCAAATTAAACATTCCTAATAAGTCATGGTGGGTTTCCTTTACTTGGTTTCTGCTTCCCCTTATTTTGACTTGGACTCTCCTTCCCTCCACCCCCACACCCCAGCCTGTTTTGCTTGTGAACTTACCTTTATTGACCCTCCTCTCCTCTCCTGCCTGGGGGCTGCTTTTGCTTCAATCCCTGCACTTGAAATGTTCCTCTTCAACTGTCATCCTCAGATCAGCAGGGACACGCCTGGTGCCCACATTTTCCTCATCTTTTGTTAAGGGTGTGTTTGTGTGTCATTGTTTTTTTTTTTTTTTCCTCTCCCCCCTTTAATCCAAAGTACCCGATCAGAGACTCCAACACATTCAGCTAAGATTCTGAACGGACTGTACCCATTAGGAATTCTTAAAGTGCAGACCGACTCTACAAAAAAGGACTCTTACAGATACGAAAGCGACATCCTGGCCCGCCTCACCCCCACCCCACTCCCAACACGTATGGTCTTTCATGGCTGTTCCAATTTAAATTTCTCAGTTTACCAGTCAAAGAGATGATTTTTCTAATATCCATCCTGCAAACTCCATCTGGGATCCCCCAAACAAGCTGTGTTCTTCTGCCTCTCACAGACATGAATTATAAAAAGTCTGTAGTCGGAGCAGGGGCGAGGTCAGGCCTTGATCCTGAACCCTGAAGAGTCCTAATGCCTGCAGACACGCAGGCTAAGTGAACAGGGAAGATGAAATAGATGCCTTCCTGCCAGTGCTTTACTCCCCGCCACCCCCCTCCAGCTGATCCTGTGCAAATTACCTTGGGGAAGCCCAAGCTAGAGTCCTCAAAAAACCGGAAGTAAGGAGCATCTACTATGATCACAATTATCCTACAATGTTCGTGCCTCGCGGGATATTGTTACCCTTCCAAGCTTTCGGCCCAATGTCTCATGTGAACAGAGAACCAGATGGGAGTTTTGGGGGCTAAAATGGATACACCAATTATTTATAGATTCGGACTAAAAATCACGTGAGCTGCCTTCTGTGGAGTTCCATTTTCCGAGAACAGACTTGAAATAGACATAGTTGTGGAAAGTCTCAGAAACATTTAGAATAGTCCTAAACATGATATTGCAAGTAGGGAATGGTGGAGTTAAGCCTGAAGAATTTTAGGAGCTCCTTCCTAAGGAAGAGCATAGTTTTAGAACTATCTTTTGGAAATCTCTAGATTGAGATCGGGCGGTTCAACTCTATCTCCTGTTGGTTTTAGCAGGACTGCCCCTGGCCATTTCTTCCTGCTGAGAAAACCTCTAAAATTAGACATGACTGCTTGCATAGCCAGGTGCCCACAGCTTTGGAATAGAAGGAAATTCGTCCTAGCACCGTACACATGTAGACACTCGATCAACATTTACCAGGAAGGATCAAAGAATAAAAACAGAACTTCTTTGATTAGTACGAAGTATAAGATGTTGCATTATTTCAGAAAATTTCCTTTAGTTCTCCATTTTATTATGTTAACTTTGGCATATATGAGGTTTTTTTTTTGTTTTGTTTTGTTTTTCCTTTTCTTTTTGAGGGGAGTGTGGGAAGGGCAACGTTCCTTGAAAGATTCCTTTGTGCTAGGTACGATCCTAAATACTTTACCTGTGTTACTTTATTTCCACTTCACAACAACCTATAATCTTTCACATCTTATAATGGAATAATAACTTGCCTGAGGTTTACCAGCTTGTCTGGGGTCATCTAGCCAACCAGCTCCAGAGCCCAAGCCCCAACTGCTCCCAAACATGGCCTGTTCTGCTGTGATTCAGAATTGAGAAATGCTGCCTTCTGTTTTTACTCATAAATCTAAAACTCAAAATGGAGGAATTACTGGAGAATGGCTCAGGCCATTAAAATTTTTTAGGGATGCTTACATTTTCACAGCCAACAAACCATTTAGGGAATCGGCAAAAGCTTTAGCTGTTCCCTGCCCCCCCAAAACTATTTCTTTGATAAATAAGAGTTTCCTGGAACACACGGACAAGGGTCACATGACTCACTCCAAACTACTCACAAGGCTCTCCTACTAGCACACTCCCTTGGTGCACAAACTACCTAAAAAACTTAAAATCGGAAGGAAGTTCTAGAAAGGAACTCATGTCTGGTGGCATCAATACTTGAGTTACGGTGTGGATTCTCAAATAAATTATTTGGATTGATTTAATTTTTATCGGTATCCATTTGAACATGCACAACGTCACTCAACACTTTGGAAATTAACAACTTTAATTACCGTTTACTTTCTACTTGGAAAAAGTCATCATTTGTCAGAAAGTGGAGATTCTCCTGCTCTATCAAACTTGCTCAGAATCTAAAACTTCCACTTTTTCCCAGTTAACTGTTAACTCTCAGGGAAAAAGCCCTCCTCTGTTTTCTCAGGTGAAAAGGGAACCGTGGTAGTCCGGGTCACCCCACTCCCACCTCCCACGCCTGTGCTCCCTGGGCCAAAAGCAAGGATCTTGAGAAATGATCCAACTCCCTGCCCTCTGCTCCATGTGGCTTTAATAATGTCAGCTGGAAGAAACCGATTTCATAAAAAGTGCAATCAAGCACGCACTCAGTTATCAATGTTCACTTTGGATGGGGGACACTTCGGAGTGAATCACCTAAAATTAAAGAAGCCCCTGTTCTTATGTTGTCTGGAAAATTGCAAATGTGAAAACATGTTTTTCTCCTTCATTCAAATCCCCTTGTTCCACAGTTAATTTCCCCACGGTCATGGCATGGCGTATCGTGGGACCGTATGATTGTGTGTGTGTGTGTGCACGTGCACACGTGTTTTCTCTGTGTGTTCTTTGTACTTCAGCGGAACACCACCTTAGATCATCCTTGACAAGGGAGTAAAGGTTATCATTAGCATGTTGAATAATGGATGGCGTCCATTGTATTTTCTTGTTTAGGAAAATAAATCATCCTGAAAACTTTTATTATGTTCTATGTAAAATGGAAGCACATCAGCGCTTGTTATGTTTTCCTTCTCCTGAGTGGGTTTGGCAGGGCGCCTTAGGCTGGAAAGAACAGCCAGGGGTTGCCAAGCAAGGGCTGGCTTGATTCCGTGCCATTCCTCTAGGGGCTGTAAACATCCTGCCTTGGAAGACTTCACCAACCTGTAGCTAGAAAACTCCCGTGCGCAGAGGTGCAGCCGGGAGAACTGGAAACCATGAGTCACGGCAGCAGGCAGGCCCTGCTGGGTAAGGAGGAGGTCAAAGGTTTAAGCTTCAGCCTCTCACCTGAGTCCCCAGGAAGAGGACAGCATCGAATGCAGTGGAGACACAGACAGGAGTTGAGTGCGGACAAAGGACAAAGAAGATCGAGATTTCCTGAGTGCCAACGGACCGAGCACCCAGCACTGTAGCACACACCCTCCCCTCTGTCACCACATGTCAGACCCAGGGGGGCTGATCCGCAGGGAAGACCGTGGGTGCTGCGCACAGACCTCCCTGAGCTGCCATTCGCTGTGTGTGTAGTCTTGGGGGAATTGGCTTCATCTGATTCTCCACATTCTCACTGGCCAAGTGGGGCTGGCCCCACTACAGTTCTGCAATCTCTTCACACCCGAGTGTCTGGAGCAGTTGCCTTGAGTCCCCAGAGCACACACCCTCCCAGGATCCCAGCTCAACCAGCCCATCCCTGGGTAGCACCCCACCCCACCCTGGGCTACGCTGCAATCCCGAGCTAAAGGCACATGCGGGTAGAGCAGAGCCTTGAGGGCCTGTCCAGTAGGAAGGGCAGGTTTGCACTCCTTGACTAGGACCCATGTCATACACTTGTTACATAGCTTTATGAGGCCGTTCTAGAGACAGGGACAGATTCTACAGAGCCTATCACATGAAATGCCCCAGATAAAGGTTGATAGTTATGCCCATTATACAGATGAAGAAAACTAGGCTAACAAGGTTAAATAACCATACTATGGAATCAGGATATGAACCTAGGATCATATGGTATCCTAGCACAGATCCTTGTTCCCCTGTCAACCATGATCTAGCAGTGGGAGAACCGTAACAGCTCATTAAAAGAGAGTCCATTCCAGAGAGAGCCACCCCATCAGCTCGGTTCAGATGCCCATGCTCTTCTTCAAGGACATCCCTGAGGATTCTTTAAAATAGGAGCATCAGGGGCACCTGGGTGGCTCAGTGGGTTAAAGCCTCTGCCTTCGGCTCAGGTCATGGTCCCAGTGTCCTGGGATCGAGCCCCGCATCCGGCTCTCTGCTCGGCAGGGAGCCTGCTTCCTCCTCTCTCTCTGCCTGCCTCTCTGCCTACTTGTGATCTCTGTCTGTCAAATAAATAAATAAAATCTTTAAAAAAAAAATAAAATAGGAGCATCAATTCAATTGTGCTGACAATGTTTCAATTATGTTACCAGACATACAACATGGTAACTGCTTTGTTCAAGACCTAATCGAAGAAGGTGGTCTCAGCTGCAGAATGGAATTTGTTGGGCGCACAGCTAGTCGTCTCCACCACAGCTGGATGAGGCTGTTCTTACATCTGGGTGCTCTCAGAACGGAGTTGTACCTTTGTGATTCTCAGTGTTCTTGGGGGGTGAGAGGAGAATAGGTGTAAAAACATTCTATACATGATTACATATCATCAAGAAAATTAATACTTTAAAAACTTTCATCAACGTACAATGTTGTCAGGATAGATTAAAAACGATCTGGAAACAGCAACTGGAAAAGTGATCCTCAGACAGCAGTCACAATGTGAATCCTACGCCCCGTTCTCTTCTAATTATCTAACATGCTTCTTTATCAGTGATCAGCACTTGAGTATGAAATAGTCACCTGTGTGTGGATGGGATAGAGCATCTACGGGAAGAAGACATAACGGAGTTACATTTGGTTAAGAGCAAGGGAAAGAGACAGGAACATTTTAGGGGGAGGTCAGTGTGGAGATGATTCCAGAAGTAATCTTAAGACTTTTCCAGCTCAACATGTGATTCATGGTCCAAGGACATCCGCTTCCCTGGGAGCCCATCAAAAATCAGCATCTGAGACCCACCCTGTCTGACGGATCACACTCTGTATTTTAATCGGATGCCCAGACGATTCGTATGCACATGGCTGTAGGAGACGCTCTGCTCCGGGGGCGGGGGGCCAGCCTCTGCTCACACGTGGGGGAGAAGAGCTGGTGGGGGTTGGTGCAGAGCAGAAAATGAAGTTGTAAGAGTTGGGAAGGTACCCAAGTGCTCGCCTCAGAGGTTACCCTGTCTGGATAGGCTGCAGGGGAAAAAAAAAAAAAAATCTGTTCTTAGATGACGAGCAGGCTGTGGCTACAGTTGCACACAGCATGACCGCCATCTGTGTAGCAAAAGAAAAGCAACACTGTGCAGGCGCTGCGGATCCGCTGCAGAGGCTAAGCGCGGCCAGGTGTTTAAGCAGGAAAGCCAGTCTTAAAGATCAAAGGCAAGTCGATTGTAAAAGAGAACATCTTGCCCACCAAACCCAGGCCCTCCGAACGGAGAGAGGGTGATGTCTGAAAAGACCAGATGTGAGCAGCCAAGGGATCCTGAGAGCCCAGAATAAACTTGCTTGAACAGCTCTGTGGCATCAAAACCTCATTATCGGCCAGGCCCACCGCTAAATACTAACACACAGGTTCCACAGCAGATGGGAGAGGAGCCCTCCGAAGCACCCGGCTGAGGCGGTAGGAATTTTCTGTCCCTGTGGTGAATGGGCAGTCATTAATTATAGGACAGACACAGAAGTCTGAAGACAAAGTTCTCCACCGCTGATGACAAGGGAGTGGAGTCTTTGGAAAGAGCTGTGTGAGCACTTTGAGGTCACTAGTCTGGGGTCATGACAGTTGTTGCCTCCCGAAGGCCTGAGACGGGTGGGCAAATTATTTTGGGAGTAAAGCATGGGTGGCTCTGGCTCGAGAGCCCCCACCCTCCTGTGCCCATCCTGCAGACCCAGTACCATCACTTCGCGAGCACGCCGGCGGGGCCAGGGGCATCGGGCAGGGACACAGACATTCTATCGCCTGGTGAATTTCCCACAAGTCCAAGCTGGTCTCCTCTTAATTGCCCCCAAAGAGATCTTCATAAATACATTTAAATATAATAATTATTATTGTTATTCTACTTTGTTCTTCACGATGGCAACTTTCCTTCAAACAGCTCAAAGAACTATTCTGAAATTATCCAATTAATCTTTGCAAAATTCCTGTGAAGAAGGTGGGTGGCAGTTTCTCTACAGTTCTTGAGGAGAGGGAAAAGGAGAGAGAGGTTAAAGGGCCTGGAGTAATTTGGGGATGGTGCAGAAATGGAAACAGGGCTCCCAACCTCCTTCTCCCAGATAGTCCTCCGCTGCCAAATTCAGTGTCCTCTGAAGAGCACAACCGTCTAGGCCAAGGCCCTAAGTCCAGAGCACCTGTATTCAGATCCTGGTGCCACTACTCCATGAGATCTAAGACTTTGTGCAAGTCCTTTAGCATCTCTGGGTCTCAGTTTCCCCATCTTTCAAATGCCTCAATGGGATAGGACATAGTATGGCCTGGAACCCAACCTCAGTGGGCTTGTTGGCAGTTTTTTTTTTTTTTAAAGATTTACTTATTTGAGAGAGCAAGAAAACTTATGCATATGTGAGTGTAGAGGGGAGGGGCAGAGAGAGTCCCAAGCAGACTCTGCGCCGAACTTGGAGCCCGAGGTAGGACTCGATCTCGTGACCCCGAGATCACGACCTGAGCAGAAACCAAAAGTGGGACACAACCAACCAACGGTGCCATCTAGATGTCCCGCATTGGCAATTTTATACACAAGGCGGTTTTGTGCACGGCAATGGAAGTGGCATACTTGGGCATGCAATGAAGCAAGAGGGTCCAAGATCGGGCCTGGGAGATGGACAGCCTGGTTCAGATCTTGGCTCCAACACTTGCTAAATCCTCCGACTTTGGGCAGGTCACTTAACCACATTGAGTGAGTCTCCTCATCTGTCAAACAGGGACAGTGACAATTCCTTAAGACACTGCATAAAAGGGTCTAGCATAGGCAAGAGCTCAGTGAGTCCATGTAGGTGGTTTAGAGAAGGAGTCTGTTGTCAGACTGTCTGCATTTCAATCCCACCCTCGCTTCCCAGCTCAGAGACCTCGGGCAAGTCACCTCATTTCACAGGAGAAGGTAGGTTCCCATGAAGACTAAGGAAGTTCATGCACAGAATGTAGGACAGAACTGGGCATAGAGTCTGTGCTTGATAAATTGTATTATGATTATGGCTTCATTTCTTATTTCTAGTTTATCTGTGGAACAATGTACACCGGCCTCCATACATATGGAGAGAGATTACAACGTGGAGGTAATGTGGAGGGAAAACAGTTGGTGGCAGTCTGCTATCCCCCAGTGAATTGGAAGAAGCATCTTGAAGCTGGGAAACATTCCCTCTGGAATCAGACAGGCCTTAGGTCTGCCCCTCACTGGCGAGGTGAAGCCAGGCAATTCCGCCTTCTTTGGCACAGTCAACTCCTCTGGAGAACAGTGGTAACAAGCTGAACAGGGGACTTGAGCTAATACACGCAATCGTGCTTTGTGAATTCGTAAATACTACCTGTGTTTAAAGGGTTATGAGTTCAGAAGCGCACACACTTTCAAAGCCCACTAACATCCGAATGTTCACTTGAGCCAGGGCAAACTGAACACCTTTTTTGCGTGTATGTGCTTCTACGTTTCATCCCTTTGTGGGGGGGGGGGGGGGTGGCAGAGAATGAGAAAGCTCTGGTCTCAGGTAGGAAAAGAATGAAGATGCCTTCATCTCCGGCGGCGGTGCCAGGACTGTGGATCCACCACCAGCTGCGCTAACACCAGGCCCGCCACACTCCACCCACCCAGGAGACTCAGAGAAGCTGGATTTCTCTTTGCTGAGTTCCTGTGGGTACTTCAAAGCCTAGAGACTTTGCAGATGTCTTGGTGGTGATTTCCCTTTAGCAAACACATGGGAAATACTTCAATAAGAGAGAGACCAGCTCCACAAAAGAAAACCGGGGGCCAGGAAGAGAGAGAAGTCGGTTTGCAAGCTGAGCCCGAAGACCTGGGTCGCCGGATATTCAGATCTCAGATCGACGGCCTGGATTCGCAGCTGGGGTCTGTTCCTTGAGCTCCCCCACCCCCTCACAGCCAGGTGGCATCTCTGAGGTACCAACCCATGAAATGTCAAAACAGAACTTGACTAGAAGAAATTAAATACCTCACTGTGGCCAAGAGCCTCCCGGCATGTTATCACCCCCACGGGAAGAGGGGAATGGTAGCCTCTGGGACCTGAGAAGGGTGGGGATGGCCGGCAGAGGGTGGGGGTCTCATCCCCCCCTTGTGTCATTTCCGGGTCTGTTTCTTTTGCATTTTTGAGTCTCCTCCCATAGCAAGTTTCCCTTAACACGCGGTCAGGGACATCTTCACTTTGAGGAGCTCTAAAGCTCTAAGCCACAAAGTCCATCTTTACAAATGGCAAAGTTCTTTTGTGGATTAAAATCTTCTTTTTGAATCAAGAAGCACCTCATCTTTTAAAAACAAGCATGTATTATGGAACTACAATGTTGTCTACAAGGAGTGCTAAGCATCTGCGGAGTAAGCAAGTGACTGCTCCCACACTATCCAGCAGGGCCTGGAGTGGGTCCCGATGGTGGGGATGGTGCCTGGGGTGGGGGCACCCACTGCGGCTATAGATCAGAGTGAAGCCCTCCATCCACCGGGGCACCGAACACACAGGGCCAACCAAGCCCTCACCTGGGAGACAGCCTCCCTGCCTATCATTCAGCCCTGATTGATTTCTATGACAAAGATGATCGCAGGCTGGCCAGCAGCCAGATCTGGTGGCCCCCTGAGTGACAATGACGGTGTCTGTCCTCACCAAGTCTAGTGGGAAGGACAAACAGGCTGTCACAACTCCGTGTGCTTCTGCTCTCCTGGGACAGGTGCAGACTCCGAGAGAGAACACAGGAGGGGCACTCGAGGTGGGAAGAGGGACAGAGAAGGATGCTGTAATGGCACCCGGAGGGGTCACTTGCCTCCAAGGAGGAGTAGGAAGGAAGGATAATGGGAGCTAAAGGAGGAAAGCCTGGAGACTTAGCTCCATGCAGGTGAGTCAAGGAGTCAGGATATCTTCTACAGGGAAACTGGAAACTACAGCCCCACCACTGGCTTGTTAGCTTCAGCTAAGGCAAACATGTATTGAAATGGACCACATACCAAAGTTAGGGTACCACTCAAAACAAGAGGAGTGCCAATATCATCTTCACCCTGCAGTTGTAAGAATGGAGGCTTGGCAGTGAGGTAGCTCACCCTGGGTCCTCCTGCTATTGGGACTTGACGCTGTAGATGAGGTTTCTGAGTTTGCCACCCAGAATCAACACCCCCTTTTCTGGAACTCCATCTCCATGATGTCATTAGAGCTATAGGCATGGGATAGGACTTATGCCTGGCCTGGCAGAGCACTGCCATCCTCTGGTCATAACCACTGGCTCAGGAATAAGACAGAGAGCCAGTTAGAGTCAATGGCACACAAAGTTGCAAATTCCTGGGAATCTTGAGAGAGAGAGAAAGGGGTCTTAAAAGTGGGAGGATATAGGTTTAGAGCTGGGGAATGAAGACAGCACAAAGAGAACCACGAGATTAGGTCTCCTGGATCAAACTCTGCTTGAAGCCACAATACTCCACAACTTCTAAGTGAGAATATTTACCATACTCTTAGTTGGTTTCTCTCTCTCTTGCAATGAAGTGGCCCTAACGCAATGGTGCTTATGGTGATCCTCTCATCCTATACCCCTAGTGTTACACGGGGCTGAAACTGCTTTGTTTTGCTAATTTCTCACTTAAAAAAATTATCTTAGTGAAATTTTGAGCATGGAATAAACTGAGCTATGAAAATAAAGGCAGAGTATAGTAATGCATTTTTTAAACAACTATAAAATTAGTTGCACAGGAAAAGGAGGTGGGATGTAGAGCGAGGGGAACGGAGGTACGGAAGCACAGACCCTGCTCTGTGGCTCACCAGCTCTGTGACCTCGTGCAAGGCCCCTCTGCTCTCTCAGCATCAAAGCTATGGAATAAGTAAGCATCATTAGACAGGACCTCAACTCAGGTTGATGACTGCTACGTAGGCTGTTTTGGAATCATCCAAAGTTGACTAACACAGATTCAGGAGGCCCATTCATATCTGAACATAGACCAAGCCTTAGCTTCAAGAAAGCTCACACCTGTTTGTATCTGGAAGGTGATGCTGAGAAAGGCTCATCGCTGGGCTTGTGTTCAGGGAAGAGCAATTATGTAACCGACAAACGGCAGAGAACCTCGCTTGTCCTGGATCTTGGAAATCTCAAATGGCAGCCCTGGAAGAGGGTCTCCAGCCTGGCTCCAGTCTTGTTGTGCTCAAGGTGTGTGACTATCCCACCATCCTACTACTTGCAAGGCAGGACTTGCCCAGTTTCCTCTCCGCCATTATGGAGCCTCGCTCTAGAAACCCTTCCCACGAGTCCCCAAGAGCAGCTGCTCTCATCTTTTGATGATGGCCAGCCAGTGACCTGGAAGGCGGCCCACAGGGACCCACAGAAACCACGCTGGTTGTTTATAAAGGTTGACGCTGGCAGGTTGCAACTGGGTAGTGACTTTCAAAGAATCTGATGGGCCAGGTGCTTTATTTAGCTATTCCGCTAAAAATAAACTTTAGAATTTCTACAACTTTTAGAAACAGATACTTCTCACCCTCTTTCAACTTCATACAATAAAAAAAGCGTCTGCAAGAATTGGAGTTAAGATGCCTGTCACTATAGCAGACTTTGAAGAGAGTCTCCTTTTAAAACCTATATTCTGTTACAGATAAACACACTTTGTTCTCCAACGATTCCACCTGTGAACTAATTAGGGGTTTTTGCCGGCAACATGTGAGATTTTAAGTTCTGTGTTGTTAAAAACGAAATATACAACTGGATGTGTGAAGTGGCTATGGAGATGGGTCAGAACAAGGTCGCGTTCTAATCCGTAGTCAATAACCCCTCTTGCAAGGCGGAAATCATCTCCTTCACCCAGAAAACACCGGGGAAGGTGCTCCCTGTCAGTCCTAGTGAAGTCCTAACACAACTTCCACCTCCCCGCTCCTTATTTGAATGACTTTCTAGGGCTACCCTATCAGGGGTTCCATAGCCCAAGAGCCATAACAGACTTTCCAGTGGAACAAAGAAGAAGACCAGAGTAACTCCCCCGTTTATGCTCTTGGAATGGGGCACATCCTCGAACACCAGCAGAACGACTAACAGAAGGAAACTGTGAACAGTGTCCAACTCTCGTCATGGCGACTATCACCCAGCTACCTAAACACAAGAGGCCCAAGCCATTCTTGAGAACGAGATACAACACCGACAAGAAAAATAATTACATTTAAAACCACAAACCTCTACTGTAGTTTCTTCAGGATCAGCAGGCTGTGGGCCTCGGTGTGAAGATAATACACATTTGTTGATGAAGGTGAGGGCCAACTTAACTACCTCGAGGGGGACATCTGAACTCTAGAAAGTCAGGAGGGCTCTGGCAGGTTTTATCTGCCCTCAGACCTCACCTCCAGGCGCAGAGTGAAGAAAGTCCTATAGGAGTTTCTGCAAATGAAGCCTAGTGGCTGTGTTTCCTTTAGAGAATCCTGCAAACGTGGGGAGGAGACAGGAGATGCTGATGAATGGCTTCTCCAGTGCCACCTAAGTGAGGTCAGGCCGCTTTGCAAGGCTCACAGTTCTTTGGTCTCTGCTTTTTCCTGTTTAGTGTCTCCTTCCTTCGACATCTTCACATCTCTCAGCCTTGGGCTGGCTCTAAGCAGCCCCACTTTCTTGCCTATCTTCAGACAGCCATAAACACTGTTAGTTCTTTCATGGGTATCATTCCAGGAAAAAAAAAAAGGAAGTATTTGGCTGTGGGTCGGGGGGTAGCTCTTATTGTTTGCATTTGTTAAAATGAACATGTTACCACTTTTATCCTAAAAAGAGGATTTTCATAAACATAAAGTGTCTGGACTTTTTTTTTTTTTTTTTTTTTTTTTTTGAGGGGGTAGGGACAGAGGCAGAGAGAGAGAGAGAGAGACTTGGAGTCCGACGCAGGGTTTGATCTCACAACCCTGAGATCATGACCTGAGCTGAAGTTAAGAGTTGGGCACTTAAAACTGAGCCACCTAGAAGCTCCGGGGCTCTGCATTAGAAGGTGATTTTAAAACACCTGGCGTAAAACAACAGGCCTATCTTGACCAGAACACTGTGGTATCGTAAAGTAGGACTATCACGACCTACAAGTGAACAGCACAAGCAGCCGGAAAGGGTCTCACCACGGATTTTCTCATTTCGTCTTCCCACCCAGTGATGGGAGCATTCATTCTGCTTGTCCCCCAGACGAAAGAAACTGAAGCTCAGGAAGGCCAGGGAGCCACATGCAAGGTCACAGAGCTTGCAGGCTGGGGTGTAGGGAGGCAGGAGCTAGTCTTCTCACTCAGATGGCAGTACTCTTTCCAACCACCAAACCAATGCCCCAGGATCCTGCAAGGCAATGTCGCTCCTCTGATCAACAAACAGCAGAGCCTCCCGTGTGAAAGGCCCAGTAAGAGCGGGGTGTTAGGGGCACCTGGGATCCAGCCCCACATCAGGCTCTCTGCTCTGCAGGGAGCCTGCTTCCTCCTCTCTCTCTCTGCCTACTTGTGATCTCTCTCTGTCAAATAAATAAATAAAATCTTAAAAAAAAGGGGGTGTGTGTGAAAGGTCCCGGGACTCTTGAGTTAGGGCCACACTTACAAATGAAGACGCCTGAGAAGGCGCTTAGTGCCACAGAGGAGCTAAAAGAAAATGTAAGGGCCTCCTTACATACAGAAGGAGGGCTCCTCTTCAGCCTGAAAGCTCAGAACTGGCTTCCTGGAGGAGGGGGCCTCGGCTCACACTCACAGGGTGGGAAGGGGTGAGCAGGCAGGGATGGAGGCAGAGGGCTGGGAACACAAGGGGCCTCGCTGGCCGCACTCAGAGAGGGCCCAGGGGTCAGCGTGGCCGCCAGCTTTGGGGGGTGGGGGTGGGGAGAGGGAGAACCCGCTATATACTTTGCTCATGGCTGGAATCTAAAATACAGCTTTAAATTATTAAGGATCCTGGAATGCCACAAACTTCTGAAAACTGCCTGTCAGGATCTCAAAGATGCTTGGCGGAAGGCTCTTTTCAAACCAAGTGTCAGAAATGAGAGACGAGCTGTATGACCCCACTTCACCGCGCACGTGTTCATCAGCCATCAGTCAGCGGCTGGCGGTGGTGCGGCTGCGTGGAAGGAGAGCCCACAAATAAAACGGGAACTCGCAGTATGTGGATTTGTGTGATTTGCCTCCATATTAAAGGGGGGGGGGGGACAATCCCTTGGGTGCTTCTTTCCCAAACTGCGATATAAAGGTAGGAAACTTTCTTTCTTTTTTTTTTTTTTTGAAGTCTTTTTTGGGAAAGGCGTAAAGCACACCCAGGACAGTCAGGGGACCATATTTTGTGCAACAGCAATTCTTCTAAATATAGAACGCACAGCGATCACAAGAGGGATGCGAGCAGTGTCCTTGGATGCTCCGCGGAACAGGCGGATGACAAAGCTGCTAAGAGGGTTTGCATCGAAATCCTGCGTTCCCCGATTTAGCAGAAGGCTTATTTCGCTCTCTTGCATGAGTGGGTTGCGGGAGCAGACCCACGGCAGTCGCATTTTGAATCCCATTCTTTGCCTTGTCCTAGGCCTGCCTTAAAGGCACATAAATCTCCCAGCAGCGAGAATTTGCCTTTTAACCAGGTACAAGTGAATTTCCTTAGCCAAACTCCGCCTATCCCTAACGCCTGCCAGATATCACAGGTCAGTTTCATTCTTTCTCTTTTTGTTTTTTTTTGTTTTTTTTTTAACTTCACCTTCCCAACAGAAACATAAAAGGGGAGCTCTATAAACATTTCAGATTGCTAATATACTACCTCTTCTCATTCTTCTAAGTGGGAAGTTTGCTCATGAGAGAAGGTGAACATCTACTAAAAAGTCATTTTCTCTGTCAGAAGGGCTCGCCGAGCACTTGGTCGCAGCTGAAATGTGTTTTAATAAGGCCTTTCTCCTTTACAAGCCCGCGGCTTTCAGCTCTGTCCCCCAGCCTGAGCGGGGAGGAAGATGGCTCTCAGACATCCTTTTGTTGCTCTAATCAGAACCAGAAGGGCCGTAGTGACTTTCAGGCCTTGGGGAGCTGTAGTTCTTTTGTACCCATCTCATCCAAGAAATCAAATTTGATTAATTTGTCATCGAGGCAAATGTGTGATCCCCTCAGAGCCAGGCCTTTGAAGTGGAACGCTGAACGGGGACTGCAGAAACCCCGGTCCGCGGGAGAAACGGTGATGGTGCCCAATCCGAGTTCTTCTGTGCGGCCGGAGCTGCCTGTTCTCATTTAAAACGCTCTAAAAACAACAGCAACAGAACCCTTTTCCATACAAGGGTTCCGAGTCAGACGGCTCCCCGTCCAGAGTCTCCTTTTGTTTACTTGAACTCTGAAAAATAGAGTTATCCGGGCTACAAAGCCAGTAAGACCCAGAAAACACTGAGCCACGCCACAAAGCACGGGGGCGCAGGGCTCTGACCTCCTGCCAATCTTAAAAGACTACTTCGAGTGGGAGATTCGAGAGGGCTGAACCCGGTGTCAGCACGTGCTTCTGGAATGAATAATCGGAAGGGGTCTCCAGCTGGGTCATGGGACAGATGCTCATTTACGATGCTCTGGTCTTGTTAACCTGCACTTAGTGGAGTTCCTGAACTGCTGAAAACGCATAAGGTAGTGGCCCCGAGATATTATTTAATCTGAGACTTAGTGTCATATTTCTTGTTCAGATGCTATATATGCTTTATAAGGAATTACAGGGCTTTTAAAAATTACGGAGTAAGCAATCTTGAGACATTCCACAGTGTACGAATCCCCATATTGAACATGTCGGCGCACAGACCTCCTTTATGATGGTTACCCCTCAGGTATATACATAAAGACTCCGTGAGTTACCGAGCCAAAGTCCAGGGCTCCCTCAGCTTTTAAAGATGTCTGAAAAGCACCAACAAATTATAAACAGCCTTTGTGGTTAACTGAATTCCGTGTCAGAACTATTATTAGAGCATTTTAAAAACAATAATGAGATTAGTAAAAACACTCAGCTTTAGAAATCTAAGGATATTTTAACTTAAAAAAAAAAAAAACCTGCTTATAACAACACTCAAACATGCCTTCCTCCCAGCATGCACTGAGTTCGTTCATAGTATGTGTAGGTATGTGGAGCTCAAACATGTTTAAGATAGATTTCTTGCTTTTCTTATGGTCTAGTAGTTCCTAAGTTTTAATGATATTTGCCAATCTGCTCAACAGTAAGCTCCATGAAGAACGGATGATGTCTTGCCTTGTTTCTTTTTGTATCCCCAGTGCCTAGCAGCACGTCATAGCTGTTCAATAAATACTTTCTGAGTCAGTGAGTCAATATCCCATGTAATCTTTATCTCAGCTCTCCCGATGCCCACTGGCTTTCCTTAAGGCATCCGGCATTAAAAGAATATGCATGGACTACAAGGAACACTTGGGGGGCCCCCTACGGTCCTCCTCCAACGATAAGTTTGAGCGCCTACAATCCACAGAGCATAACATGGGACTTATGTTTCAACGGTAATTTGATCAGCCTGGAAAACGTTTTCATCAGCTGGACTTCCTTCATCTACTCCTGAGTAACAAAGGCAATAATGTCCTTAGAAAATAATTAACTAGAAGATTCATTCAGGTTTTTAACTAGTTCACAGCAAATGACCTGAAAGTCAGGTCCACAGAGCTCCAGTGAAGAACTTGTTTGTTTGACTTGTTTGTGCCACTATGGTGTGAAGAGGTAGAGAGATTGGTAGACAAGCAGTCACGAGACTACTGGATTTGGCCACCGTTGCCATCAACGTGCAGGGCCTCGAACAGCTTAAGCCAGACCAATATGTCAAGGGGAAGGTGCCAAAGTTTCATTGGATCAGTTCGTTCTCTCTACCATGTGGACGTAGAGTCAACTAATGGAAGTACCATCGAACAGCTCTCTACATGAGCAAAGTGCTGAGCTGGGTACTTAAGTATATCATTGGCTTTGAAGAAGCTCTGTCTTCTTCCCTTCTGTAGATTAGGAAATTGGGGCTATGAGAGGATGAGTAACTTGCTTGAGGCACAAGCTAATGGGATTTCAACCCAATAAAACAAATTCCAAGCTAAGCTCTTTGCATTGTGCCAGTCTGCCTCCCTTCTGATTGCTGACATCCAAGGCTAAGGTTTGGAAATCCCAGAGTGGTTCAACCCAGAGAGAATCCCACAATCTCCCACAAAAACCACCAGACCATTACCCAGGACACCTAACGCTCTGGTCAAGAAACCAAATCCCATTTTCTCTGTTCTTCTCCTTTCCAATCTTCAATAAAAGCATTTGCAAACACAAATAGTTAAAGGTCACCAGTAAGAAGTAGAAGAGGATTTTGCATGATCCATCTGTGCTGGGATAATCCAGAATTGGCCGTGAATATGTTGAAGGGCCTACACTACACCAGTAATTCTTTTCCACCTGCCATCCACACCAGTCAAATGTGTTATTCTTGTACATTCTTTGGAGGAGAGTGTTAGGCATGTGCGTCTACAGATTGGGCACTCAATAAGTGAGACAGAAAAGCAAACTTCAAGTACAAATTTTTTAATTCCCAGCTAAAACCTTGAAAAAGTAAGCAAGTAGATGGTATACACTGGTTTCGAGACAAATCTGCTCATGTGGAACTGATGCAAAGAAGCGGATTAGGAAATGTGTATTTTTCCCACATAAGGTATGGAATGAAGGAAAGATAGTTGATTTTAACAGCCAGGAGATTCGGGGAGCTGGCTGCAACTTTGCCTCCAACTGCTTGTGTGACCTTAAGCAAATTCTTTATGCTTTCTGGGTCATTTCTTCATCTGTAAAATGCAAAGGTTGAACTAGGCCAACGAGCTTTCCGTCTTTTTCTTAAAGCTGTAGGTCCTTTCCTTTACAAACTCCTCTAAGCAGTGTCAAGATCTTTGTCTACTGGAATCTTCCATCAAGTCTAGTGTCAGGAGAACAAGCTAGAGCCACAGCACCTGAGCTGTCCCTTTGCTCTGTGACGAACTGCCTGCGTGACTGTGGGCAAGTTATTTCAACCCTTTGGGTCTTAGCTTCCATGCACAGAATATGGAGGCAACAATCATGACAGTACCTCCTAGTGTCTTGGGGAGAAGCAAATTAGTGAGTCTCTGTGCTTCCATGGCATGGAGCTCCAAACACCATTAGTTACCATTAAGTCACAGCTAGGAAGAGAGCCACACAGCATAGTAGAAGCGCACCAAACCCCATCCGCTCCCTGGCTTATGCGGGCAGCTGGGGCTTAGTGTCATTCTGCACCTAGCATTCAGAGAGCTTATAAGTAACTTTGCTGAACCCAACTTTCATGAATAGAGGAGCTTCTATATAAAAAGGTAAAGGTGATGTTTATCACCTGAGTGATAAAACCAGAAAGAAATGCAAGGAGTTGCTTACTGTAAGTCAGCATCAGGGTTATTCTAGTGGGCAAGGCCCTAGGGGCTGGGATTGCGAGGAAACGAACAAAGGAGGCTCCTGGGACGGCTGGCAAAGATCTATTTCTCGACCTGGGTGCTGCTCTAGGAGTGTTCTGCATATAATGATTCACTAAGTTACACGTTTGTTTTGGGTGGTTTTCTGTATCTTTGTCTTATTTTTACAATAAAAAGTTTCTAAAAAGTGGTGTTTCATAAAACAAAATCAATGAGTATGTAAATTATGCCGAATGGCTTCCAAAATGTTAACAATTTGCCTTGCAATGCATGTCAGTATGGATGTGTTATTGTGTTACTACACTTTAAAAAATACTTTTAAAAATATACTTTACAATAGGAGCTTTGTTTGCAGTATCTAAAAGTATTTCTGTAGAACCAACCACCTGGAGAACTTTTGAAAGCCAACGGGCTTCTGTTAAACTGTTATTTATGATTCCATGACGTTGGATTTTTTTAAAAAAAGACACATTCTGAAAATCAGTGTCTTGTCCTTCATCATTTGACTATCTTCATGAAACACCAATTATTTTTGCCTCAAAAAGGGAATGCTGCATTAATATTTACCCTTCATTTCCAGCATTCTTTAGTCAGGGTGAGTCACAAAACTCCAAACTTTCTTAAGACCTGAAACCTCCCTCTAAGTCCGTGCTTTCTAGAATTCTATATGTGCAAACAATAAATGATTTAAGTTCCCCAAGTGAAAGAGGAAATTGGGGAGTAAGAGCTTGTCCACATCTTTGAGGCTGGGAGGAGCCCACACATTTAACCATACCATCTGTACAAATCCTACCAGAGTCCAACATGCTTATGATTAGAAGGGCTTATGATTTATGCTTGCTAGTTAAATATGCTTATGATTTAAAATTATTTTCTCTGGCAAGAAATAACCTAGTCAGCGCCACAGCTTAGCCAGATGATGGGAAATAGATACATATTTCAATGGTACACATTTTAACTGGCTGAGCCCAGTAAATGCTACTGTTTTCTTTTCTTCCTATAACAAAAGACCGATCTTCCTGTAGGATTCCAGAGGTTTTTAAACATACATTCACTACGGAAAGCAGTTAAAAAGTTCTGCAACAGAGGTTACTCTAACCTAAAGAATCACTGGGGTTGGCCTCCGAAAAACCATATCTTCAGGGGGAAGGCAGAGCCCACAACCGAGAACATGTCCCCAAAAAGTGCATCGATAACCATTACATGATACAGCACACACAGAATACATGGCGGCAGTAATTAGACTCAAATGTGAGAAGGAGATATTGGGAAATCTTAACACCTTCAGGGTGTTATGCCCCGCCCCTCCAAGATTTCACAAAAATCTGCTGTGTTCATGCTAACTGGGCATCACACGCAGAATCCTGAACCGCTTGCTTCTGCAGCGAGAGACAGGAAAGTCTGCAGATAAATGGGAGGAAGTACGAGTTCACTGGTTTCTTTTTGTTTTTAAAGGGATATGTGGGGCAGCCAGAAAGGAAGAGTAAGCTCTCTTTATGTGGCGAAATGGGGGACAGTTGGATCTTAGGGGCAAATCAGAGGACAGGAGAGAAATAAGAGTAATTGACTTATTCTAAAATGAGACCATTCTTAGCAAAAAGTAGTGAAAAGGAATGAAAATGAGTGAATTGTGTTTTCTAAATGCTGAAGAGGAGCCCTGTCACCAAATATGTTCAACAGTGGAGTAGAAAAGCAGCAGTGTTCCCTGTCAGAGCACCTCAGAGCACCTCAGACGGCCATCTACGCGTCACACACCGTGCTGGAAGCTTCATACCCCCTATGCTCGCTGGACAGAAAGGCTCAGTAGGAGTGGGAATAAGCAGTGTGATGACCCTCACCACACATACACTCGGACCCTAGTTGAGATGAAGCAATGTGGTTAATGAAACGGCACGACATTTTAAACCCGAGGGAGGAGAAGGACGTTTCTGTTCTGCAGAATTCCAATACAGAGTGAAAATGAGTGGCAACAGATGAGAAAAAAAATCTCAGTAGAAAGTTCTACAACCTCATGGACCCTTAAACCCCCACAAAGTTATAACTTGAGAAAAGGAGCACCGATTCGTAACAGCACAGCCCCAAAGGAGAAAACTACAAGAACTTTTACATGAAAAGCCTAAACATTTGCCCTAAATACATAAATCACTACATTTTCGAGGAAGAAAAGTACAGTCTAGTCTTACCTTATTGCTGCAAAAGGCTGGAATAAAAATTACTGACTCATGGAAGCAACTTTCACATGTATCTGAACATCAAACACAACACACAATATAAAATCAAAAATAACTAGAACAGAAAAGTTTTCAGTCTGACCTTAAAAATACTGAGCAAATCACTAGATGAAGCCAGATCAAAAGGAAGGGCATTACACCAGCTTGTAGCCATATGTGGAAGGGCCCCAACTGCACAGGGCACAGATGGTATACAATGGGGAGGGGTGCACAGCAGATCCAAAACATAAGGCAAATAAACCTGCTTCGGCTTACACACAGGTAGGACAGTTTCAAAGGATGAATCATTTTGAATGCAACTGATAAGATTTTAAATTTGGGCTAACCGGTGCTAGATGTCTCCAGCTAAAGTGTGCTCACTGGCTTAAACTCTGAATCCTTTGTGTAGTAATTTAAATGAAACTAAAATCTCAGGGAGGACACATGCCAGGGGATGGTAACTTGTTATTAAATGATAACTGAGTAGTTAAAACTTAAAAAAAAACAAAACCCAAAACACTGTGGTTGTGAGCCATATTACCTGATTAAGGTCTGAGAAATAGGGGTTGGGGAGGAATTTTATGCATGCTCACAAAATTAATAGCTCTATTTGAAAGCAGAAACCCTACAAGTTTTATTAAAATGTTCAAAGTCCCCGTTCATCACATAAGGAAAAGTGCTACAATTAAAATTTTCACCTCTTTAAACTTTCTTAGGTAAAAGGACAAAAGGTACCATTGATTTTCTACAGAAAACTCAGAAACGCTTGTATTTACTTCATGCTTGTTTCCCTAATACAAAGC
Source organism: Lutra lutra (assembly GCF_902655055.1). Taxonomy (NCBI): domain Eukaryota; kingdom Metazoa; phylum Chordata; class Mammalia; order Carnivora; family Mustelidae; genus Lutra; species Lutra lutra. Next base: position 184,271,231 of record NC_062278.1, on the reverse strand, counting down.
TGACAGTTTTATAAATCTCGAACACTTGCTCCAAAATAAAAGTTTCAGAAAAATTCTCCCCCTTCAACATTAGGAGTTGAAATCCTCACAAAGAAATCTTGCATTTCATTAAATGAGTTAGATAGCTTTTTTGAGGCAGCAACCCAAACAAACATTAAACACAGATTTCTTCAACCTCATGATTTCTGAAGGACACAAAAGCATAGAATATCCAAAAGGCCATTTTATTGGATATTCTAATCAGTACATTCAACACACACATATACAATGGGACTCTAAATTTTAGCAGCAATGATGGACAGAAAAATACTGACTTCACAATGACTTCTGATTATCATTCACATGGTTTTAGGGAATACTTACTTGATTTTTTTTGGACACTTCTTTGTATTAAAGAATCCCTCCACTTTAGTAACTGCTTTGCTAAGCTACGTCTAGGAGTGACAATTTTAGTGGAAATTCTTCCCAGGCTACTTTGATAGTCATTTGAACAGTTTTGCATTATTTTACATGCTATTTTATAGCTCTATAATGTTCATTTAATCTTGTTCAATGATGCTGAACCCCAGATGCCATAAGATATTATAGAAAAGTAGTTACTGCACATATGGAGTAACTACTTTTTCTGAACATTAATTTCTTTTCTCTTAACATGCTGAAATGGTATTTAGAAAAGAGAAAAGCCACCACTCTGTAGTAAAGGTTTTATATCATGGACTTCCAGAGATGAGCTACTTATTACTGCTGTGGTCCTAGCCATAAAGTTCTTATTTACGAGCATCATCTTCTCAAGTCTTAGTGATAATGGCTTTCTCCAGCCTTCCTGGGGTTGTTGGTATTACAATTCCAATCAGGTCACCTGAGAGCTTGGGGAGGCGGAGTGGGAGGCTCTCCTCCTTTGTGATAGGTGGGGGCTGGATATGAACAGGGGGTTCTCCAAGTGAGGTCTGAGGGCCATCCACATTACAATCACCGGGACTCTGGCTAAAAAAGGCAGATATCTAGGTCTGCCAGACCTGGCGGATCAGAACCTCTAGGGCTGGGGCTGAGACATGTGCATGTTGAGTAAGCACCTCAATGATTCTTCTGCACGCTAAGGGGTGAGAAGCACTGGCAGATGATCTCGAAGGTCCCTTCCACTCTAAAATTCAAAGACTCGGTGAGTTTCCTTTTAGAAACGGAGTAGCGTCAGCAAGATGAGAGGATTTCTACGGCACAAGATGGTGACTTTGAGCCTGAACGCGCTAACCTGAGAAGTGCTTGGATGTGGATGTATATGTGAATATAGAAAACGGAAACAGAACAGCATAATCCGATGTGTAAAGAGCCTATTTGAGCTTTCTTCCTTGTGACAGGACGAGTGGGAGAACCCACTCTAATCGCTAGGCAAAAGCATGGGTCCAAAGTGCGTTCACTACACCCCCCAGCTCCCATCTTTTCCCTTGGCACCTTGTGACCCCTCCCACTTGTCCAATTACCCAGGCTTGTACAACCCTGAGTCGCCACACTCTTAAGTAATTTTTAATTGCTCTGCATACATTCTTTTAAGAAATAAACTACCTACAGGCAGTCCTCTACTTTTCCTTGTTAGGAGTGAAATCGTACAGAAATATAGTCGAGGAAAGGTGAACAGCAAACTTACGTTTTTAAAGGAGAGTTCCATATTTAGAAAGCCCTTAAAAAAACCCAAAAACCAAACCCTAATTTTACTTCTGCCTTTGGGCACAATATTTGATGAAACATTCCTGACATTTCCTATATGTTAGTTTATTTCATTCTTTCTCTTTGTCACTGCTTAGAGGCTCACTGAGAGCCTAAGAATTGAGCTTTTTAAAGCACATCCAGAGAGTTCTGTCTTTCACACGTTCTTCTCTGGTATTGGAGAACTAAACTTCTATTGGTAGTATCTAACTGCGTTTTTATAAAACCAGAAGAGCAAAATGCACTCGAATCTTAAAATAATTGCACAAACCTAGCTGGGTAAATGGTGCTGAGCTGGACCGGTTGGCTGGAAGGCAGCGCCCCCATGTGATGGCTTCAAATGTTGTCACTTTTGTTTTAAACACAAAAGATGGGACCTTCCAGGAGCTGGGCTTCTCACAGCAAAGGCCAACCTCCTGTCCCAACAAGGTTATTTTCAAACACCAAACTGGAGCACCGCTTTAGTCACTGAGAGTCAAAATGAGAGGCTATCTGGCCACGTAGGGGCGTATCACTGGCCAGACGGGATCGGGTATGTAGTGCTTGGCCTGGGTGAGCTGTCTGGGGGTTCGGTTGACAGACTTGAGTGTTCAGTTTGAGGAATCTGGACTGGGTATGTAGCCTGCAGACTCTAATGCCCAGCTCTGTCCCTTGCTACCCCATGTCCTTTCACAAGGGACGGGTTTCGTCAAGGCTCTGTTAGGAGCCGGCACGATGTGTCTATCACTCAATGACACCCAAAGTTTCGTTCATCTATAAAGTCTTGGAACTGTGCGTATGGTGCAGGCCTGAGCTGAAGTCAAGACGAGAGTTGAGAATGAGTCAAGTTAAACTATTTAAAGTTTTACGAGAGTTGTGTTTTCCCTTTTGCAATTTTTTGCTGTCACTTTCACCGTGAATTTAATAGCCATGTTATAGTAAATGTACATGTTCACTGTAAACTATCCCCTCATTTCAGACGTGTGGAAAAGTTGGGCGGTGAATCTTTAAGTGGAATAAGCCAAGACTTCGGGTTGTGCTTACAGAAGAAAAGTCAATATGGAGACAAGTTACTTTAAGTGGGTATTACCCGCCCTTATTAAACGGGTGTCACTTTCCCAGTGTAAGCAAGCACCTGTGATCTAATGACCTAGTATGGGGCAGTGGGAGGAGAAAGTGCACACTGGTTTCCCTCAGAGACTCTGGCTCTCCATCCAGACCTAAGGAAGGACAAAAGCGAGCAAGTCAGCACTGTGGTTTCCATCAGGCTCTCTGGAGAGAGGACAGGCTGCACCTGCAAGGTCGGGACTGAAATCAGGAACCCCCCCCCCAGCCCCACTGGTGCCGCCCACCCCCGCATGGGTACACTGCCCTAAACAAAAGTCTCATGCCCCACAAGATATTTCCTTGTATCTCAAAAGAATATTAGCTTCTTTAATCCAAGATGGTAATGAGAAGTTTTTAGACTGATTAAATCAGCTTAGTTCATACAAAGTCCATTAGGAACTAAATATTCAATTAAAACAATTTCCAAAGCAAAATCTGACAAACTCCACTCTTAGAGTAATTTAGATAATAGGTTCTTAACATTTGGCAAATTAAATCCTTCTCACAGTTGGTATTTTCTGCAGGGTCAGAAATAGGTGCAGAAGTTCTCTGGGACAAAAATCTACTTTGTGCATTAAGCCATGTGCCACGATCAGAAACAACAGAAACTCGAGAACATTAATGTGAGCCTAGCATTCCTATTTATTTTTTTTCTTCAAAGGCTACATACATGCAGAAGCTGAACATGTCATCACAATGCTTTAAATAAAGTTCAAAAAAAATAAAAATACTTCAAAATCCATTTACTTATGGAAATATATATGACAATTAAAATGAAGATAGGTCAATCATCCTTTTTTTCTAGTCTATCAGAAAAATACTTATATTATAAAAAAGAATTTAAATTCATGTTCAGAATAATTTTTTTTTAAAATCCTTGATGAATAATTTAAAAATAAGTTGGATGTTAGTACAATGTTAAGAAAGCAAGTTCCAGGCTTTTGAAAAAAGGGGTCTGATATCCTTATACCTCATTCTGAAATCGCTGAGGAAAGTCAGTTTAGAAACAAAGGAAGTTTTCATGAATGTGATCATTGAGATTATGGTTGATATGGTTAGCAATGCAAGTGAAGGGCACAACTTTTATAAATAGATATCGGGAAGTATTTAAAAATGTTTGATGGGAGAATTTTATTTACAAACACAGGCTGGAGGCTTGAAGAGGCCCCACCTCTCTCTGCTGGTCGATACTGCAAGAGGTATTAAAAATCCTGGGTACAATGAAGTTCTGAGCACAGGGTCCTTTCTGTGACACGTATAAGCGTGCACTAGCTCCCTGGACTCAGAAAAAGCCAGGAAGAGGAAGTGTCTTCAAATGGCCCCGCCTTTTTCAAATAACAGCAGTAGGAGGCTTGGCAGAGTCGAGAGAGGGAAATTGGCACATTTTGGAAAGAGTCTCAGTGTTCCAGAGGGTGGCCGTTTCCTTCTACTAAAACTGGCATTTCTTTGGTAACATAATACAATATATATCAACAATTCCAAAAATTAATATCAACAGAATGCACTCTACGTTCCACTTTGCCAATGTTCACATTCATCTTGGAAATGAGATTTACCTTCCTGCTCCTAAATGACAAAGGCAGGGGAGAGCTGCCCAGGCAGGAAGACTATTGATTATTGGAAATCATATACAATGTGAGCAGGAAAAAGGGATAATCTAACAAAGTGTGTTTGAAAGGATTTGGAAAGCCCTAAATGGGCACACACATCCAAAATTCAGAAGTAGCTTTAATGCAAAGAATTACAATACCTCTACCTCTTCAAATCAGAAATACAAGGTCTCCTACCCGGAGAAATCCATTGCCACCACTCTATGCCTATCCTTCAAGAAGGCCAAATTGAAATTCTGGTTAGAAATACTTCCACAGATGGTGTGAAGACCTCGAGTTTGATTTATATCCTGAAATATTCAACTGTGATTATAGTTTTCATGTTCGGCAACCCAACTATTATTTTCCTTTTATTGCTAAAAAAAAAAAAAAAGTTTAAAAAGGAAAAATAAAAGATGTGTGTGCTGTCAGTGCAAAATCAGATTAAGTGTGGTTTTTCTTTTCCCTGGGACAGAAAAAAACAATGCCCAGTGCACAGTCTTAAGGAATGTGTCACAACAAATAATCAAGACAGGTTTCACCAAGCTAGTATTCCTCCAAGTACAGTGTGGTTTTCAAAAGCAGTATTGTCACGATTAGGCATATTCTCATGAACTAGGTACAGCAGAGCTACTCAAAGGGAAACCGATTTCTTGTGCCTCCATGAAAGGGGAGTATAGAAAACAATAATTAGACTGAATAAGGAAATTTAAAAGGAAATAAAGAACAACAACAACAAAAAACCCAAAAAAACCCAGAGTGAAAAGAACAGAGAATTTAGAAAGCAAAAGAGAGAGAGAGAGGAAAAAAAAAAGAAAAAAAGCAAGTAATGTGACGGTAGAAACCCACACAGTCCCCCCAACCCCACCTGCCACTTTGAGCCCTAATCGCCCCGTCTGCAAGGACAGAAACCCACTCTACATGGACCAGCATCGGGCTTCGGCAAGTCTTCTCTTCACTCTCCCTCCTGTTAAGACCGTTTCCAAAACCAATCAGCAAAGGACAAAGAATTCTTTACAGAGTGTGCAATTAGTGTTTTCCACGTCCACCTTCAAAAGCATGATGCTCTTCATGGGCTAAAGGACAGAAAAAAACAAAAAAGAAAAAAAGGAAAGAAAACTTTAAGCAAAGGATGGGGCAACCCTTCTCTAAGGCATCTCATTCAGTTTCCCCAAAGGCTGGCAAGAACGCAAATACCTTTTTGTGCCAGTAACTGTTAGCTAAGGCGTGCATTTCCTGAGAAACGTAATCATGAAAATTAAAACAAGGAATAAACAAGCAATGGGCATGCTGCCTGTTTCTTCTTGCTGTGCCGAGAGGATGAGTAATCCCCACGAGCTGATGAAGAGAATATGCAGGGCCTCCAATGCTATGGGGTGGGGGGAGAATGTGCCCCACGGGATGCACAGGGTGGGGGAACCCAATGTTACCCACACCAGGGCCGTGCAAGGACCTATCTTTAGAAATAAAATAAAACAAAAACAAAGCAAAAGCAAAGAATAACACAAGTGGGTAAGCAGTCCTATCACATCCCCCCACCTCTGAGCACCCTCTGTGGGAAATGAAATTTCATAAAACGGATGGGACTTTTATTTTTCCCAATCATGTTGTTCATTTTTTTCCCCCTCGGTCCTGTTGTCTGGCTTGCAAAGTCACTAATTACAGCTAGGGACCCTAGGATAAAAAATGGCGCTATCAAAGATACTTTTCAAAGACTTAAAATTTTATAAACAAGTGGGAAATAAGACATTCATAATACATATAACGTTTTCTTCAAGGCAAAAAAGGCCAAGTGTGAAAGTCCACTTCCTGGAATCTGACTAACATCGTCATGAAGCAAGGGCAGATTATCTTCTCTTGAAGGGCAAAGTTGCTCCAGCTTGGGTCTGATAAAGCCCAAGGCAACTCACAATTCTCTGTGCTTCGTCTCCCTCTGTCCTCCCCCTGCGGACTGTGCATGATGTCCTAGGAAGGCACAGATGGGCTGGCCCATTCCACCTGTCAAGCCCCTCCCATTTCTCTGTCTTTAATAAAGACTAAGTTCTTCAGACTAGTGTCTGCAGGGGTGAAGCGGTGGGCACAGGGACCATTTTCCCTTCAGAATCATCCTGGATGTTCGCCCCAACCTCTTCTTCATTTGGATAAAATCCTGGGGGAATCATACCTATTAGCTCCCAGGGTTACTGTGGGTTGGCCAAATTCTCAAGGAGACTCTACAATCCCAAATGATTTAACTGAATGCTTTCCGCATGTAGAACTTTACAAATATCCCCTACCCCCTCCCCTCCCCTTTTTTCTCTTGAAAACCGATTTTTAGGGTTGGTACAGAAGCAAATATGGTTTGTTCTGCAGTGAAATATACAGTGCCACAGGGTCGGGTAGGGGAGGCCCAGACCTCTTGGTGACGCTGGGCTCCAAGTGAGGAACTGAGACATATGGATTGGGCCAGGATTTTCATGACTCTGAGTGTGAGGACAGTCTGCGGCAGTCATGGCTGAGACATGGAAGTCGTGTAACTGTCACGGGCTATGGAGCTAGCTGAAGAGCACATTCAGAACTGGGGGAGTCCTGCGAGACAGAAGTTCTTCCAGCCTTGGGTGAGCCTTGGTGGGAAGAGAATATAGAATTCTCTTGAAACTGGGAGTCAAGAGATCTTGCTCCAGAAAGGGGTAAGAATAAGTATTTTGCGCTAGGCCGTGTGTTCTCTGTCCCAACAGTGAACTCTGCCACCGTCGGCACCGAGCAGCCGTACACGGTATGTGCACGAACGGGCACCGCTAGGCACCCATACACTTTATCTATATATGGACACGGAAATTTGAATTTCATACAATTTTCATGTGCTACGAAATGTCGTTCTTCCCCTGATTTTTTCCAACCATTTAAAGATGTGAAAACCATTCTTAGCTGCAGCCCCTACTGAAGAAGGCAAGGAGGGGGCAGATTTGGCTAAAGGTTCCTAGTGTGCCAACCTCTGCTCTAAATAATTCTCCCATCAGAAAGGATGTCATTCAGCTGCTCTGAAGAACATAACGGAATGGGTGTGGGGTGTGGGAAAGGTCTCCCTGTACATCGTGAGTGTCTCCGTCAAATAATTAATCTGTGTCCAAATCCTGTATAGCTTAACAACAGCCCACTCATCTCCCCTGCTTGGAGGCCTTGACCCAAGACGCTTGGGTTCTTTCCACATGGGAAATTTGCCATGTCACCTAGCTTCTGTACACTTGTGAATACTCACACAGGATCCTGTTAACAAGACAGAATCAAAGCATGGAGTTGGCCATTCCTAACTTAGCTCACGCTATGAATGTTCTTCATCATGCTGTGAATAAGATTTCTGCCCAAACCTCATTTTTCCAAATCAATTCTGCAGCACGTGGTGTATAATAATCCTACTGAGTAAAGGACTGCCTGCTTTATATAAAATAAATAGAATTGCTTGTTTTTTCCAATTCAAATTTTTATTTGAATAATCTTTGAGTCTTTAAATGTTAATTTATGCCATTAAAATATGGATTTCTACAGAGACCCTAGCCAGTTCTGCATTACTCACAAACTTCACAATGGCATCTATCTTTAGGGCAACTAGTCAGCTTGATTCAACTGGCCAGGTTGCAACTTCTCCCCCTTGCTTGGCTTGCCCTCCCCCTTCCTCCCCAAGCCATCACAACAACTAAGCAGTGACTCATCCATGTTCGGTCTTACCTGATTATTACCAGTGCCCTAACAACTCTCCTAACCACTCTATGGCTTCATTTTCTAGTGAAATACTCCTATCATCTTGGACCTGCTGTGAACTGTGTTACTTGGAAATTTAATCAGAGAATTTTGAAGCAGAAGGAACCTTGGAGATCATTTAAGACCAACCTCCTCAATAGTCTGATGACAAAGTAAAAGGACAAGAAAAGTGTGATCTGCTCGAGGTCCCATGGTTGAAGGGGAACAAAAATTCAGAGGGCCTGACTTGATGATTCCAAATTTGCTTCTCTCCTCTTTTGAGTTGAATGTGGAGTGGGTTCAAAGGTGGGAAAGACTCCTGTCGCCCCATTCATGAGTGGCCATGAAATATACTTCCTTCCAGAGAGTTAGTCTTATGAAGCAGAAAAAACAAGAAAAGACCCTTGGTGACCTTTCAATTAATTTGTGGGTTGAAATACAATTAGGGTTCCCCAAGGACTGAAAATTGTATCTACAAATGTGCAGTTTCCACACTGCACAGCCAAGAATCCACTTCGGCAGGGCCATTTTTCTGTCTCTTTTATTGAAACTTTCATTTAAAATTCAGGAGCTAAGCACCTGCTGAATATCTACAGCAACGTATCAGTCTTGTTGCTTAAAATCTAAATCCCTTGGTCTGTGATTTTATGATTCCTTCGAGGGAGGCCTTTGTTTTAATAACCTCTTTCATACTAAGACAATCCCAAAAGAACATTTGATTTTTTTTTTCCCTCCTTTTTGGCAAGGGGTTGGGAAAAGGGAAACAATAATGGAGTGTATTTCAACAAGACTGAGATGCACTCCTCACCCCACATCAGAAGACCCCTGGCATCAATAATACATCATAGTTTAATTGGGAGTCTTTTATTTTTCTCTCTTGGTGATTATAAAATAATACTTATCATCAAAGGCATCTTAGAGTCAATGAAATTCCACACAGTTAAAAAAAACAAAACAAAACAAAACAACACTGGGTTATTGACTCTTGGAATGGTTTGGGAAACGGGAATTTATCAGATGTATATAGAGGGCTGTCAGTACTTTTCTCGAACTCACTGTTAAAAGTGTAACCTGCAGTTTGATCTACCAAACATTCATTTAATCGCACTAAGCTGTTTTCATTATGAAAAAGATGACTTTTTCAAAAGAGCACACAAAAGCAATGAACATGAATCATGATGGAAACAATGGGTCCACACACCTATTCATACTGTTAACATTTTACCACTGTGCGTGAATTCTCTTTCGTTCTGTGTCACAGTCCTCCGTAATGAGGAAGTATTAGCATTTCAGTAGCACATTCAATCACCCCTGCGCTCAGAACAAGTTCCTCCACAAATATAGATGTTATACATTATAAATTCCTGTTTATGAAGGGATGATTGAATATCTACCTGCCAGCTCATATAACAGAATTCTTGTTATTCTTGTTTCAAACAGAAGGTAATTTTTTCCTGAGAGTGACAAATTTAAGGTCAGGTTTAAATTTCCGAAATAACCAAAACAACACATATCACCGTTTCTGATCCATGTGTTTGGGTGACAATAAAAGCTCATTTTAATTTCTTGAGACTGAACCTTTTTTTTTTTTTTTTTTTTTAACACTTACATGTATTTTATCAAATTATTTTCTGGATTATAAAATTTTGAGTGATTCTGCCTTCACCTCATTTGCAACATAGTCTCTATCTTTAAAAGTAATCATAGAATAAACTAGAGAGTAATAACTGAAAATAGAGCACTTACGTTTATAAAATACTGCTTTAAAAGATATGTGGGGCAGAAGTTCATAGATCTTTTCTAACACGGTCGCTTCACCCACTAGAGAGGCGTTTACATTCCAGACTTGGACGACATCTTCCCGGTCCCGAACGCTGACACTGACTCCTATGACTTCGTCATCTGAGGGGAAGGCAGGGAAGAAAGAAATGAGCAGTAATTCCAAGTCTGTCTGCGTTGTTTCTTAAGCATTTATCATCATAGCTGTAAGTTACGGATAAGATAATAAAAAAGTGGCACGAGAGAACACATGATAAATACTGTTTCTAAGGGGAACCGCTGGACAAAAAGCAAGTTAGTGGACAAAAGCTGCAACAGGCACGTCACACTGACCCAGGGACTTAGATAAACATCGTGTTCCAGCCAAACGAATTTTCCAGATAAGTAATTTATCCTTTTTAACATGTTACCAAAGCTTTTTGACTTATTTCTTTGTCTGTTTTGAGGAGGCTTTTTCTAAAATGGGTTGCATAATGCTCTGTCCTCTGAAAGCCAAGTGAACTCAAATGAACTTTTCCTCGATGCTTGACTGTCTTTGTTAAGAACAGCAAGTATTTCTCTGGACTTCCTGCCAAGTGTTCAGAGATCGTGGGGTGGTTAGTGCTATCTGCCCTAATCCTAACTGGACCCAGATCACGTGTTCCTAGATGCTCATTCTGTTTCTGTGTGGTTTGCTTGTCTGCCCCTTCCCTTTTCGTGCTTTCTGCTCCCCAGCCATCTCTCTGGCTCCTCCCCTTCAGGTTTTGGCGTTTTGAACTTTGGGCTAGAGAACCAATGACCACCTGGCAGCGCTGTGTATAAACTGAGAGTAAATATCTTCTGAGTGTGGCTCTGCTAGTGTAGTACTTCTGTGAATGGACATTAAAGCATTCATCGATACTGATTCGTGTAGGTCTGTTATCTGTTTTTAACTAGATTCTGGGTGGGGGCTACTCTGTAGATATTTGAGAATGGCGGCCAGATAAGGAAGGCTCTGGACAATCATATGCTTCCTCGAACCCACTCTGTGTCCTTTAATTTGTGGCAAAATGACAGGAATAAAGGGTTTTCACTCCTGGTTTATGTGCTCATGCCATATTAATAGGGTTGGCTCTCTGTACTTGAGTGCCCAGGATCTATAAACAAAATGCAAAAGATGAGCAGTATCAAAATTAGGAAATTTTGCTGTAGTTAATATGCTTTGTCTAATTTGCCTAATTTGCTCTAAATCTGTGCATCTAAATATTTATATCATCAATTTTTCCAATTGTCTTCTGGGGGTTAAAACATTCCAGTATTCTAATATAATTTAAAAGAGGGCATGTCTAATTTACTACAGGAATTCATCTTTAGTAAAATAATTCCTTTGTTTCCTCCTTCCTTCCCTTCACTCCTTCACTCCCTCCCTCCCTCACTTCTTTCCTTCTAATTGTGTACGACTTGACACTAAATTGATGCCATTTATATCACCATTTAAAAACAGGCAAGATTGGCTTATGGTATCAGAAGCCAGACTGGTGGCCACCTTTGGGAGGAAGGGAGGGAGAGAAGGGATTCTGGGGCACGAATAATGTTGCACTTGCTCCCTGATCTGGATGCAGTTTTGGGGATCTATTGCCTTTGTGACTATTTATCAAGCTATACACATTACAATTTGTGTACTTTTTGGTATGTATGTCACATTTAAATCAAAATTTCAAGAAAAAAAAAAATAGGAAGGACCTAATTCCAGCTATCCCTTAGCCAAGAGAAACACTGTTGCATCAAAAATTTTTAGTTCAGGTTTCTCATTTTTGAATTTACGCCTGCAACGGGCACTTGGTCGAGCTCAAGAACCTATGTGAACGGAAAATCAACACATCAAGAGGGAAGCCCTGTGCATGTATTTTCATTACCATTTTCGAGAATGGCCATGAAGACACTAGATCAATCTTTTAGGGAAACATCAGCATTCTTCGGTCTTTGGGGATGGCCCATTTCTCCACTCTTGGCCAGAGGGTGCTGTAATTGATGGCTGTTGGATCTGCTGAGCCATCCAGATTTCAGTTTGGCTTGGCTCTTGATAACCAGGCGGCTCCTACCAGCCTAGCACTTTCAGAAGCGGCATGGTCAAAGGCTTCAACTCTTACGCAAAGGCAGAGCTGTCAGCAATCATGTAATATTCATAAGTAGAATCGACCAGCAAAACCCTAATTATTTTAGGGGACTGGCAGAAGAGCGAGGAGGAGCCACTGTTTAAAGATGGGGGAAGTGAGGCTTGGAGAGACTGGCCAGCTCGCTCCAGGTGGCAGAGCGGGGGTCACAGCAGAGCTAACATGTAACACACTGTTAATGGTGCACCAGTTTCCTAAGTCAACTACGGAACAACACGCCTTCTTTACTCAATCCTACCTGTTTATTATTACTTAGACTGTTTTCCCGAGGTTCTGGAAACAGGAATAATTTGCACAGGAAACTTCCTCTCCCAGGGATTTATGTGTTTATAATTATGCCTAGGACATATTTTTGGCTCCATATTGTGAAGTTGCTAACTATTCCCTGTTAACATAGAAGGAATCTGTACTTTAAGACAATTTCCTCTCATCCCAGGTTTTGTCTGAAGGGAACGAAAACTGGTGTAATAAGGAAGCAAAACAAAAGGAGAGTTATGGAAACTGCTAGTAAGTGAATTTGAAGGTTGCCAGGCAATGACTTGGCCTGAGGGGGGGTGCCCAAAATTAGCACCATCTAAGACACCGGGGGACTAATTAATCAGTACTAATTAGCTAAGAAAAAAATTTAACTCAAAGCTAAACAGGTAAAGTGTTATTTTAAATGTCACCTCAGAAGGGTTCTGAAGGAACTAGCCGGGAAGAAAACAAAATGTTAAGCATGCAATTCAACTCTTCTCTTTGAGTGGTTTCATCACAAAAACAAAGTAATATAAAAGTGGACTTTACGGAGGCTCTGAGAAATTCACCCAGTATTTGAAAATGCCTGAGGACCTTCTATCTGAGCTTCTGTTGTGGGGTTACAAGTCCCGGGGTGAGCACATCACCTCCTCGCCTTTGTAAGTCTCTTTGAGCAGGGGCCCAAGAGTGGGACAGGAGGAAGGGAGAAAAACCAGGGGGGACACAAGGGACTATGCTGGTGTCACTCCACACTCCACTAGACACCACTTACCCCTCTGGAAGAACTGGAATGAGAAGTCTAACCCAAACTGTGTCAAGAACCAACTGATACTAAATTTTCTTTTCTTTCCTTTTCATCTATTGATTTTAGACAGATGTTCGTGGATACTACTAACATGAGCTATGTGAGGAAAAAGATATGTACATACATACATATGTACATACATTTAACACACATAAATATGTACGTGTACATACACATATGACACAAATGCCATTATCACATGAAAAAAACCTGTAACTTCACAGTTACCAAGTAAAGAACTTCGAAACAGGTCAAAAGTGAAACACGCAGAAACAAACGTCTCCAAGTGACAAGCACAAGCCAAGCAGACACGAGCAGGTGACCGACGGCATGGGCTTCTTTACCTGCAGCGGCACAGTCTGTGAACTGTTCCCCGATTGTCGCTAACAACAACTCTTTCCAAACTGTGGACTGGCATGGGAAAAGAATAAAAAACAGCAAACAAAACAAAACAAAAAAAACAAACCAAAACCAAAACCAAAACAAAAACAAAAAACCAAAACCAAAAAAACAAAACAAAACAAAACAAAAAAACAAAACCAGAAATAAAAAAACAAAAACCAATAACAACACATATATTTTTAGACAAGTATCTTCAACAAGTCACATTTCTTTCAGCTTCACATGCATTGTTCATATCCATTATTTGGAGCCCACACACATCCCCGGGTCACAGGTGTCAACACTCAATAGTGGCATATACTGTATCGCTTCACAAGTAACTTTACACAGATAGATACCAGGGATCCAAAGTCACAAACTTTATGTCCATAACACTTTGTGTCCAAAGCCACAGAGTCAATCTCTAGTGAAACCATGATGAAGTTCAAAAGAATGGGATGGGTGGGTGGGTAATGCTTTCAAATGACTTAGAAGGTTCCAATTCCTTGAGCTTTCACGGATTCAAAATGTATCAGTTGATTAGAGTTGAAAGCTATTAGTAAAATCCTTCTCTCCAAAACCCTCCCTTGCCCTCTGTTTTTCTGGCAGTTTACGAGGTACTTAAGAGGTTACCGCAGTGATGAGCTCTTAAGGACTTGCAAATTGCCATCCAGCGGAAACACACTGCTATGTCAAGGGGCAGAACTTGTGTGTGTGCACGCGTCTCTTGGAAGACTCAGTTCGTGTTCCCACCCACCTCCTGCAAGTGAGAAACCTGGAGTCCCTTCTACCCAAGGGACTACTGGGACCACTCAGGCCAGCCAGTCAACAGCCAGCAAGCGCTCACAGGCAGCTGGGGGCCTAAAAGTTTTCACAGTTATTCCCCCTCAAAAAGCTCTTGGTCCCATGTATCTTCCTTGCCAGAGCTAACAGGCCTCAAACTCTTCCAGAACTGGGTTTGAACCTTGCCAGGCTGCTTGGTCGGGGAGAGGACGGACTAAGGGAACATCAGTTTCCTCAGGCGATCGGGGAATAACAACAGGCTGATCTCCCAGGGTTGCTGTGACCATGAAATTAGTCAACAAATGTATTCAAAGGGCTTAGCACTGTGACTGCAGCAAAAGAAGTTAATACTTAAAATCTGTTCCACAAATAGCAACAAGTTTGCTCTATGCCAGGTGCTCGCTACATATTAACTATAAATAATGGTGTTTATTACTATGTCCTAATACATTGAAAGTAGCCTAGCTGAATTTTTAACCAAGATGGTAGCTGTTAAGCACCAGGAGCTTTCACTCGCAAGGAGGAATGTATTTTCCCTTTTCTAGATGCTCCCTTTGGCTCTGCTGGTCTCCCTTCTGGAAATCATCCTCTCCATTCTCTATGTCCCACCTGTGGTGTCTTATACTTTCATGATGAAGCTGAGAGCCTTGCAAGTAAGTTAGGGGAAAGGGGAGGTTCCCTCCCCCGCTGTGACATCAGACAAGGTTGGCCCACCAGACCCCACTCCTCCACAAGTGACAGTGAGTGAAAAGGACACCTGTACAGACGTGAATGTGCTAGTATCTGTGACGGCAGATGGACGAGGAAAGAAAGGACGAATGTGCCCGTCAGCTACCGTTCACCACACGCTGACATCACACATTTGTATCTACCAGAACTCAAAGTCTGGTGTGAGTCAATCAAGCACAAGAAAAGGAAACCGTGCTCTTGCTGAAATTAAAAACAACTTAGTTCTCTCCTCTTAAAGAGAGGGGCAGGAGGAGCTTCGCAGGCCTTGCCTGGTGGTTGGCTGCCCTGACATTTTTGTGAAAGCCAAGGAACAGGCAAATCCTGGAGCTATGCATCTTGCTGACAGTCTGCTTCATTAACAAATAAATCTGGTCACATCTTTAGGTTTGCGCTTATAGGGAAATGACTCAAACCTATGGGTCTCTGGAGACACTGTAATTCTTTGAGCTTATCCACATGAAAGAAACCATGAAGAGGTGACTCGGGTAGCTTCTGCCCTTTCATCCATTTTCAAAGAAGTGTTTTGGTTTCCCAAAGCTTAAGAATGGGTTCGAATTTTCACTTTTTAGTCAGAATGATGAATTTGAGCCTATTCTAGAAAATCTCGGTTTCTGAGGCTTGACCACGAGAAACCAGTTGTCTCACAGGTCGTCCTACCAAGCAGACTCTCCCCTGTCCCACAGGGAGGCTGGGCACAACCTTACACAAAACCCCCCGAATGGTGTGATGTGTGGCCTCCCAAGCATCCCTGTGTCCGCACCAAGCTCAGTGGAGGAAGGACCAGCCTTGGGTGGGCAGGAATCTGCTTCTCTCTCATATACCAACTTCCATATGCTAGTCATGGCTGGTGAGGAAATGACTGCCAGCACCAGCCTTTCTGTAAAGTTTAGAAGCGTGCGACTCTTCGGAATTTACGATACAGTCCCACGGCTGCACCGTTTCTGAACAGAAACGCGGTACTACGTTTTTAAGGTGACACTGCGAGGCAGAAATTCACGAAGGTCAGAACAGATTTTCTCACCCCCAGTCCTGCTCTGAGACGACTGAGCGGGCTGCCTAAAAAGCCCGAGATGTTCACCACAAGCAGTCAACAACAACCCAGCCACAGCCAGTTCTAGAAGGGGACTGGAACAAACCTACCGTGCTGTCCTTGGGGACTTTCATCTTCCATACGCCACCCTTCGCATTACTCTCCTCTTCCCTGGATCAGAGACCGAGGTTTGAAATTAGACTCAAGGATTAAGTAACTCTACATGCATTTAATTTATCCACAGATGGCATTAAAAATGACAAACAATGGAACATTCTTCAATAAACTCTCCCGCAGCCCTTTTACTATAAAAGGAAGTGGAGGAAAGAAAAAGAAAGGGGGTGAAGATGGGAAGGGGAGAAAGTGGGATTCAGTGGCCACAAGGGCAGGGGTGGCGATGGGCTACCAGCTGTTCACCCTGAAGCAGGCGGTGATGAGAGGTTCCCTATGCTATCTGGGGAAGGACAATCAATACAAGTGCTTTACATGCGTGAAAGCCATTACGCTTCAGCACCGCATTCGTGGCATTGCCTCGTCCAAGTCTCATATCGACCTTCTCCTCTATGCCTAATAGGAGACTCGGCCCCTGTGGTGGGCACTCGTCATGATTTCCTATTTAGTATCTGCTTGCTCATCTGGTAAAAGCGCCCCAATTTCCCTTTAAGGAGCTATTTGTCCCCTACTTCTATGTCAGACCCATTCTGATAGGGCCGATGCCACATCCTAGCCTCAAAGATGGGCTTCTAACCCAGGTTTGCCTATGAAAATACTGCCTCTTTCTAGTCCTCGTGATTGCCCAGTGATGGAAAGAACCCGTGGTGGGCCAATGACAGCCAGCCCTGGCATCACGTGGGGTCCGGTGAAGGCTGAGAGTGATAAACTTGGAGGGTATAAGACTGCAGCTCCCAAGACCCATGCTGCCACTCCGGAGGCAGAGCCTCTCTGAAAAATTACACCAACTCTGAGGAAAGCAAAGCAAATCTGATGGAGTGTGTCAGATTCCTAATAACATCTGAGCGCTCGGGTATGGCAGAAATCAGCCCTACCAGGGGACGTCTCGTTACTTAGAACACGCAAGGGACACGATATACGAGTTTATTACTAATTGGGACTCCAGCCCAAGCAAACTGGCTCATCGTCTACTACCGTCATCATGACACCAAGCTATTAAAGAAGGATCCCTTCCTCCAGACCCTGGGCTGTGCCTGATTCCCACACTTTTGTGGGGTCCATGTGAGAGACATTTCTGAGGTTCGACCGTACAGCAGATGTGCATACTCCACCTGACCCTCTCATCTCCCAGTAGCCTAGAAGCTTCTACACCCCACTGTCTAGGTCATTATCATGCAAATGAAAGAACAAACCAAAATGCAGCAACTCCCCCTACAAAGGAGCTGCATCATAAGTCTGGCGTGCGAACAATGACCTATTTTTGGTGAGACCACAATGGGGTGTTCAGTGGGGAACACTGAGAAACCTACTCGTCATCGTGGAGCCCAGGGTGAAGGGGGAAGTTGGGGCGGCAGCTTCCTTCGTAATTAAGTAAGAGCTAAAATTACTTTCCATCATTACCGGGAGAAAATGACTTTGGCATTCCAATTTGGCATGAAGTAAATATTTTATGAGGTTCACAACCATTTCCCTCCCACCTTAACCTCCAATTACAAGTTAGACACTTACCAAAGTGGTCGCCTCTCTCCTCTCATTAAGTGATAACTACATCTCAGAGGCAGGCTGGTCACAGGAGGGATATTATTATACACACTCCAGAATATCTTCAAAAGAAAAACACTTTGTTTCATATACCCAGTATTGATTTACTGTGCCACTAGATTATAAAATTAATGCATTAAAGAAAAAAAAAGCCAGTTCTCATTAAGTCCTATCCACTTGAAATAGATTTTCTTTTCAGTAATCTTTCTAGTTTTCTGCTAGGAAATGTAACATAGCATTAAAGAATGTTCCTCGCTGATGGTGGGCCA
The DNA here is from genome assembly GCF_902655055.1 of Lutra lutra. NCBI lineage: Eukaryota > Metazoa > Chordata > Mammalia > Carnivora > Mustelidae > Lutra > Lutra lutra. Next base: position 184,253,280 of record NC_062278.1, on the reverse strand, counting down.
GGTTCTTCGCTTCCCAGGAAGCTACGGCTATTTAACAAACTTCCCTATGCGATGTATCTCCGGGTAAACCTGGGCAAGGACCTTGCTGTTGACTTTTCCAGCAGGTGGATGGCATCTGATACAGACCTGAGTGCTGAATATATATGTAATGAACCTTATTTCCTTGTAAGGAAAGACCACTTTCTTTCAAAGCCCAGAAGGAAACTGTTCCACTTTGGGTTAGGGGATGGCTTATGGAGGAGGAGGAGGCAAAGAGAGATCACCTTATGCACTCTCTCCTTTCCTCTCCCCTCCTAGAAGATATAGGGAACAGCTCAGTTACTAAAGTAACAAGTTGCCCAAAATATGGGACCGCACGTTTCTGTCCTCTCCAAATGCATATACTGAAACCCTAACCTCCAAGGGGATGGTATTAGGAGGTATGGTCTTTGGGAGCTAATGAGGTCAGAAGAATAGAGCCCCCATGATGAGATTAGTGTCCCAACAAGAAAAGAAGGAGAACAAGCCCTCTTTCTCTTTTGGATGTCTGCATACAACAAGAACATGGCTATCTGTCTATAAACCAGGAAGATGGCCTTTACCAGAACCCAACCATGCAAGCACCCTGATCTTGGACTTCTAGCCCCCAGACCTGTGAGAGATCAATGTCTACTGTTTAAGCCCTCCAGACTACAGTATTCTCTTATAGCAACTGGAACTAACTCAGATGCAGAGTGGCCTGTGGACAAAAATAGATTATACAAAAATAAGGGAATAAGAATGACACCAATAAGAGTAGTTCCTAATAGTGGCCCTGTTCTACCAACTTTTACATATGCATGTCATCTATCCTACCAACAGCCTCATTGGGGGCATGGTTATTACTCCTATTTTATACATAAGGGAATGCAGGCACGGAGACTCATCTGCCTAAGAGTCAGTGTTTGGTATGACCACTGGGATTAGGATGAGGATTCAGTTTACAAATAAGAAAGCCCTTCCCAGACTGTTGGGAATGGGCCAACATAACAATGCATTATGAACGCTACACAAACAAGAAATACCACTCTGTGTGGTAGGGTAAGCAAAGGGTGGCTGTCTGGCTCTTCAGGTAGATCTGAGGGAAACAGCCCGAGCAACACAACAACCAGAAAAATAAATCCTAGAGCTTCTGCCATGGAGTAACATCAGCGGAATGAAAGTTTATGTACGCTGAATGGTAAGTATTAGGAGTTGTTCAAGCCTGTCTGTCTGGTGTAAAAATTAAAGCCCAATTAACTGCAAGGAAAGCAACAACGAAATATAAGATAAAACTGAAAACAGGAAGCCACCCGGCAGTCGACTGGTCAGAAATACCTTGATCCCTTATACTAAAGTGGTACCATGTAAGGAACAGCTGGAAGTAGGTTAGTCGTACCAGCAGGTCCTCAGGGAGGCGTATTGGCCCTTAGGGAGGTATTTGCCCAATAAACGGTTTGCTATTAGCGCAAACGATAACGTGACTCCGGGACTGGTCTGTGGTGTCAGGATGAGCAGAGGTGGAATCTGAAACCAAATGGTTGGATTCCAAAATGAGTGCTCTTAACCACTCTGCCATTTCCTTTGAAAATAGTCTTGTGTGTTTTAGACACATCTTTCTGCAGCTGGGAAGCTGTGGACCAGGTCAAGGAGTCACAGAATGAGGGATGCCTGCTGAACATGTCTTTCTGCAGGGAGATGCTCTTCGCCACACTGAGTATGGTGGTAAGCTCTAGTCTGGGACTCCCGCGATAAGGTGGCAGCGACCGGTGTGGGATTTATGGATAAAAGTATGCCAGCATAAAAATCCCTGCTTTAACTAGAAGGACTTTGGTGCTGTTAAACATCAAGCCTCCTAACGGGACGTCCAAACCAGAGCATCTGCCCTCCTGTCCCCCCACCCCCACCCCCACTGATGTTCCCAGCGTCTGAAGCACCTTGAAGAGAACAACAAGATGCTTCTCCGTGTCCAAAAAGAAATCACTCTAAGGATCGCGCTGAGGTTTGTAGTTCTTTAACGGCTTCTCTTGAAAATAAACAGACAACTGACTTTTTAGTCTTGGCAAATCTGACAGATGATGGCCCAAGAAGACACAGCAACAGACTGAATTCTGACTTCAGTACTTATGAAGGCACATCTTCACACGTTTGTGCGTGAGCACAAAACAGGAGCAAAATATCTGGTGACATCACTGAAAAGAGCCCCATTTAAGAAGTACGCAGCTCTAAAGGAGTCTGTTTCTAGCCTGTTTCCAACCCCTCATCCAATATGTGGAATATTTGTTAAATTAGTTATCTGTGGTAAACTGCAGTCCAGGAGCAGAGAATCCTCCTTCTGACAGAACATCAGAAGGTCTACATACCCCTGGGTAGCTCAATTGATTAAGCGTCTGCCTTCCGCTCAGGTCATAACCCCAGAGTCCTAGGATCGAGTCCCACATTGGGTTCCCTTTTCAGACCCTTCCCCCGCCTCATGCTTTCTCTCTCTCACTCTCTCGAATGAATAAAATTTTAAAAGAGAAAGAAAGACAGAATGTCTTAGTGCTATGTTACATGCCTTTGTCATTCCCTCACCATGTATGCATTTTATTATCTCCCCTCATAAGAAAGGTTAGTACAGTAATATAAGGTATTCTGAGAGAGAGAGAACATTCACCTAACTCTTATTACGGTATGGAGTTATAGTTGTATTTGAGTATTAGTTATTGTTAATCTCTTCCTCTACCTAATTTTTAAATTAGACTTTATCATGAGTGTGTATGTGCAGGAAAAAAAACCTACTATGTATGGGCTTCAGTACTATGCAATGTTTCAGGCATCCATGGGGTGGGGCTTGGAAGGCACCCCTGCTAGATACGGGGGGGATGACCATACACATGATAGAGAAACAGCTTGAGGAAGGAGTCCAGCATTACACACTCCTGAGACCCTCCTCCTGCTTCGAGAAAGTAAAAGCGCTCTTTCGCCGGAAGCTTGAGAATTCATGATCGTGTTCTCTGTAACACATTTTTAGTTTTGTTGAAAGACCTAAATTTGGGGTGCCTGGGTGGCTCAGTGGGTTAAAGCCTCTGCCTTTGGCTCAGGTCAGGATCCCAGGGTCTTGGGGTCGAGCCCCACATTGGGCTCTCTGCTCAGCAGGGAGCCTGCTTCCTCCTCTCTCTCTCTGCCTGCCTCTTTGCCTACTTGTGATCTCTGTCTGTCAAATAAATAAAATCTTTGAGGGCGCCTGGGTGGCTCAGTGGGTTAAGCCGCTGCCTTCGGCTCAGGTCATGATCCCAGGTCCTGGGTTCAAGCCCCACATCGGGCTTTCTGCTCAGCAGGGAGCCTGCTTCCTCCTCTCTCTCTGCCTGCCTCTCTGCCTACTTGTGATTTCTCTCTGTCAAATAAATAAATAAAATCTTAAAAAAAAATAAAATAAAATCTTTGAAAAAAAAAAAGAAAAGAAAAAAAAAGACCTAAATTTTACTATCAATAGGGACTTGCCCATATATTTCAAAAACCTTAAGGCTTTTATAATTAATTTTTAGAATTCCTATAATTAATTCAAAGTGGCCTGCAAACAGCAGATTGGAGTAAGAGTAAGCACAACGTTGATAAATCAGAGCCAAGTGCTTTTTTCAAAAGCCTGAATGATCCCCCGGGGTGAGGGAAGGTATAAAAGTCGGGCATCCTTCATTTGGGCAAACATTGGCAGGCACCAGTCACGGGGAGGTACTGCGATGAACTCTTGGGGGAACAGAACTGAACATGTGAGGGCCAGCCTTGGCTTACTCTCAGTGGGTAAGTTCTCAAGCATCCTTCGGGGACCCTCCGTGAAGAATGGAGGCAGGGCACATGGTGGACCTGTGAAGCTGTAAATTCAAGTCTAGCTGCATTTAGGACCAGAGTTCTCAGGATCACCTTCACAGCTCATGAAGCGCTCGCAACCCTAATTTCCTCCTCTATGTATTGAGCAGATACAGCTACTGCATTGGATGATTTAATGGTTAGAGATGAAGTAAGAGTTTGTGATATGCCTCCAGCAAGGAAGCAAGGTGTGGTCAGCCTCACCAGACAGTGTGACCAACTGATAAATCTCCAATCTACCAGTTCTGATGGGAGCAATTATGCCCCATCTGATGGTCTTCTACCAAACAGATAATCCTTCATTAGCAGAAAAACTGACAAATTTCCTCCTCAATTTTCTACTGGAATGTTCTGAAGAAACGAGAAAGAGACCGTACTTGAAAATAGTAGCAAAGAAAAAAATGCCGTGTTGTGATAGAGGAGCAGGTGTACAATAAAATAAAAACACCCAGCAAACACTCTCTCCCACCGGAAAACAACAAAATCCAGAATTTCTTCTGAGGGCCACTGCATCTGAAGCAGGAGAGTACTGTTTAAGTAAGAAGCAAGTATTTCTATTACATAGGAATGGGTTTCTAGTTCTAGAGCTTGCTTCCCACCAACTGAATCAATGATATTTGCAGGGAGGACAGAAAGAACCCAGAGCAAACAAGACAACAAGGGAAGAACTTCAAGGATGTTTTTAACTGACAGCAGACACTGTAGGCTGAAAGCAAAGTGCTTCTGACCCGCAAGAGCTGGGTACTTGAGAGAGAAATGGGTTTTGTTTTGAATTCCAAGGTGGCCTGACTTCAAGAGAGAACCCAAGTTGGGAGGACTAATCATCACGGAGGTAAAATGCAATCAGGGCACTCTCTCACCCTACAGGAAGTTGCCGAATAAATCACAGAGTCTGAATGGGGGAGCTAAGTGGGATTCATACTTTTAGAGGCAAGAACCCACAGAAAAGCCTGGGGAAACACATCAGAGCAGTGTTTCTGCAGAAGGAGGCACTGCTTCCTGCATAAGGCCACCAGTGTATACTTCCTTATTAACGTTAATACTTTAAAGGGCACAGGGGCTTCAGAAAATGGAAGTGGAAGCCCAAGAAAGTGGCTGGTCTCAGAAGCTTGTATACCATCATAACAAAGGGTGATCAAGTACGGAAAGGGAATGAATAAAGGAAAAGGGGTTTGGGGCCCCTGACAGGTAGTCCATTGGAGGAGGTGACAGGACCTACACGGGAGATACCGCTGTGGAGTAAGCTTTGCATATGCAGACTCAAGGGACAAGAAAAGGGGCTACCTTTACAAATGGAAGTTTATGCCACCCTTCAAAGGGAAATTTATGCCTGATGTTAGGCAGACAGGAGAGCAAGTGTTCCTCCTCTGCCCGCTGTTTCTCAATTGCCTTCAGCTTAACAGAATTCTTATGCTATAGTGGCATTTTGGGGGGTGACATATTTTGAGCCCCTTTGGAGACCCAGTTTTACATCTGAAGTAACTAAATTTTGGCCTTCAGCCCCCACCTGCACAGTGGCCCCTGTGCCTGCAGGCCAGCAGGGAGAGAGGACCATGGGTAACCTGACTGCAGTTCTATTTCTGCACAAATGGGCGGTGAGTTTGATTGCTGATCTCATTATATACATCATGAATAAATTCAATGATGAAGAATCCCGTCTTACTTGAAATTAAGTCTGTGTTCCACAGACCTATGAGGTAGACCTGGCTGTAGGTCCTTCTCTCTGTCTCTTCAACATGGTATGTTTGTGTTTCTTACCTTGGTCCCCCCTCCCTTCCCCCAAATGGTTCATTCCAGGTCATTCTATTGCAGGAGGCCACCCATGGTGGGCTGCCCATCTGTGTTCAAAACTTAAATCAATCTTCACCTCCTTCTTCATTGTCAGTACTGACCTATAAACCTCTCTTTCTGAAAGGGACCGCCCTCGCTCCCCAATGATTTGGAAGGCAATCTGTCATCCTGACTTCAATGATCTGACCACATCACACTGTCCCATGAGGGAGGATGTCTTCACGTCACTGGCAGGACACAGGTACAGAAGAGATATTCTCATAGTTTTAACATGTTGTATGCATTTTTGATGAAGACTTTCTGTTTATGATAAGTGATGCCAGATATCCATTTACAGAAAAAAACATGAAGCTTTTGTATTGTGCAAATTTAAGTAAAAAGTCAGCCAATTTATGCAAAATATTGGGTAGAACACACCACAAGTGGGATGCGGTGTGGCAAAATCTTGAAAGGGACAACACAGATGACCGAGGTGGGACAGAATGCTGTGGAGGAAGGACTTTTGGGGGTGGAATTGCTGGGTTTTGCAGCAGCAACACTGAAAAAGAGTGGGGACGAGGGAGCCCTCCCTTGCAAATACTATTTGGCAGGTAGTTAGCTCTTCCTTCTCCCACAGGTAGAATTAGGCTTGCTCAGAAGCTGTGGTTCTCTTCTGTACTGCATCCATTTAGGACATAAAAACACAGGAGAAATGTGGAAAATTTGGAAATGTTTACAAAAGAGTAAATGGAATCAATAAGCATCTGGAAAACGCAACTAGATGAAAAATGGAATTTTCCAAGAACGGCAGGAAAGTAAGGAATAAATTTAACTCCAAGCAAAGAGAATTATTGTTGGCTACAGTGAGAGTGTCCTTAGCAGGGGTTAGTGGGCTGTCTGGAGGCATGGGCCCCCCACCAACCCCAAGTCAGGGCAGAGTGAAAGGAATTGATCTAGAAGTGGGGGGGGGGGGGAGTTCTAGTTCCTGGGGCATGGCAAGGTTGGCTAATTCCACTGGGTGTTTTAGAGCACTAACCTCTCAGCCTCAGTCTCTGCAGCTAATAAATGGGAATAACAATTCCTCCCCCACCCCCATCAACACCTCTGATTTACTGAAGGGCTTTAAAGTACAAAGAGACGTATTTTATCCTGCTGTATAAAGTAGTCATTAATAACACAGGATGCTCAATTTCACCCAGACAGAGATGGGGGAAAATCACAGACAGAATCAGGGATCCAGGTTTTTTTTTTAGTGCTGAAAGAGCAAAGGTCCAAGAATTGATATATAATCACAGAATAAGAACACAGGGGAACCGAAGCACATCCTCAAATGACTTAAAAACTGGCACCAAAGCCAGTTGTTAAATACTCAGGACCGTTTGCAAATGTTGAGGACATGCAGAGGCTGGAATCCCAGAAGTTATTGATAAGTTAAATGTGTTTTCCCCAGTCGGGGTGGCAGCAGGAACATCATCTGGGGAACAACTGCTTGAAATAAATCACTGAAAAGGAGTGGCGCACAGCTGTCTAAGAGAAAACATGATTGAGGGCAACTCGAAAAGATGCTCCAGGAGAAGATGGTGAGCCATGGGAGACGGGCCTCTTATTATTATTATTATTGGGCCCGACCACGGGCTTTTCACCTCCTTGTGCCATTTCATTCTCAGGGCCCCATGATACAATCAGTAGTGAGACTGTTCCCATCCTGGAGATGAGTAAGCAGATACAGAGAAGTTAAGCAACTTGCACGAGCAAGTGAGTGGCAGATACAGGATAGGAACCCAGGCAGCGTGACGACACTACACCCTCATCCACATCCTCGCCTATCAACTGATGACGCCAAGGGGTAGCATCCAACACCACTTTAGGAAAAGCTGCCAAAGCCTGGGTATGAGGTGCCAAGCACGACTAAGAACCATATGCAATCTCATTTAACCCTAGATCAACCTTAGGGAGTAGGTAGCGCTCTGACCTCAGCCCGACAGATAAGGAAACCAAGGCGGACAGAGGCACATGGGAGATACAAAAGAACCTCCTGACCACTTGGGGCAGTGTTTCATTATCACGGCTCTCTGCCCCACCCCCAAAGAGCCCTTTTTTCTAATCACTCCCTTGTGAAATGTTAATACCACAGCAGAGCTGTTCATTTGCTTATGTACTGGATGTACAGCTATACTCTATGTATAAAAACAGTAGGATTTTTCACCTCACCAAGGATCAGTTTTTGCCCCCATTAAGAATGGAGCCAACAGCTTAAAGGATCCTTATACAAGTAGTTCGTTGTGGTTCAGGAAAAGTGGTTCATTTCTTTTTTTTTTTTTTTAAAGATTTTATTTATTTATTTGACAGAGAGAAATCACAAGTAGGCAGAGAGGCAGGCAGAGAGAGAGGAGGAAGCAGGCTCCCTGCTGAGCAGAAAGCCCGATGTGGGGCTTGAACCCAGGACCTGGGATCATGACCTGAGCCGAAGGCAGCGGCTTAACCCACTGAGCCACCCAGGCGCCCCAAAAGTGGTTCATTTCTTAACTTCTCATTCAATCCTTCGGTCCTTCAGTATGTCCTATACACGTATGTATTTATTTAAAAGATTTTATTTATTTGAGAGAGAGAGAGAGAGAGAGAGCTCGTGGTGGGCTTGTGGTGGGAAGGGGCAGAGGGAGAGGGGGAGAGGGAAGCCTCAAGCCAACTCCCTGTTCAGTGGAAAGCCTGACAGGGGGCTCGATCCCAGGACCCTGAGATCATGCCCCAAGACAAAATCAAGAGTTGGCTACTTAACCAACTGAGCCATCCAGGTGCCCCAATCCTTCAGTATTTATTGGGGGAAAGGAATAACAGACACAAGAGAATATGCTACGGTGTGATTCCATTTATAGGATGTTCAGTAAAACACAGAAAGATATATGGTGATAGAAATGTGAATAGTGGCTGCTTATGGAAGAGAAGGATAAACAGAAGGAAAGGAGGGACTTACTGGTGATGCAAATCTTTTTTATCTTGATCTGGGTTATGGTTACATGCCTGCATACCTTTGTCAAAACTTATCAAACTGCACACTTACGTAACCTACATTTACCGAATATAAATTATCTCCCAATATAGTTTTCAAGAAAGTATTTCCTAGTATGTGCCAACTGGGGTACTCTAAAAATTGGTCCTGAAGACCCTTTCGGACTTGCTGCTAGATGCCAAGACTCAACCAAATGGTCTGTGGTCACACAGGGTCAGGGAAACAAACAGACCCAGTGATCTGACTTTACCAACGTCTGCCCTAGAGTCCCAGGCAGAGCTCTGAGACCCAATGTCATAATGCAGTAGGAAAAGTCTACTGAGCACCTTCCTAAGTCAAAGGGATCTAAGAACTTCCATGTGAAGACAGGTTTCAAAATCAAGAGTTCAGAGGTTCATACAATGACTGCTACGTAAGAGGGAATGAAAGTCCACATCACCACAGGGAAAAACCAAGGGGAAGCCTTTCCTGGAATCAGAGAGCCTTCATTCCTCTGGATAGTGGCCCACGTGCTGCCTTGTGACACTGCTTGTACTTGGCACCACACGATTATTTACAGCAGCACTGTTCTTTTGCTTTCCACATGCTTATGCCATTTTCTCAACTAGATCAGAAATGGACTATGGTCTGGACTGTGTCTTTACATCTCGCTCAGTGGCCATGCATGGCACCTTACTATCAGATGTTGGGGACCGCAGAAAACTGAGAGTATCAAATTTTCTGAAACAGAGAGTGGGAGAAGTTCTGAAAAAAAGGATCTTTGTGCTAATTCTAAATGTCCAGCGGCATTAAAAGATTTAGAGGCATAACAGGAACATGTTAAATTGGGCCCTTCTAGAACATTCTAAAGATAAAGTCACTGCAAGTAGACAGCAGCCTTAAATCCTTATTCTGTCTATAACTGTGCATTAACCTCAAAAAGGGGGACATACTTGACAGACTTCAAAAGACACACTTATAAAGAAAATGGAAATGTGATCAACTAAATAAATCAGGTTTTTCAGAAATCTTCTTCAAAAGGGTTGGTTAGAGAAAGAATGGCCAGGACTAAGAGCTTCCATGTGTTGAGAAGCTACAGTGTATCAGGTATCCTGCTAGGCACAGTACCGTACTCTTCCTGACCACTCCAGAGAGAGGTACTCGTGTTATACCCACTTTACAGAAATTAAAGGTGTTGATGCTTGCTTAATTTAGAATGATGGAAGTTGAACGGGAAGTAGGAAATGGGCTTGAGACCTTCCACTTTCACGCTCAACCCACACCTGCTCTTCCCGTGTGACCCGTAGCCTTAGGTAAGCCTGCAGGGGGGATGCTACTGCATCTCAGAGAAGGGAAACAGAGCTCAGAGCTCAGAGAGGGAGTGGCCGCACCGGCATTTGAATGGGGACACAGACCCATGAGGGGACACACCACAGTGTGCTCCTCTCGAGGATACACAAAATATTTAGGCAGTTACTATGTTTTAGTCGGTCCCCAGGAGAAGAGCAGTCCACCTGGATATGGGCTCAACCAACCTCTGGGTTACACCTAGTTAAGCACAGAGCCACCAAAAGACCTGAGAGCTGACCAGGGGACAGAACCCCGGGTGGGGACTGCCTGCCGAGCGGCCGTTTTCTGGCTGGAAGATCAAATGTCTCCCATACACTGTGTTCACTGGGTACGTCCATTTCTGGATCTTACCTGCACTGTCTGTACTGTGTAGATTTTCTTCAGATTCGAGGCACACTCAGCAGCTGTGGCACCAGGAAGGGATCTAAGGAAACAGAAATAAAGAGCAAAGACACAAGCGAAACAAGGAGTCAATTTTCATGAAGTCAGTCTGCAGGTTTTCATACAAATTAGGTCTGAAACCACAGCAGCAGACATTTCTGGGATGTGATTTAGAATTTAAAATGTGAAATTCCTACTCCGTGAAGTCATGTGTCTGTCTCCCCTAAAAGCAAGCACATTTATTCGGTGGAAATGAAAAAAAAAAAAAAAAAAAAAAAAAAAAAAGGAAATGTATGTAAGAAAGATATTGGAAACTTTTAAAAGTTACATTTTAGGGGGAGGAGTCAAGATGGCGGAGAAGTAGCAGGCTGAGACTACTTCGGGTAGCGGGAGATCAGCTAAATAGCTTATCTAAAGATTGCAAACACCTACAAATCCAACGGGAGATTGAAGAGAAGAAGAACAGCAATTCCAGAAACAGAAAATCAACCACTTTCTGCAAGGTAGGACTGGCGGAGAAGTGAATCCAGAGCGACGGGAAGATAGACCGCGGGGGGAGGGGCCGGCTCCCGGCGAGCGGCGGAGCAACGGAGCAAAATCAGGACTTTTAAAAGTCTGTTCCGCTGAGGGACATCGCTCCAGAGGCTTGACTGGGGTGAAGCCCAGGCGGGGTAAGCGCGGCCTCAGGTCCCGCAGGGTTGCAGAAGGATCGGGGGTGTCTGAGTGTCGCAGAGCTTACCGGTATTGGAGCGGGGAGGCCGGCTGCAGAGACAGAGCCGAGGAGTGACTCTCAGCTCAGGATTGCCTTGAACCGGTCGCAGGCTCGGTCAGCTCGGAGCGCGGCCGGAGGCCAGGGTGACGAGAGTCATTTGGCACTGTTCTCTGAGGGCGCACTGAGGAGTGGGGCCCCGGGCTCTCGGCTCCTCCGGGCCGGAGACCGGGAGGCCGCCATCTTCATTCCCGTCCTCCGGACTCTACGGAAAGCGCTCAGGGAACAAAAGCTCCCGAAAGCGAACCCGAGCGGATGACTCAGCGCAGCCCCGGGTAAGGGCGGTGCAACTCCGCCTGGGGCAAAGACACTTGAGAATCACTACAACAGGCCCCTCCCCCAGAAGATCTACGGGAAACCCAGCCAGGACCAAGTTCACCTACCAAGGAGAACGGCGGAATTCCAGAGGAGAAGAAAGCAAAGCACGGAACTCATGGCTTTCTCCCCATGATTTTTTAGCCTTGCAGTTAATTTAATTTTTTTTTCTTTTTCAATTTTTTTTCTTTTTCTCTTCTTCTGCTAAATTTTTTTTAACTTTTACCGTTTTCTTTTTTTTAACGTTTTTTAAATAGTTTATCTAATATATATATATTTTTTCCTCTTTTTATATTTTTTTTTATCGGCTCTCTTTTTTTTAATAGTTTTTTTTTTCTTTCTTTCTGAACAGCTTTTTATCCCCTTTCTCCCCCCTCACAATTCAGGATCTCTTCTGATTTGGCTAAAGCATATTTTCCTGGGGTTGTTGCCACCCTTTTAGTATTTTACTTGCTCCTTCATAAACTCTTATCTGGACAAAATGACAAGGCGGAAAAATTCACAACAAAAAAAAGAACAAGAGGCAATACCAAAGGCTAGGGACCTAATCAATACAGACATTGGTAATATGTCAGATATAGAGTTCAGAATGATGATTCTCAAGGTTCTAGCCGGACTTGAAAAAGGCATGGAAGATATTAAAGCAACCCTCTCGGGAGATATAAAAGCCCTTTCTGGAGAAATAAAAGAACTAAAATCTAACCAAGTTGAAATCAAAAAAGCTATTAATGAGGTGCAATCAAAAATGGAGGCTCTCACTGCTAGGATAAATGAGGCAGAAGAAAGAATTAGCGATATAGAAGACCAAATGACAGAGAATAAAGAAGCTGAGCAAAAGAGGGACAAACAGCTACTGGACCACGAGGGGAGAATTCGAGAGATAAGTGACACCATAAGACGAAACAACATTAGAATAATTGGGATTCCAGAAGAAGAGGAAACAGAGAGGGGAGCAGAAGGTATATTGGAGAGAATTATTGGAGAGAATTTCCCCAATATGGCAAAGGGAACAAGCATCAAAATCCAGGAGGTTCAGAGAACCCCCCTCAAAATCAATAAGAATAGGTCTACACCCTGTCACCTAATAGTAAAATTGACAAGTCTTAGTGACAAAGAAAAGATCCTGAAAGCAGCCCGGGAAAAGAAGTCTGTAACGTACAATGGTAAAAATATTAGATTGGCAGCAGACTTATCCACAGAGACCTGGCAGGCCAGAAAGAGCTGGCATGATATATTCAGAGTACTAAATGAGAAAAACATGCAGCCAAGAATACTATATCCAGCTAGGCTATCATTGAAAATAGACGGAGAGATTAAAAGCTTCCAGGACAAACAAAAACTGAAAGAATTTGCAAATACCAAACCAGCTCTACAGGAAATATTGAAAGGGGTCCTCTAAGCAAAGAGAGACCCTCAAAGTAGTAGATCAGAAAGAAACAGAGACAATATACAATAACAGTCACCTTACAGGCAATACAATGGCACTAAATTCATATCTCTCAATACTTACCCTGAATGTTAATGGGCTAAATGCCCCAATCAAAAGACACAGGGTATCAGAATGGATAAAAAAACAAAAACCATCTATATGTTGCCTACAAGAAACTCATCTTACACCCGAAGACACCTCCAGGTTTAAAGTGAGGGGGTGGAAAAGAATTTACCATGCTAATGGACATCAGAAGAAAGCAGGAGTGGCAATCCTTATATCAGATCAATTAGATTTTAAGCCAAAGATTATAATAAGAGATGAGGAAGGACACTATATCATACTCAAAGGAACTGTCCAACAAGAAGATCTAACAATTTTAAATATCTATGCCCCTAACGTGGGAGCAGCCAACTATATAAACCAATTAATAACAAAATCAAAGAAACACATCGACAAGAATACAATAATAGTAGGGGATTTTAACACTCCCCTCACTGAAATGGACAGATCATCCAAGCAAAAGATCAACAAGGAAATCAAGGCCTTAAATGACACACTGGACCAGATGGACATCACAGATATATTCAGAACATTTCATCCCAAAGCAACAGAATACACATTCTTCTCTAGTGCACATGGAACGTTCTCCAGAATAGATCACATTCTTGGTCCTAAATCAAGTCTCAACCGGTATCAAAAGATTGGGATCATTCCCTGCATATTTTCAGACCACAATGCTCTAAAGCTAGAACTCAATAACAAGAGGAAATTGGGAAAGAACCCAAATACATGGAGACTAAACAGCATCCTTCTAAAGAATGAATGGGTCAACCAGGAAATCAAAGAAGAATTGAAAAAAATTATGGAAACAAATGATAATGAAAACACAACAGTTCTGAATCTGTGGGACACAACAAAGGCAGTCCTGAGAGGAAAATATATAGCGGTAGAAGCCTTTCTCAAGAAACAAGAAAGGGCTCAGGTACACAACCTAACCCTACACCTAAAGGAGCTGGAGAAAGAACAAGAAAGAAACCCTAAACCCAGCAGGAGAAGAGAAATCATAAAGATCAGAGCAGAAATCAATGAAATAGAAACCAAAAAAACAATAGAACAAATCAACGAAACTAGGAGCTGGTTCTTTGAAAGAATTAATAAGATTGATAAACCCCTGGCCAGACTTATCAAAAAGAAAAGAGAGAGGACCCAAATAAATAAAATCATGAATGAAAGAGGAGACATCACAACGAACACCAAAGAAATACAGACAATTATAAGAACATACTATGAGCAACTCTACGCCAACAAATTTGACAATCTGGAAGAAATGGATGCATTCCTAGAGACATATAAACTACCACAACTGAACCAGGAAGAAATAGAAAGCCTGAACAGACCCATAACCAGTAAGGAGATTGAAACAGTCATCAAAAATCTCCAAACAAACAAAAGCCCAGGGCCAGACGGCTTCCCGGGGGAATTCTACCAAACATTTAAAGAAGAACTAATTCCTATTCTCCTGAAACTGTTCCAAAAAATAGAAATAGAAGGAAAACTTCCAAACTCATTTTATGAGGCCAGCATCACCTTGATCCCAAAACCAGACAAGGATCCCAACAAAAAAGAGAACTACAGACCAATATCCTTGATGAACACAGATGCAAAAATTCTCGCCAAAATACTAGCCAATAGGATTCAACAGTACGTTAAAAGGATTATTCACCACGACCAAGTGGGATTTATTCCAGGGCTGCAAGGCTGGTTCAACATCCGCAAATCAATCAATGTGATACAACACATTAATAAAAGAAAGAACAAGAACCATATGATACTCTCCATAGATGCTGAAAAAGCATTTGACAAAGTACAGCATCCCTTCCTGATCAAAACTCTTCAAAGTGTAGGGATAGACGGCACATACCTCAATATTATCAAAGCCATCTATGAAAAACCCACCGCAAATATCATTCTCAATGGAGAAAAACTGAAAGCTTTTCCGCTAAGGTCAGGAACACGGCAGGGATGTCCGTTATCACCACTGCTATTCAACATAGTACTAGAAGTCCTAGCCTCAGCAATCAGACAACAAAAGGAAATTAAAGGCATCCAAATCGGCAAAGAAGAAGTCAAACTATCACTCTTCGCAGATGATATGATACTCTATGTGGAAAACCCAAAAGACTCCACTCCAAAACTGCTAGAACTTGTACAGGAATTCAGTAAAGTGTCAGGATATAAAATCAATGCACAGAAATCAGTTGCACTTCTCTACACCAACAACAAGACAGAAGAAAGAGAAATTAAGGAGTCCATCCCATTTACAATTGCACCCAAAACTATAAGATACCTAGGAATAAACCTAACCAAAGAGACTAAGAATCTATACTCAGAAAACTATAAAGTACTCATGAAAGAAATTGAGGAAGACACAAAGAAATGGAAAAATGTTCCATGCTCCTGGATTGGAAGAATAAATATTGTGAAAATGTCTATGCTACCTAAAGCAATCTACACATTTAATGCAATTCCTATCAAAGTACCATCCATTTTTTTCAAAGAAATGGAACAAATAATCCTAAAATTTATATGGAACCAGAAAAGACCTCGAATAGCCAAAGGAATATTGAAAAAGAAAGCCAAAGTTGGTGGCATCACAATTCCGGACTTCAAGCTCTATTACAAAGCTGTCATCATCAAGACAGCATGGTACTGGCACAAAAACAGACACATAGATCAATGGAACAGAATAGAGAGCCCAGAAATGGACCCTCAACTCTATGGTCAACTCATCTTCGACAAAGCAGGAAAGAATGTCCAATGGAACAAAGACAGCCTCTTCAATAAATGGTGTTGGGAAAATTGGACAGCCACATGCAGAAAAATGAAATTGGATCATTTCCTTACACCACACACGAAAATAGACTCAAAATGGATAAAGGATCTCAATGTGAGAAAGGAATCCATCAAAATCCTCGAGGAAAACACAGGCAGCAACCTCTTCGACGTCAGCCGCAGCAACATCTTCCTAGGAACATCACCAAAGGCAAGGGAAGCAAGGGCAAAAATGAACTTTTGGGATTTTATCAAGATCAAAAGCTTTTGCACAGCAAAGGAAACAGTGAACAAAACCAAAAGACAACTGACAGAATGGGAGAAGATATTTGCAAATGACATATCAGATAAAGGGCTAGTGTCCAAAATCTATAAAGAACTTAGCAAACTCAACACCCAAAGAACAAATAATCCAATCAAGAAATGGGCAGAGGACATGAACAGACATTTCTGCAAAGAAGACATCCAGATGGCCAACAGACACATGAAAAAGTGCTCCATATCACTCGGCATCAGGGAAATACAAATCAAAACCACCATGAGATATCACCTCACACCAGTCAGAATGGCTAAAATTAACAAGTCAGGAAATGACAGATGCTGGCGAGGATGCGGAGAAAGGGGAACCCTCCTACACTGTTGGTGGGAATGCAAGCTGGTGCAACCACTCTGGAAAAAAGCATGGAGGTTCCTCAAAATGTTGAAAATAGAACTACCCTATGACCCTGCAACTGCACTGCTGGGTATTTACCCTAAAGATACAAACATAGTGATCCGAAGGGGCACATGCACCCGAATGTTTATAGCAGCAATGTCTACAATAGCCAAACTATGGAAAGAACCTAGATGTCCATCAACAGACGAATGGATAAAGAAGATGTGGTATATATACACAATGGAATACTATGCAGCCATAAAAAGAAATGAAATCTTGCCATTTGCGACGACGTGGATGGAACTAGAGGGTATCATGCTTAGCGAAATAAGTCAATCGGAGAAAGACAACTATCATATGATCTCCTTGATATGAGGGAGAGGAGATGCAACATGGGGGGTCGAGGGGGTAGGAGAAGAGTAAATGAAACAAGATGGGATTGGGAGGGAGACAAACCATAAGTGACTCTTAATCTCACAAAACAAACTGAGGGTTGATGGGGGGAGGGTGTTGGGAGAGGGGGTGGGGTTATGGATATCGGGGAGGGTATGTGCTATGGTGAGTGTTGTGAAGTGTGTAAACCTGGCGATTCGCAGACCTGTACCCCTGGGGATAAAAATATATGTTTATAAAGCTGTAAAAAAAAAAAAAAGAAAGAAAGAAAGGATGAATCCCCAAGTTTTGTAGCAACATGGACGGGACTGGAAGAGATTATGCTGAGTGAAATAAGTCAAGCAGAGAGAGTCAATTATCATATGGTGTCACTTATTTGTGGAGCATAACAAATAGCATGGAGGACAAGGGGAGATGGAGAGGAGAACGGAGTTGAGGGAAATTGGAAGGGGAGGTGAACCATGAGAGACTATGGACTCTGAAAAGCGATCTGAGAATTTTGAAGGGGTGGGGGGTGGGAGGTTGGGGGCACCAGGTGGTGGGTATTGTAGAGGGCACGGATTGCATGGAGCACTGGGTGTGGTGCAAAAATAATGAATACTGTTATGCTGAAAAAAATAAAAAAAAATTAAAAAAAAAAAATAAAAGTTACATTTTAAAAAATACTAAACCTTTAAAAAAATCACATTAAAAAAAAAATACTATAATAACCTTGTAATAACCAAGCCTTTTGGTAGGACTTTGGATATGAAACTGTGCCCAGAGTACAGGTGACTGAAATCATAGGCTCTTGGCCCGGTGACATGTTTGAAAAACTTGTTAGTTCTCTGGTAGTAAATATTCAGGAACTCTTAAGAAACAGAGTAACCTTTTGCCAACTTTAAGAAAACATGATTACTAAAAGTCAACTTTAGTTTCACCTGAAATTTGCATATATTTCCCCAACATGTGCTTTCAGAAAAACTCAGTTATTTTCTCGGGCTGATTCAATTAGTTCTGGGGAATTCTGCGGTCAGAATACATTAATCTTTAGTTTGCCATATGGTCCACTAGATGGCAACATACGACAGGTTTATTCAGCGGAAAACTCGGGAGCTAGGGACAGGCCTTACCCCAGCACCATTCCTGGGGTTAGAAGCAACATAACAAGGTCTCATCAGTCCTTAGAAGCAAAGAGTCTCATTTCTTGCTACCTTTTCCTCTTTTCCTTTTTCCTATACTGAACTAGCAGTTCCTGCTCAAGACTGTCGGGACCCAGGAATGTCCAGGCAAAGGGGAAAATTCACCTCTCAAATAATGCTTGAAAGCCCTGTGTCCGGTGGCAAGGTGGGAAATGAAGCTTGCTGAGAGGAGAACATGCTGGCTCACAGTCAACCCACTAGGATCTGGAATCTATAAAATGTGATATTTAGCAGCCACTGACCCTCACAGATTCCACAGAACCTCAAGACGCTGCACTTTCTGGAGACTCACAAAACTACTCCACAGCTCAGACGCAGAGAGGGCAGCCAAGACAAGGGTCATGCCCAGGTGTGGGGTAGGCATGACACTGGAGTGACAGGGCTCTAACAGACTAAACTCCCGGAACTATGGACCAACGTTCCCTGGTGTCTAAATGGAATAGAAAAATGTCCTTCTGAATACAGTTCCCTGGCTTCAAGGTCACTAAGGAAGCATAATTGTGGACTAGTCTGAGGGCAAACAAAGGAGCCTGTTAAGTTGGTGATGTGATAAATTAAAGCTACCCTAATGCATGGGCTTCCAATTCTTTTCCAGTTGTCCATAAATATATTAGGCATTAAAAAAAAAAAAAAAAAAAGCAAATCCACAATAACCAGCGTGATCGCATTTTCTTGCTAGACCTGAAGCCTAAAACAACTATGCTGAAGAGAGTGGTAAACAGTGAGATATTCGGTCAGCATCTAGCTAGGACAGTGCCTCGGCCCCAGATGAATTCATCAGTCCACAAAGATTGCCTTGACATGATTAAGTATTAACCTACTATTTAATGCAGGTTTTTATACTGGTTTTGGCTTCGATTTTAAAAAGATTGGGGAAAAAAGCCCCACTAAACAGACCTTGAACTTTTTTACTGGATAGATTTTCACATGAAAAATCTTTCCCTTTTACAAGAAAATCTACTGGCATTTATTCCAATGCTGATTTTTTTCCCCCCTTAGAGAAGTTTAGCTGACCTGTCCACCAGAAATGCCCAGCAAGACATCCCTGCGTCACCCAAAGCACACAGGAGAGCAAAGAGAGAGCTCCTTCACTAACAGGATGAAGGTTTGTTGGGACCCAAAGGAAAGAAATGTACTTTGCCTTTCTTTAATTTTTAAAACAGCATATTTCTAAGTTTTACTATTTTTTAAAGTCACAGTTCCATGTGCAACGTGTAGAACTTGAGTATTTGAATGTTCGCCTCAGACAGCATTATGTCAACTTAACACAATGCGAGGATAACGCCATTTAGCCTGGAAAAAGTTTCTGATGAACATGTGCTTTCTATGCCTCTTTTTAAATGCCTCTGTCTCTATATTCCAGTCTTTTAATTCTATTCCAGTGGAGGAGAAAATTGTACAAAATCATTTAGGGCCCCTCAGTTTCAAAGTCCAAGTTTTGTTTTTTTGTTTTTTTGTTTTTTTTTTTAAGAAACCTAGTTTCCAGAGTCCAAGCAAGGGCTCTAGAATAAGACGAGAAGGCAGCACCGTCTGTGTGAGATGACAGTATGAGGGGCTGGTGTGCAGTGACTCCATTCCCACTGGTGTGCTAAATGTTCTACCTCCTTTACGGCATTGAACCCTGGCCACCCAGCTTTCTGAGAATCACCTTTCTGGGGCAGCCAAGGAGAGAAGGTTCTCGCTAAAACAGATCACCCTCCATGAAGGGTCTATTCTGATTAGCGTGTTGTGATGTGAATGTATGGGCATTTGAAGGAAATACATCAGCTCCTCTGCACCCTGGTTTCCTAAGTTCTTCACAGGGAAGGTTGGATTCTGGGATCTCAAGGGTTTCTTGCAGCTGCTGGACAGTTTTATGGCTCTCCAGGTTTCAAAGTAATGAAACAACAGTGCTGGAACTTCTGATTGTACTCAGTGGCTGGTGTGGCCAGCGCGAGGAACGACATCCTTCCGCGAGCCAAGTCCGATCCTGACAGTCCCTGAAAAATCACGCTGGGCCTCAGGCCTGCCCTAGGACGTCTTTAACAAGCAGAACTGGGCCATAGCCACGGAATCAATTTTAACAGGGTAAACAGGCTGAGATTTTAAAATCATCTGTCTTGTAAACAGGTCAGTCCGGTCTGGACTCACTGGTTCAAAGTTGAACCAGAAGCTGTAGTGTCTATGGTTACTGTTTCTTAAAGTAGCAAAACAGGCTGCTCGCACCAGAGCTGTGGTGCTGGGCAGACTGCCCCACACCCCCTCCTCCCCGTTACTCTGAAAGAGAGCTCTACCAACCGGAACATAAATGTTGGCCATGGACTTTGAGGAGAGACACAGTTTTACTCGTCTCACATATACAGTCGATTCTCCTATCTTTTAAAAGTCTTTTTATTCCATTCATGTTACAAACAGAAACCTCCCAACAGAAACCCAACCCAACCCTCGCTCTGCAGCCAAAGGTGTTTATCTGGGCGTGATCTTGCCCCCCAGGGTGACATACGGTGGTAATATTTGGAGACATTTCCTGTCATCACACCTGAGGGGGATACCAGTGGCATTTAGTGGGTAGAAGGCACAGGATAGCCCCACAACAATGAATTATCTAGTCCAAAAGGTCACCAGAGTCAACGCCAAGAAACCTTGACACAGACACGTAACAAAGAGTCCCTGAGGATTTAGGTTTTATGTAATCTAGAACTAGCCCTGCTGCTTTCTGAATTCCCCAGACTCCCAAAAGAAAAGCAACTCTGACCAGATCCCCTCTTCTTTGCCCAGGAGGGAGGAGGTGGGAGAGAAAGCAGTGAGAGGGGTGTACATATCGATGACGACCCTTCCTAGAAGGACACACAGTCTGAGTGGTGGCGAATCACAGAACCAAGGAATCAGGACCTGTTTGCACATCTCTGAATTCTATGCCGCCTTCTCCCAGCACACAGCTACAGCTGAGGAACCCTCAGTGAGACAATAAATGCTCCCTGGGTGGATCAGATTAAGGAGTTGGAAGTGTCTGCCAGGAGTCTTTCCTCTGATTTAGTGATATCAATGTAATAATGGGCTCCTTTTATAGAGGGTTTGCTTATGCGGTCTCTAATCTTATAGCAACCCCATCAAGTTGCTATCATCATCCCCACTTTACGAATTAGGAAACTGAGGTGCAGAGAGGCCTTTTAAGTAGAAAAATCTGGGTTCTTTCCCTGGTCTGTCTAACTCTGATGCCCATGATCTTCCTCTTAGATAAGGAAGTAAAAACCCAGCAGTCCTGTCATCATGGGAGGGTCACCCACGGCAAATCTTAGGGCAAATCCCTTTCTCATCCCTTTTTAGGTTATCTACTCCCTCCTTGGACCCATTCTGGCCTGTCATTCTTCCACCACCATCCACCAGGCCACACTGTTGGAAGGGGGCGGACGCAGAGATGCGGAGAAGCAGGGCTGACTTGGAGGCTACCAGAACCCCTGGCATTAATGACATCCCAAAACGTCATATAAGGAACACAATTCAGTAAGAACACACATATAGGTCATCATCTTCTGGGGCTAGGTATGAGAAGAAGATACCTTTAGCAAACAAAAGCCACAAATGAGCTACAGCAGGAAGGCAGGAAAGCAGAAGGGTTAAGAGGATGGCCCTTGGAATCCATGGATTTGCGTTCAAGCCCCAGTTCTGCCAACTCCCAGCTATGTGGCAAGCCTGACCCTCTCTCACCCCCACTTCCCTTTTCTGAGAACATGGTCTCTATGGCACTCATTGCTTTGCTACTTAGATGACATGAGTGAATGCTCTACAAAGCACTTACCCAATATCTGGCATCTAATAAGCAATTGTTGCTAACATCACCATCATCATCATCACCATCAGAGGGAGAAAAACAGGAAGATATAAGAGAGCAATAAGAATTAAGAGACACTGAACACATTTTCTAATCTGTGGGGCAGCCGGTAAGAATCCCAAGAAATCTGTGAGAATTACACACAGAGCTGAGAAACTCCTAGAGAAAAGAAAGCCCATCAAGTGCCAATATCTCAGGGCTCAAGGCCAGGGCTACTCTGACGGCTATTTCCACTTGGACTTGGCTAATCCAGAAGTTGTGATGGTTACGGCAGAAGTGGGAGGGGATCCTTCCAGGTCTGCCAAGTAGATGATGGGTGCACAGATAAGAGGGGACGTTTTAATGTTGCAAATGACCCCCACCCCCCCACCCAGCTTTACATTATGTCTGTGCATCTTCAAATGCATAACAAAATAACAGGAAGTGCATCCCAAGGCTCTTTATGTAAAATTGGTTAAAATTTCATTTGGGGAGTTAGGAGAAAGCAGATAGTCTCATTAACTTTGGACCAACTGTTCTACTTAAATGGTTTCTAAGCACCTAAGCACCATTTATATGCAAAAATTAATGTGTTACTTACAAATCATCTTTATCTATTCATTAAAGCAGGTCCCTGAGATTCTCACAACACAGAACACTTTCAGCTCAATTTAAGTCTGCAGTGTGTCAAAGCATTTTATCCTCTCTCTTATTCTGGAAATATGTACTGAGACTCCAATAATTGGAAAAAAAAAAAAAAAAAGAAAGAAACAACCCTGTGTATCCTGTGTTCCGTGCATGCACGATCTCACTTCAACCTCATTCAAACACCATGAGGTAAATACTGGTTGGCATTTCCATTTTGCAGATAAGCAAACGAAGTCTGAGGGTGGTGACCTGCCAAAGACACAGAGTTAGCTAGGGGCAGACCTGGGACTTGAACCACGGGTGGTGGGCAGCCTTGCTCTCAGTCACCAGCCTAGATGGATCACTTATTCCATGACCCCTCCTCTGCTTGGTGCCATGAATTCAGCTCTGCACCAAGCAGTCTCAACTCCCCTGCAGCTTGCAATTCTCGCTGTATCTCCCTGCAATACGAATGGGCCTTCTCCCCTCAACCCCGCGGGCCCCCTTAAAGATATGTCTGCTACAGGGTGCCTGGGTGGCTCAGTAGGTTAAGCCTCTGCCTTCGGCTCGGGTCATGGTCCCGGGGTCCTGGGATCGAGTCCCGCATCTGGTTCTCTGCTCAGCAGGGAGCCTGCTCCCCTCTCTCTCTGCCTGCCTCTCTGCCTACTTGTGATCTTTCTCTGTCAAATAAATAAATAAAATCTTTTAAAAATTTTTTTAAAAATTAAAAAAAAAAAAGATATGTCTGCTACAGGTGAGCAAGGCTCATGATTAATTCATGGAGACAGAAGCCCTGGTAAATACCCAAGGAAACGATCGTCACCGCTGCCCGGCTAGCTCTTGGCAGGCCGCGGCACCACTTACCAGTGACCTGGACACCTGGAAATACTTCTAACACAGAGAAGAAGCTGGAAAGTTTCTCCCCAAATCCTACCTGCATCCTTGCCAAAGTGTGCTCGGTCAACAGGTAGTATCACCTGGTGTGAGAGCTACAGCATCTCCAGGCCCATGAGACACCTGCTGAATCCTATGGGATTTGTGCATATACTGAAGTTTGGGATGTGCTGGCTTGGGGCATCTAAATCAAGTCACCAGAAGAAATACTAACAACCTGGCAAGTAAAAGCTAATGAACTATAGATAGCATCATCAAAAACACATAAAAATCACTTTTCTCACCCAAAGAGACGATCAAGATGAGGCCATCATTAAATGTGAAGGACAATCCTACCCAGGCTCTCAAATACGGGAAGGGTCTCTTCTTTGCAAATTGTGAAGCAGGGAGTCCTTGGCTTAACTGTTTCCTATGCAGTAGGAGCTTGGTTTTCTCGTCTGTGAAATTCGGTGGTGGGCCCAGATTACCCATCAAGTCCCACGCAGCTTCCTTATTTCAGAATGTGGAACGTGGGAGAACTGTGTTGCGTGCACTGTTCATAGTCACAGGGAAGTGGTGTTCGGCAGGGTGAGGGACACCACTGCTTGGGGTCACGCAGTCCTTAGCTCAAATCCCGTTTCTGCTCTGTGTTAGCTGTGTGACCTTGGTCAAGCGGCTGCTCCCAGCCTCCTCAATTTTCTCACATGTAAAACGCGGCTGGTATGTCCTACTTCAGTATTGTGAGGACTCGTGGGGAATTGTGTACAACACCCAGGGTCATACCTAGCAGGGACAGTGCATGCCCCGTGCACGTGCGCGCACACACACACACACACGGGATGTTGGTGGAAGAAATGAGTATGGACAGTGTTCCACCTCACGTGAGCGACACCTGCGTCTGAGCCAAGAGAACGGCCTTCATCTGAGAGGGAAACTTTAAAGCCAAAGGGATGTGTCTCCTGAAAGCCCGTTTTGGTGAATGTGCTCACATCGGACTCAGCTGTCAGAGGGACAATCTGTAGAGGCTCAGTTCTGTGATGGAGAGCATCCTCGGAGATCATGTGCTCCATTATAGCTGATTGCATTTTAAGCACTTTTAGATAGATCTGTGGCTTGTGGCCATCACCGCTTCCTGTTTGAGAGTCACACGCAAAAAAAATGGTCCCGGACCCATTATTAACATTTAATAAGGGATCTACTGAAACACACTTCATAATCTAAAAGCTTTACTTTTGCATGTTTAGCTTATTTTCACTTTTCCAGGCTTCCTTCTATTTTCATTCTCAGCCTATAAGCTCCTTGACATGAGCCACTGGGACTCTTTTCCTTTTGCCAGATAATTAATCCCTCGGTACACAGAGGTTGGGTGCAAGAGAGGTGACAGCAAACTGAGGCCAGGTTCTGGACTGTCACCATGCCAGACAACTAAGGTCCTGCCAGCTGTCTTAGGTTTGGAAATAAGGAAATGGCATCTGTAATATTAAAGGAAGGAAAATAGATTTTTTGAGCAGCTAGTACCAGGGGAGGACTGGTAACTTTTCTGAGGGTGTTTAAGGCCTCCAGGCTCAATGGCAGGAAGCAAGCACTGCCGCACAGGAGGAGAGGCTGCGGGCCCCCGAGGCAGAGCCTTTCCCTGCCTGACCTACGTGAACACCATTCCCCCTTCCAGAAAGTAAAATCCTGGGCTGTAAGAAAGTCTGTGGGTTCAGAAAGGCAAAAATGGGGGAAACAGATGCAGATGCTAGCCTGTGTTTCCCTGTCAACTACATACTTCTACACGGCCTTCTACCCTCACCTGGTTCCAACAGGCTGCACTGTGAATGAGGATGGTTTTGGGATCCTCTCTGTCAAGCCTGGCCCGGCACCCCATATCAGATTTACTATTATGGAGCGCCCCACGGTGATGCACGTGAAAGTATCACACCGTGAAAGGGGTCTCCCTCTGGAATGTGGTACCTCCCAGAACACTCCACTGATGCCGTGGAAACGTGTGGTATGAGAGACATCCCTCCTGGGAGGCCTGGGACCACGCTGTTGTCGTGTTTGCGTTCTTGGCAGTGAGAGCAGCGATGGACAAGTTAACAGGCTCCACTGACCTGATCGATAAAGAGAGCAGTCGTTCTCCAGGGGTGATGCGTAAGACGCTTGCTCCAAACGTGCAGTCCACCCCCGAGGTCTGAGAGAGCGGGTCCTGGGCAAGGCTGGGACCTGGCATTTGAAGAAACCCAGCCAGGTGTTCAGATATGAGTGGTGAGGGATGACACCGTGAGGAACACTGGCTGGGCAGAGGCGAACCCTGAGGGGGTGGTTGGTGGGGGACATATGTGACTGTCTTTGTGACTAAAGACACAAGAACACAAATACTCTCTAAGCACCTTCTGTGTGTACTATGAAGTCCACTCTGGGGAGTCAGGCATGAGGCAGTCCAAGTCTCATGGTCAAGAGGGAGGGACAGGGGACCCACAAATGATCCTTAATACAAATATGGCCTGTAAAAACGTGCGGCAGGAGTGCAGACGAGGTGGGCTCGATCCTGCCTGGGCCAAAGGCTGTTTAAGGGCAATTACAGAGTTAGTATCTTTGCAAGGCCTTGAAGGATGCCTGACAGCTTTCCAGGTAGACAAAGGGGAGATGGGCACCCCACGCACAACGGACATCAGGAGACAAAGCTCAGCAGCTGGCAAGTCCGTGGCTTATGCAGGAAAAGGGCCACAAGTCCACTGTCAGCAGAGACTGGACACACTGAGTGGTATTTTGGAGTTGGGGACATATAGAGGATGAGGCTTAGAAAAAAAAAAGTGAGTTTCAAGTTAAAAATAGCGATATAGAAGTTTGTAGCATGATCTGAAGGCTGTGGGTTTTAGGTTTTGTTTTTGTTTCTAAGCTGGGGAGCGCTCTTTTCAAATTAGAGTGGCCCATTTCTAAAACAAACACCACAACGAAACCGATCAGAGCCTCAGAGCCGCTCTGGTAAAAGTAGGGGTGGAGATCCAGAACCCTACCTGCCGGGAGCACACAAGCCCACAAGAGAGGCATGCTTGCTTAGGTGGCCGGAGACAGAGTCACAATCCACAGCTGTGGCAGAGGAGAAAGGCGGGGAGTTTTGGAATGACAGGACCAGGAGGAGGTTAGAAGGCCGAAAGCTAAGCCCTGGCAGCTGGTGGGGGAAGAAGGGGTAGGGTAGGGAGTGTGTGGGGGGAGGGCACGGATGCTGGGAGGAGGGAACAGCTTAGGAGCAGGCAGGACCAGTCTACCTGGGGCCAGAGAGCGTGGGTGCCTAGGGAGCAGGCACAGGGAGAGGAGGGGATGGCTTGGGCTTGGAGCAGGTTTTCCAACAGGGGATCAAACCTCTGAAACACAGAGCCAGACAGAGTAATGGACTCAAGAGAGAAGAGGATTTGGTCAAAGGAAATTCCAACCCTGAAAAACGTGTTGGATGCTATCACTGCTAGCCGGCATGTGGTAGACAGGGTGTCCAGAGCTCAGGAGAGCGGTCAGGCTAAGGATGCAGGTTTACAAATGATACTCTGAGTAAGATGAACCACCACGGGAGAAGGGGAAGTCACTAGGAATAGAATTCCCAGCCCCCAACTCTTCAGTGTGGGGTGACTTTGTGCCACGGCCTGGTCCAGGAGGTGAGGGCAGAATGATGCAGAAAGAACCCTGTGAAGCGGACGTTCCAGTGAGACAAGACGGACGGACGCAGAACCCTATGGAGAAAATAAGCGGGGTCAGGGGCACGGGGAGTGTGTGTCAGGATGTGCGTGCCATTTCTGTCTCAGTGGTTAGGGCAGGCCTTGTGAGAAGATGACATCTGGGCAGAGACCAGAAGGGGAAGAAAGCACAGTCCTAGCAGATGACTGAAGAAAGAGCATTCCCGGCAGGAGGGACTGTTGGTGGTCAAGGCCTATGCTTGGGATGACAGAGAAAGAGCTAGAATGGCAGAAGGGAGAGGGAAGGGGGGGACAGGCGTGGGGGGGGAAGCAAGGCACATGGGGCGGGGACAGGAAATGCTGCAGAGTCTCACAGGCAGTTGTAAGTACTTTGGCTTTTGTTCTGAGTGAAAAGGAGAGCAGAGAAGTGACAGGCCTTAACTTGGGTATTACTTCAGCTGCTGTGATGGGAAGGGACCGTAGGTGGCAAGGGGAGAAGCAGGGAGAGCACACTCCCGCAGTGGTCTAGGTGGGAGAGGCCGTGCGGCTCAGGTCCAGGATGCAGGCGGTGAGACTACACTGGATTCTGGACACACTTGCATGGTAGAATTAACAGCCTCTGTGCAGGGTGGGTGCCGGAGCGGGAGAAGGAATGGGGAAGGAGAGGAAGGGGAGTGTCACAGAGGTCACCACGATCTGGAGGCTGAGCAACCAGAAGGAAGGAGTGACTGTGAACTGCTATGATCTGAGATGGGACAGATGGAAGAAGGCAAATTTGGGAGAGAAGCTGAAGAGGTGGTTTGACATGTGTTGAGTTTGGATGTGTATTAGACATCCATATGGACACAGAGAGGAGGAGACGCATGCACAAGTATAAAAATTGTGGGAAATCACCAGCGCACCAAGGGAACCGAATGCCTTGTAACTGAATGCTGTCGCTGGTGTGGCTGGGGACCAGAGGCCCGAGGACTGAGTGCTGTGGATAAAACTGAGGAAAGGGGGTCACCACTCAGAGACATGCAACCAAGAGCAGCTTCCAAGACTGAGACAGGATCAGGTTTTCGATATCCAGAAAAGGGGAGGAAAACTCTTCATTCTATATCCCCAATCAAAATCATACCCCAAATGCTTGCATTCTAAGCCATACAGTCCAAATAACACACATACACACACACACACATAAGGGCTTACTGGAATTTGCTATCGAAAATGCAAGTAACTCGACTTAAGGGGCTCTCCGTTTCATCCAGCGAGGGAATGAATTCAGGTTGCTGGCTTCCTACCACTAAGTTCAGACAAGCTGCTCCAGGGACTGTTGGGGGTGGGGGTAATGTGCGAGCCAGGTAACAATGTTACTTATCAATATTAATTAAGCACTTATTCTATGCCGGGCACCCATGTTGGTGTTTTATATTCATCCATTAATCCTCAGAACAACCCCTGGGAGAGAGAACCTATGAATATCCTCATTTTACAGACAATGAAGCTGAGGCTTAGTGGGGGTAGATCACTTGTCTCTGGTCACAAAGTAGACTGAAAGGGAGGATAGGACAGACATAGGTGCCATAGGAGAGTTTTAGGGATGAGAAGGCCTCTGGATGCTGTGGAACTCAAAAGTGATGCCCTTGGTGGCAGACACCAGCTACGTTGGGGGGGGGCTTGGGGGGGAGACTTCCTTGGAAGGCTCTCCTGAGAGCCTTATTACTCTCTCTAGAATCTTGTTTCCCTAGGGGGAAAAAGTTATAAACAGAACTTCTAGAACACAATGTGTTCATAACCCCAAGGGAACGGGGCCAGCTGACATAAATGTAATGGACTCCCAGAGAAGTGGAAACAGCATTCAGTAAAAGCTATGGGACGATTGATCAGGCAAAATGAATTCAAATGAGCAATGCTGGAAGTAATTATAATTTCTAGATTAATGTAATTATTTCTATTCCAAATGTGGACAATGTGGCAATAACATTTCGTTGGATTGCTGGCTTTCAGAGAACAAAAATACCCAAATGCATACAAGGAAAGCTGGAGTTTGTGTCTTCATTGAAGTTACTGTATTCTTATCCTGAAAGATACCAGATGTTCTTAAAAAGTTGTGTGTTGTTATGTGGCATTAAAATCTTGGACCATTCTTAAAATGATGTGCCTTTAGGTAAACTAATTTTTGAGCCTTTAAAAAGAAACTCTCCTGATACTTGTTTCCACTAAGCAACAATCTCCTCATGTTAGAACATTAGACCAGAGGCCCCAGGTTTAAGGCCTTAAAAACAGATACTAGGTAGCAATAATAGTTACAGCACACCTTTGAAAACAAAGACACATGATTTCATTCGGTTCATGTTAGCCAAAACCACTCCTACTATGACAGTAAAATGCTTTCTTAACATACCATAATGAAAGTGAAAATGTTTCAGACGAGACTCTTTGTATCTACCCCACCCCCAACTTCTCCAGGTCCCCGGAAGAGATTGCTGGTCCAAGTGTCAGTTCTTATAGATTCTTATAGATGGGTGCTAATTCCAACAAGAAGAAAGGAATGAACTTATCTTCCTTAAAAGGATGATTATCACTTTAAAAAAATCTTGCAAGAACTTTATGTGAGGCTTTTAAAGACCAGATTTGGGTCTATTAAGTAAATTCCGTAGAAAACAGTCATATACCTTTCTTCCAAACATTTAACCACAGCTGCAGTGTCATCAAAATTTCCATAAGCTTTTGGGACAACCTTGAGGTGTCCTCTTTGCGCACCCACAGGGTAATGGATACTAAGAAGGACTTTGCATTCATGCACTTATTCATTTATCAAAATTTTCTTGTGCTCCTACTATGTGCCAGGCACGGTTCTAGGTGCTGGGATATAGCAAATGTCAAAAACTAAGCCCCTGATCATTGACTTTCAACCAAGGGGAAAGTACTGAGGGACTTTCTGAAAAGTCCTGAGACAGGGCAGTCCTGTCCCTGAGACAGACTGAAAATAAACAGATTCATACATAATACTATGTGGCAGCATTAAGCATAACAGGAAAACAAGACAGAGCAGGGGAATACAGCATGACTGCAAGATGGGGGTGTGCTAATTTAGATACAGCCGTCAGGGAGGCGTTTCTGAGGATATGGCACCTGAGCTGTCCCCTGAGAAAGCTATAATCGTTCCCACTTTACTGACAAAGTGAGGTATCGCTCACCAGTGAATTCCCAGCGTCTAGAAGGCATGTGGCTGCACAGTAAATTGTCAAGAAAACACCCGCCCAGTGTTTGAGAAAGAATGCCAAGAGGTGTCCGTGGCAGTTTGGGGGGGGGGGGCGCGGAGTGGAGGCCCCCGCTGGGCCGTAATCCAGCCGCCCCAGCACATTTCCCAGGGGGCCGGCCCACTTCCCCGAGCGCTGTCACAGCGGAGGTCGGGTCCCGAGCTCCCCAGGAGCCCCGCGGGGCCGCCAGGACAGCAGCGCTCTCCCCACTCTCCGGCGAGGACCCGACGACCCCCGGCTGGCCCATCTCCCAGCGCCGGGCCAGGACGGCCGCCCGCGGGCGCGCTTCCTTTGAGGGAAATAAAGGGGGAAAGTGCTGCCGAAACTTTCGGGGCTGCGCCTGTGCCCTCCCGGCCCGAGGCGAGGCCGCCAAACGCTCGCTCGCCCCGGCCCGGCCCCGGGCTCCCGAGCCGGCTCTGCGCGAGTCCTGGGCGCGCGGGCGGCCGCGGCGCGGGGCCGGGGCCCGGGCCCCCGGCGGCGCCGAGACAAAGCGGCGGCGCTGGCGGGGCGGGCGCACGGCGGCGGCGGCGGGGCCGGGGCCGGACGCGGCGGGCCCCGCGCCCCCTCACCTGTCGAGCCAGAAGGTCCAGGGCGAGTGCAGCGGGACCTCTCCCGGCTCGGGCCGCAGCGCCGACAGCTGCTGCAGGCCGAGCGGCGGCGCGGCGTTGGCGGCGTTGGCGGCGGCGGCGCGGGGCCCCGGCGGCTCCCGGGCCCGGGCGGGGGGCACGGCGGCCGGGGGCATCGCCATTTTCTCCGCCCCGCCTGCGAGGCCGGCGGACGCGCGGACCGCGGGGCGAGCGGCGGCTGAGTCACCCCGGCCCCCGCCCGCCCCGGCGCGGCCGCCCCGCCCCGCCCCGCGCGCGCCCCGCCCCGCCCCGGGCCCGCCGCCCGCCTGGCCTGGGAGCCGCGCCGCGGGCCGCGGAGGGCACGGCCCGGCCGCACCGCCAGACCGAAGCCGGCCGACCCGCGGCGGGCAGCGGGGCCCGTTTGGCACGGACACGGACACGGACCCGGCGGGCGGCGGACCGACGGCTGGCCGGCCGGCCCGGGGGAGGGCAGAGCTGCAGCCGGGCACGGATGAGCGGGCTCTCGGGGGTCGGGAACACAGGACCGGCCAGAGAGAGGGGGCTGGTTCTGCAGCCAGCCCGGAAGCCAGTGGGGGATGGACGGGCGGGTTTCGGAAAGATGGAGGGATGGACGGATGGACCAGTGGATGGCGTTTCAGACGCACATGGTGGGAGGGGAGGACGGGTGCACAGAAATACCAGCGGTCTGAAAGACGGGTGGGAAAGCCGGCAGATGGCTGGAGGAGGACGGAGGGATGGAAGGGCAGATGGAAGCACAGTTGGATGTGACAGAGATGGCAAGGGGAACCGCTGGCCAAATGGATGAAGAGACTGGAATGCCCGAGAGTGCCCGAAGGGAGGGCCAGACTGACACAAGCCAGGAGCCACTGACTTGGGCATGAGGTTGTGATGGGTCAGTTTTGTGTTCCTCACGGTGAGCACATTTCCTAACTCAGCTAATTTTAAGGGAACACAGCTCCCATCCCACCCTTTCAGGGCCGCCAAGTGTCTATCGTAAGGGACTAAGTCTGGCCCAGGGTGTGGCAAAGTTCAGAGGAAGGTTTCCAAAGTCAGCCTAAGTCCCCAGACTTGCCCCAAAGCACCTGCAAGGAAAGAGGAAACCGGGCACTCTTGAACACAGAACCCTCTGCTCTCTGAACTTCTGAAGACAGAGGAAATCCCTGTGGCTCTAAGATTCCTGGGTCCAAAGAAAAAGGAATCCTCTTGGCACAGCTCCTTGGGGGCTGTGAACACATGTCATAACTGGCATGGGCATGGATGCCCTCTTGAAGCTCGAATTTTGGTTAGTCCCTTCCTGCCTGTAGCAGCTGTGGATGGAGAGTTCCATCGTCTCAGATTTTCTACCTGACCTAGCAAGCTCTTAGCTTGAGCATTCACTGGGATGGACTAGAACAGGAGCTGTAAGACCAGATAGGTTCAAGGATTGTAAATGCCTATTGTGAATCCCAAGGTAGGTGCCTTGCCTAAAAGGTATTCAAGTTCAGATAAAATGACAAGCTAAATGAGACCAATGCTTTGTGATATCTGCTTCAAACATACTTTATATACAACATATGATGCTGAAAGCATTGACATACTAATAAAATCCTCTGGCTCTGAGATCCCAGGCTCCTTTTGGTTAGATGCAGGGTTTTTTTGTTTGTGTGTTTTTTCCCTTTTATTTTTTTTTCAAGAAAAAGCATATGTGGTATTGTTTAGGCTGTTCTGAGTGTATTAATTCATTTAATCCTAATAGCAATCCAGTGAGGAAGGGACTATTTTATAGATGAAGAATGCAGAAGTTAAATTAATCCCAAAGTCACACTACTAATAAGTGATATAACTGGGATAGAACCCAGAGTCTAGGTTTTTAACTGCCAGGCTCTACTGCCTCTCTAAGTGGAGAATGAATAGGTCCACATAGTAAAAATAAGGCAGTGGATAGTAAGTCTCCCTCCCACCCAAGGCTATCAATCTTCCTGCCCAGAGGAAACCACTGTTAACAGTTTCCTTCCGGAAAAATGCAAGTAGGCACATAAAAGTGTGTATCTAGATACAGAAATTTATACCTATCTATATCTTTTATAAGAGAAATAGAAGCATTTTATACCACTGCTGCACCTCCTTACGTACTTAACATTATGTATTTGAAGATCTTTTTTTTTCCATATCAAAACATATACCTTTACTTCAAGGGCTACAAAACAATCCATTGTAAAGAAATAATATAATCTTATTTACTAGCCCTCAAGACTTATGTGGTTTAGTTATTTTCCTTTATAAATAATGCTATCATAAGCATTTTTATATTCAGTGTCTTTCTTCAGCTGCCCAAGTTTATTTCAGAATAAGTTAGGAGAAGTAGAATTTTGGTCTGCATTAAAAAAATTTGACACATATTGCTAAGTTATAGTGCAAAGTGGTTACATGAATTTCTATATAACTGATTTAGAAGTAATGGTTGATTCTGGAGTTATGTTTATTAAGTGATAGTTATCTTCATAAAATTCTGAGGTAGGAAGGCACTTTTTGCCTTCTAATTAGATAAGGACTTGTCAAATTGTCTAGTCTAGCTTCTTCCTTCTGTCCTTCAACAATACTGTCGACAAGAAAGGGTTAGCTTAAAAGTTTTATCTGCAGTTTCTAAAAGAGAGTAAGTACCACATGATAAATTACTTCCAGAATTTACAACAAGGATCTGTCTGGCAATTTTTCCTTATTAAATAACAATTATGGGGCACCTGGGTGGCTCAGTGGGTTAAGCCTCTGCCTTCGGCTCAGGTCATGATCTCAGGGTCCTGGGATCGAGTCCCGCATCGGGCTCTCCACTCAGCGGAGAACCTGCTTCCTCCTCTATCTCTCTCTCTGCCTGCCTCTCTGCCTGCTTGTGATCTCTCTCTCTCTGTGAAATAAATAAATAAAATCTTTAAAAAAAAAAATAACAATTATGTACCTCCCTCTTTTTGCTTTGGCTTCCAGGATGCTCAGAATTACATCTGATACCTAATCAGAACACTGGTAATAACCAATGAAGCAGCATCAGTATTTTTATATTAACTTACTCCTATATTTATTTTAATGACCTAACTGTACATATGCATCTTACACTGTGAACCCCTCAGATCCATTTTGGAAGGAGGTGATGTACAAAAGCATAAAATTTAAATGACCTTAAGATTAATAAAACAGGTCAGGCAACGTGGCTAGGATGAGAGGCAAGCAGAGAACAATGGGCCTAATTTTCATCCCCTTCCTGTCTGAAATGTGTAAGAGACTTAACTATTGTTACCGCTCTTCAGACTCCTCCTTAGAAGATAAAAAAATTAGGAGAATTCCCCTCCTCTTCCCCACTTCACAACTGAACAGCAGGAATTAGAAATTCAGGGTAAAAAGGAGATGTGGAGATTATCGCAGCGAGCCCCCCATTTTACAAATGAGGAAACTGAGGCCCAGAGAGGTGAGGTGACTTACCCGAGGCCACAGCTCTGGGAAATGACAGAGGCAGGACTAGAATGCAAGTAGCTTGAGATCCAGGCCAACGTGCTCTCCCACTAGGTAATGCGCACCTCAGACGACTTGGGGTAGCAGGAGGGAGGAAGAGAAGGTGACCCCACAGCCCCTAGCAACAAAAACAACAAAAAGGACTTGAGGCATTCATAAATAATTAAGCAATTAGCTGCAGCAGCTACTCCCCTCCCCTCTAGTATCCAGTCACCAAGGCAACTTGGGCAGGGTGCCTGCTGGTTGCCTAGTAACAATGTGGTCTGCTCCCTTGACATGCTCCCTAGGCATCAAAGGATTTGAGAGCTGAGAAGAGCCTTAGATGGGGGTCCCTAGTCCAACACCTTCATTTTCCATATGGGGAAAGAGAGGCTCAGAGAAGCCGAGTAACCTGCCCAAGGTCACACAGCTACTCAGAGGCACAACTAGACTGCATTTCCAGTTGCTTTCCATTGCACTAGGGCTGCCTTGGGAACGCTGCAGATGGAGGAGAGGAGATCTTTCCGCAGTTCCTAGAAGAATGAGAAAGTAAGAGCAAGCCAGCCAGCAAGCAAGAGACAGAGACCTTGAGCTCTCATATGCAATTAGCAGGAGCTGGTAA
The DNA here is from genome assembly GCF_902655055.1 of Lutra lutra. Taxonomy (NCBI): domain Eukaryota; kingdom Metazoa; phylum Chordata; class Mammalia; order Carnivora; family Mustelidae; genus Lutra; species Lutra lutra. Next base: position 184,218,517 of record NC_062278.1, on the reverse strand, counting down.
TCCCATCAGCCCAACTTCCATCGTCACCATGGCAACATGGGTGAGGCGGGTACTGGTTGCCTAGAAACCAGTGGTCCTCTCTCTCCACTCTCATCCAGCTCCCTGGGAGTCACAGGAATAGTAGAATATTGGAGCTAGAAGGGAAGGCAGGCATCCTAACTCTGTTTCTGCCTTTGACTAATGAGGAAGCTGAGATGTGGGGGCACTGTGCAAGGTCACACAGCCACACAGCTAGCTAGTGACAGGGACTCATTGTTGGCCAGCCAGCCTTTCTTGAATTCCCTCTATTTGCTGCCCCTGTCATAGTACTATGGAATGGAAAACTTCACTCAGTGGAGTCAAAACACAGGAGGGGAACGGCTAGTGGTTCCCTGGAGGCATCTCTACCACCCATCAAAATGGCGGCAGTGTCACATACGACGCCTGCACACAGAGCAGACGAGGGGCACTGTGCATGTAGTTCAAGGCAGTGTTTCTCAAGCCAGCAAGCCTGGGTCAAAACCCAGCAGCTCTCCCCAGACCTAGTAAACCTCTTGTCCCTCTATGGCTCAGTCTCTACATCTAAGACACAAGCATCTTGACATTCCCTGTCTCTTAAGTCATCGCTAGGAGTAAACGAGAAAACACCCATGTCAAGTGCCTGGTGTACAGTAAAGGTGCACTAATCCTAGGTACTTGTTTATTGTACATTCAGTAAATATTTGTTGCATGTCTGCTATGCAAATGTCACTGTTCTAGGCTCTTGAAATTCATTAGTGAGCAATACAGACAAAAGAAATCCCTGTCTCACTGAGCTTACTTTCCAGTGGAATGAATATAGATGTGTGTGTGTGTGTGTGTGTGTGTATAAATGAATATATATAAACACAAACACTTAAATATATACGTATATACACATACATGCATTATATATATATTTAAATGTTTGTTGAATGGGCGGAGGAACTCATTGCCAATATGCTATGTTTACGTTACCAGGCTCCTTCTCTAAGACTGAGAAGTTTCCTGTTTACAGGGTGTGATGCTATAAATACGCAGGCCTGTCTTGTATGTGGGAACTCCCGGTTTCCTTTCTTTTAAAAGCGCTGAATAAAAAGGAAAGCAGTAGCCGCTAGATGGCAGACCTCAGTCTCTCAAGATTCAGGGGCCAAGGAGGCCCAGGCCCTGCTGAAGCTTCCAGCAGAGGCAGGTGGAAGGTGGTCAGTTCCAGCAGGGGCCTGGAGGAGGCGGGCTGGGGGCGGGGCGGGGCGGGGCGGGGCGGGGCGGGGGTACAAAGAGGAGGCTTGAAACACCTCTGGGGCACTGAGGGTGTCGCGGGAGGCTACGAGGTGGTTTCAGAGTTAATGCTTTAGTGAGACCGAAGCCTGCTTTAACCAAGATCCCGCCACGGGTAAGCTCTGTGACCTCGGTCATTTATTAACCTTGCTGAATGCCAGATTCCTCACTCGGAAGGTTGGAGGAAGCAAGAGCTCCCTCCACAGGGAGGAGGAGTAGTAGGCTGTGAGGCGAGTAGGAGAAAACAGGTTTGTTTATGCACCTTGTAAGCTGCACACAGGAAAAGCTCGACCCATTTTACTTGTCTAGAATCTAGAAGACCCCTGAGGGTCTGGCTCAGAGCCGCAAGGGCAAGGGAAAGGGGTAAACGAAATAATATTTGTTGAGTATTTGCGATGAGGACACTGACGTCCTTGCAACCACTGCGCCTGGAAAATGGGATGTTTCCGCAGACGCACCCTCCACATCCACAGCTGCCCACCGGCCACGCGGTCCTGGTTCTGCTCCTCCTGCAGCGCCTGCATTGGTTTTCCTTCTTGATTCCCACCAATAACGCCCACTCCCAGTCCTCACCTCCTGAGTTCTGGCCAATCACGACACGCTTCTGACCAGTCTCCCTGCTTCCGGCACTTGCCCCTCCAACCCGGGGCCAGACAGTAGTCTCAGCCGTTGTCTCCAAACACCGATTCAATCGTGCCTAGCGTGCTTCGCCAGCTTCCTATTGGCTCTCACCATCTCTTTCTGGTTGCAAACAGGGCTCAGGATCTTCTAGAGGCTTCCTGCCTTTCCAGCCACATGGCTGCACTCGCCCCGTTCCTCACAGCTTCTCTGCAGCCTCGAGGCTTCTACACAGGCTGTTTCCTCTACTGAACGGCCCGGTCTCTGCTCTGCATGACTAGCTTCTTCTCCCACTCTGGCCTCCTGGGCAGGGGCTACCCCACCGTCCCCCTCCAGAGCAGGTCCTCATCCCCACTGATGATCACCCGCACGTGCGTCATAGCTGCACAGATCTACTGCCCATCTCCCACCCCAGGACATCTGGTCCAAGAGGACCAGCCCCTGGTACCCAGCCTAGGTCTGGCCACGTGGATGGCACATCGCCAAGGTCTGTGAAGGAAAAGAACTGGGTATACAACAGCTGCTGGTTGAAAGGAACAGTCAGTGAATCTGTTTCCCAATGTCTAGTCTTTCTCCTCTGCCGGTTTATCCTTTCTGAGGATGGTATATTACTCTTCCTAAAAAGCACCTTTTCCCCGCTGCTTCTTTGCTCAACCTGCAGGGCTGCCTCTCTCCCACAGGCTGAAGTCTGCATCTCCAGTCTAGCATTTGCAGTCTTCCTACTCCAGCCACCTTTCCGAATACATTTGCAAGTATATTTCCAAATATATTCCATTATATATACACATACCTAAATTTGCATATACTTGAAGATGTATTAATATATTTCAAACATATGTATATGTATTAACATAGAGCAAGTATATGTATTTTGAGATATATCTATATCTATATCTATATCTGTATTTGGATGCACCCTCTCCTCCTTGCTGCATCTTCAGCTCTGCCAGGGCAGGAGCTCTCGAAGGCAGGCCTGTGAGCTCCTCCCCCGCCCCCCGTGCCTCCCCACTTTCTTGTGCAGTGTCTGGCACATGGGGGACTCGACTTGACTCAATGTATGATCCGTGTACTCCCCTCTCAGTAAACCTACTGTATGCACTCTCATCTCCCCACTTTTTCCTGAGCCTTCTCTTCTCTGCCCACCCAAATTCTCCATCCTTCAAGGGCCAGGGTAAGTTCTGTCACAGGAGCTTAGTGACCAAACAAAACTCCAGAAAGGGGCAAGATATCTAGGGTTCTGGAGGCATGGCTCAACAGGTGCCCAAACCCCTTACCACGGCCGGCTTTGCCTTAGGAAAGAAGTCCCAACAACTTTGTTCTGTGGCCCAAGAATTCAGGTTAAGGGAACTTTGTTGTGACTGCCCAGTAGTTCACTGACTGGAAGAACAACAATTCATCTAGCTGTGAAAATTAATACAGGAAACCTCATGGAAAATGGAGTCAGGAGGCCAGAGGAAGCTCTCAGCACTACCACTGTGGCTAACTGCATACCGGACAGGAAGAGATGTACATTGCAAGCCAATACACCCACCTTCACCACTACCCCAGCAGGAGGAAGGCTTTCCTCCTCCTCCTCCTCCAGCAACAGCCCAGCCCCTGAGATGCAGTCACAACTCAGCCAATGGAAAGTCTCTATACTCTGAGCTCCCAGTTGACGCTAGTGGATTTTTGGTTTTAACAGCCTTCCAGCTTCCCCCTTTCCTCCAGAGGAGAGCGTTCCTGTCCTTTGTTCTCGGGACTTGCCAGTGGTTTGGCCATAATTGGCTTCTACCAGATTCTAGTTCTCTGCTACTCCTGAATAAGTAACTGGAGGTTTTATATCCAAGGTTAACATAACCCACTCCTACTGCTGGCATGCAGATGGTTACCAAGGTTTGTCCCCATTACGTGCAACACTGCAACAAGTGTAATTCTCTGCAAATCACTGGCTCCCTATCACAGACTCGTTATCCAAGTTCCCCTGGCCTCCCAATGAACCAAAGCTGTGAGGATGCTCAAGGCAGAGAATGCACCTGAAAAGGAAAGCCAGCAGGCTTCAGCTTGGTCTTTGGAAATGTTTTAAAGGGAAGGAGAGATGGTCAGTAGAGGGGCAACGTGATCAGAGGAAGACCTCCAAGTGTGTGTTTGAGCCCACACTTAACAGCTGTGTGATCTGGGACAAATCTATTAACCTCTCTGAGTCTTCTTTCTCGTCAACTGAAAAAATATACGGACTATTAATACTGGCTTCCCAGTGCTGCCTGGAGGTGAGGTCCTCCACGAGCCACAAAATGCCACACACTCACTGGTTCTTGTTTCCTTATTACAGTTCCCGGCAGAGCTAACGCGACAGCCTCTAGGCTACTTGAATATAGGTGTTCTTCTTGGCACTCTTCAGAGATTGAGAGAAGAGTGTGTAGATCCAGCCATCCCAGTTTGTCTGAGACTGTCCCAATTTCAGCAACATACATCCTAGAACCAACACTCCCCCCAACCCGTCCTGGGTGATCCAGAAGCCTTGGTCACACCAGGAGCGTGTCCACAGAGTACTTGGTGGCCCGCATCCAAGCAGGACACCTCCAGTCCCCACTGCAAGGTGATGCTTGCTCGCGCGGTGGGGTAGTCCACAGCAAGCTGCTTACTTCTTCATAGTGAAGAGGTTCTGCAGGGGTAAGATCGGATTTTGCGCCTTCACTTATGGCTCAGAAATCACTCAGGGGAAGCTTGTGCAAGCCTGTACTCTTGAGAAAGGGCACTGTGCTTTCCAAAGCTTCATTGTTTTTTTTTTTAAAGATTTTATTTATTCATTTGACAGAGATCACACGTAGGCAGAGAGGCAGGCAGAGAGAGAGGAGGAAGCAGACTCCCTGCTGAGCAGAGAGACCGATGCGGGGCTCGATCCCAGGACCCCGAGATCATGACCCGAGCCGAAGGCAGCGGCTTAACCCACTGAGCCACCCAGGCACCCCTCCAAAGCTTCATTTTTAAGCCTAAATAATCACATTATTATGACAGAAGAAATCATCATACAGAAAAAAAATAAACTTACTCAGCAAGGTATTAGGAGGGGATGAGTCATGTTACAAAATGACCATCTATACCTTATTTCTGGTATTAGTCTATGTTCCTTGTGTGTGGCGGGGGAGAAGGGGCGGGAGGTCACCTTTGTGTTCCTCAGAGAGTATTTTAAAGATTCCTCGTGTACTGAATATTCAACAAATATCTGGATAATGAATCTATGATTAAAACATTCATTAAAGTGAATATTAAAATATTTTATAAGTCATTTACTTCTTAAGAGCTGAGTCCTCTAAAATTTGCAAAGCTATTATCAATTGATGGGCAATTAGAAAAGGAAAATAAAGCAAGTTTGGAATAAAGCCATATTATCTGTTTCCCCCCCAAAATTTTAATTGCATAAAATTTTCAGAACTGCCGCTACTGAGCAAAGTGCAACATTAGGAATCAGAATTTGGAAACAGAATTTGAGGTCAAAGAAATCTCTGTGGTTACTCAATCTCTTTCCATTAACCAAGTGCTAGAATTGCATACTCCCAATACATAGAGATATTGTGATTTTTTTCCTTCTTTCCTGTTGGCTTTCATTTTTTACATATTATGCACATGGCATTAAGTTGCGTGGTATGGTATATCTTTAACAGTTCCTTAGTTTTGGGGCACCAGACTGGTTCAATTGGAAGAGGATGGGACTACTGATCTCAGGGTTGAGTGTAGAGATTGCTTAAATAAATATAAAAGTAAAGCAACAGGGGTGCCTGGGTGGCTCAGGCGGTTAAGCGGTTAAGTGTCTGCCTTCAGCTCAGGTGATGATCCCAGGGTCCTGGGCTCAGCAGGCCTCCTGCTCATTGAGGAGAGGAGTTGGCGTCTCCCTCTGCCCCTCTCCCCACCACTCTGTTCTCTCTGGCTCACTCTGTTCTCTCTCTCTAACAAAATCTTTAAAAAATGTGGTTTCTAATGGGAGTTATGATAAACCTGGTACCCCACAGACTACTGTGCACCCGTGTTTTGGGTCACAAATATTTATCATCATTTAGTACGATCTTGGAGATAGCTAAGAATCACTTCTGTCCTTTCAAAACCTTCCAGGTCCCTCAGAACTACATTCCGAATTATCCTAACTTGGAGTTAACTCTCTATCATTCCTAAAATGCCCTAAAAGGGCCCTAAAGGGGTCATTCTTTCTTGCCTTATGGACTAAAATATTTCATATGACATAAAACATCATCTTGTCCATAAAATATAGAACTATCTTTTTCATGTTTTGCACAAGCATAGTTTAATGATGCAAATAATTTCCTATCGTTCATTCTGAGGGAAAATCATTAATAAAACCATATTCCTTGCAAGAATCAAAATTCAGCACTAAGAGGACACAGACCACCCATAAAGGCAAGACCTAAGTTCATAGTGAGGAAACAAGCCTAATGATTATAGTGTCCAGATGGCAATGAGTAACTGAGTCATTCTCTGTCAAATCAAATAGCATCTTAATAAGTTGTTACATCACCCTGTTGATTTGATTTAACTGGAAGATGTCAGAAAATGAGTACAACCTACAGCAATATCATTTCCTGGGTTCATTAGCATTTGGCCTGGGAATCCTCTCCTTTTATTCTGAAGGTGGAGTTACCTCCCCACCCCACCCCCCAATGATCTTTGGGTTTGTTTCCTTCAAAAGCAGCCCATGTTAAGAAGAGACATACCCCTAAACTGGAATTAAATTATTGGAATTAAAAAACTGGAATCCCAGTGTCTGGTCCAACCTTCTCTCAAAGAAAGAATTCAAACATTTCTTTCACCAGGCAAGCTGGTAAGTACACGTTGTCATGGAAACAGGATGTATTCAAATTATACGAGAAATGATGTTCTTCATCTAACTAGGTGTTCATCTTCTCTAAATGGGGAGAAATTGTTGTAGCTGAAATCCATTATATTTCTTTCAAATCTGCATTAAAAACAATCATTTCCTTTATCTTATATAGGAATACACAGACACAAAACCTCACTCTCATAAAAGGGAGAATTAAAATTACTTGCAAAGGAACTGGCGCGTAAATAAAAAGACATAAAATGAAAATGAATCCCCTGATATAAATCTCCTGACACATAGTGAAGGGGTGGGAGGAGGGAAACCAGAGAATATAATACATCCTTCACCTGCAATGGGACATATTTTTCTTCAGTAGCATTAGTGACTATTTGTTATAGAATGATCTAGGCCAGCACAGTCCTCTAGAAGTTAGGGTGGCTTGCTACTTGTCACTGCCGCTGATTAGAGCAGAGGTCCTCGTTCATTTACATAAACCTATGGAAGACACAGAAGAAAGGCAATGCTATGCTGAGCAGGTATTTCCTACTACTTAATAAGATAATTATTAAGAAACACATGGAATAAGCTAATTTGTAGGGAGGGATTTACAGCATGGAAGTCCCATGAGGCCACCGTTATACCTAAGAGGCAGCCTGAAATTCTTTTTGGATCAAGGTAATCCTGGGGAAAACTCCTGTAATTTTTTTCAGGTGAAGATAATTTTTCTACTTCCCTCCAAAAAGAGAAAACAGATTTTTAAAAAAATTTTTTGCAGCCTAGAATGCTGAGGTGTCAAGAAAACCCATATAGCACTGAAGACAATAATAATTCAAATCAAAATGCCAACAACTCCAAAATAAACAAAGAATTCTTAAAACTCAACAAGAAGAAAATGAACAGCCTAATTTTAAAATGGGCAAAGATCTGAACAGACAGCTCACCAAAGAAAATATACAGATGGCAAATAAGCATATGAAAAGAGGCTTCACATTGTCTGTATTGGGAAACTGAAAATTAAAGCAACGAGATTCCATTCCACTACACACCTATCAGAATGACCAAAACCCAAAACACTGACACCACCAAATGCCCCTGAGGACGTGGAGCAATGGAAACTCTAATCACACTGGTGCGAATGCAAATTGGTACAGCCACTTTGGGTGACAGTTTCCAGTTTCCCATAAAACTAAACACACTCTTACCATACAATCCAGCAATACGGCTACTTGGTATTTACTCAAAAGTAGTTGATAATGTGTCTGTACAAAAATCTGCCCCCAGACGTTTATGGCAGCTTCATTCACAGTTGCCAAAATATGGAAGCGACCTTGAACGTCCTTCAGTAGGTGAGTTGGTAAATGGAAGTGGTACGCCCATTAAATGGAATAGCATTCAGTGACAAAAAAGAAATGGGATTATCAAGCCATGAAAAGACACGAGGAAGCTTAATTGAATATGACTAAGTGAAAGACGTCAACCTGAAAAGGCCCTATACCCTATCAGTCAAAACAGATGATACTCTGGAAACAACAAAACTACAGAGGTAGCAAAAGGGTGAGTAGTGCCAAGGGTAGGGGAAGGGAGAATCAACAGACTGAGCAAAGGGGTTATTTTAGGGCAGTGAAACTCTTTTGTATGATACTACCATAGTGAGCACATATCATCCTACATCTGTCGAAACCCACAGAATATACAAGACCAAGAGTGAACCCTAATGTAAACTATGGATTTGGGGGTGATAATGATGATTCACTGATTATAACAAATGTACAAATCTAGGGGAGGATTTTGATAGTGTGGGAAGTTGTATATGTGCATGTTTAAGGGAAATCTCTGTACTTGCTGCTTGATTTTACCATGAACCTAAAGTGCTTTAAAAATAAAAGCTATTGGGTCACCTGGGTGGCTCAGTCGTTGGGCATCTGCCTTCGGCTCAGGTCATGATCCCAGGATCCTGGGATTGAGCCCCACATCGGGCTCCCTGCTCGGCGGGAAGCCTGCTTTCCCTCTCCTAGTCCCCCTGCTTGTGTTCCCTCTCTCACTGTGTCTCTGTCAATAAATAAATAAAATCTTAAAAAAATTAAAGGCTATTAAAACAAACTACCAGCAATGACAATAGGTACCATTTCACGAATGCTTAACCATGTTCCACATTTACTTATCTATTTCACATAACAGTCCTGTAGGTAGGTATGATTATCATCCCTATTTTATACACTGAAGGCTCAGAAGGGCTGAAGAACATTCCCATAAGCACACAGCAAGAGGTGGAGTTCAAACCCAAGTCAGCCTGGTTCCAAGTCTGTGTTCCTACATTTGCAAATTCACCTCTGGAGGACAAGTTCCACATCCCTCCATTTATCTCTCTAACATTTAAAAGACGAGATGGGCCTTTGACTTAGGGAAGTTTTCAAATTATGCTCCCAAGTGTTTAAAACTAAAACACCTAGGAAAAGGGCCTGTGTACCTGGTGTACACAGCATATGTACACCTACTAAATAACGATATGGAATCTGGTGAACAACGGAGTTGAACTACAAATGAACAGTAGTGGAGCATTTGCCGTAGGGTTGGTTGAGTCATTTGTTTTTGGAGAGGGGCTGCTTAAGAGATGTAAACCCACTGGTCTAAGAATCTCCGTGAACTCCAGACACAGAATCATAAAGAAAATTACACTGAGGCAGAGCATAATCAAATTGCTCAATACCAGAAAAAAAAAAAAAGACACATTATGAACAGAGAAACAAAAATAAAGATTTGAGAAGATTTTTCATAGGAAATAATAAAAGCAAGAAGATAGGGAAGCAGTCTCCTTACTTAAAGTACTGAAAGAAAAAAAAAGTCAACCTAGAATTCTAGATGCAGTGAAATGTCTCTTCTGAAACAATGGGAAAGAACACTGCCTCCAGAAAGATGGAGTCGACATGCTTTTCCCAATTCCTTGTACTTGGTACAGTGAAAAATCCTGAATACTGCGTATAAACTAAACAGAAGAGGACTGTGAAAAGTGGCAAGAAGGTGGCACACCAGCTAGGAGCCTTGGCACCCAAGGAACAACATGGTGGTGAGTGCTGTGGGTTTTCTTTGTGCTTCATATATCGCAGATTTGGAGCTGGAAGAGCTGGCATCCTCGAAATGCCAATGAGCAGAGGCAGATAAAACCCAAGAAAAATTGGCTTTCTCTCTAGCCAAAGGACAAGAAAAGCAGCAGCCTGCCAAGAAAGAAAAGTTTCAGACAAGAATTGCTCTACACCAGCCAAACACCACAGAACATCTATGATCCCATCTCCCACCCAAGTCATCAAGGCCAACACAGGAGTGTACGCATCTACCATCATGGGGGGAGGAGATTAAACAAAGAAACAATGACAAGAACAAAAAAACCCCTTATGATCCAATAATATGCCATCTATTAAAAAAACTCACTTCAAACAAACAATATGGGTAGGATGAAAAGAAAAGGATAGCAAAAGATAATGTAAACATTAATCTAAAAAATGTTTAGTGGTTATATTAATATCAGTTAAAGTAGACTTCAAAGCAAAGTTTACTAGAGCAAAGATACCACATAATGAAGAACAAATCAACTCAAGAAGATATAATGACCCCGAGTATGTGTGCACCAAACAACAGAGCCTCAAAATACAACAAAGAAAACCCTGAAAGAGTGGAAAGGATATGGACAATTACATTTCAGAACTTAAACACCCACTATCAGCAATTGATAGAAATACTAGGCAGAAAATCAGCAAGCAAGGAAGAAAGATTCCAGAAGTTTCCAGAAGAAATGAATAACACAGTTTAGCCAACAGTACCTAAGTGACACATATTGCACTTCAGCAGAATACACATTTTTAAAAAAGATTTTATTTATTTATTTGACAGACAGAGATCACAAGTAGGCAGAGAGGCAGGCAGAGAGAGTGGAGGAAGCAGGTTCCCTGCTGAGCAGAGAGCTGGATGCAGGCTCAATCCCAGGACCCTGGGATCATGATCTGAGCCAAAGGCAGAGGCTTTAACCCACTGAGCCACCCAGGCGCCAAGGCGCCATTTTTTTTTTAAATGCTCCTGGAATATTCACCAATGCAGATTACATCCTGGATATAAACAAACCTCAACAAATTTAAAAGAAACCACTAATAGAAAGACAGCAGGAAAATTTCCAAACACATGAAAACTAACAGTATACATATAAATAATCCATCGGCTAAAGGGAAATCTCAAAGAAAATTTAAATACACATACAACTAAATGAAAATGAAAATATAACATACAAACATGTCAGATGCAGGTACACACAGCTGAAAGGGAATTTTAGAGTATGAAACACTTACTTTACAAAAGAAAAAAAGTCTGACATCAATAACATAAACACCTACATTAATAAAGTCAAAGGAGATGAGTAAAGTAAACCAAATCAAGACGATGGAAGGGAAAAAAACAGCAAAAATTTAAAAATTAAAAAAAAAAAGATATTTACAGACATCCAAAAGCTGAAAGTATCCATCACCAGCAGACCCATGCTACAAAGAATGTCACATGAAGTTCTTCAAGAAAAAGAAAAATCATACCAGAAGGGAAATTATATCTACAGAAAGGAGTAAAGAATACTGGAAATGGTAGTCACATGGGTAAATAGATGAAAATTTTCCTTACATTTAAAATCTCTTTAAAAGACAATGGACTAAAAAATTAAAAAAGTAAAAAATGTAAAAGAAAACGGACTGTCTAAACAACAACAACAAAACCCCACAAAAAAACAAGGCAGTATGAGATTTAAAACACAAATAAAAGAAAAATATGTGACAATAGCACAAAGTTTGGAGAAATGAAAGTACACTATTTGTAAGCTTGTACACTATATGTGTAGAGGCACAGTATCCCCTGAAGATAGGCCATGGTACATTGAAGACTACACTATAAACCCTAAATAAAGCACTAAAATAACAAAGTAAAAGATTATAGCTAATAATCCAACAAAAGAGACAAAAAAGGAAATCATAAGGAACATCTAATTAATCCAAAAGTAGTTATAAAAACAGGGAAAAGGGAACAATGAGCAAGTAAGACAAGTAAAAATAGCAAGATGATAGATTTTGATCTTACCACATTAAAATTCACATTAAATGTAAACAGTCTAAATATCTTAATTAAATGTTGGGATTGTCAGACTGGATAAAACAGCAAGACCTACCAATAATACTCCCTATCAGAAATACACTTGAAATGTAAATACAGAAATGGGTGAAAAGTAAAAGGATTAAAATGTTTTCCTTTCTATAGGTAACACACAAAAACTTACAAGTTAACAAATATTTACTGAGCACCTACTATGAGCCAAGGATATATGAGAAAAATTGTTAAGAGAACAAAAGAACTGTAAGAATTCATTCAAAACCACACACTTGAGGACATGCGCAAACACAGGTGCACACCCTAAATCCCAGGTTTAGACTGTAAGCAAAATTGTAAGTTACCTCGATCCTTAGCTTGATTTCATGAACATAATCTACCATAAAATAATTTTAAAATAAAAAAAATAAGAGTAGAAAAGATATACTGTGCTACTTCTTATCAAAAGTAAGCTGGAGATGCTATATTAATATTACACTAAGAGAATTTTAGACCAAAGAATAGTATGGAGAATGAAGAAGTTAAATTAATTATATAAACAAGTTAGTTCACCAAGATGACATAACAATTCTAAGCATTTTTACTCCTGACAACACAGCTTTAAGATACATGAAGAAAAAACTGTTAAAGCACAAGAACAAATATGTGAATCCACACTTACAGCCCAAGATTTTAACACTCCTCTCAGTAATTGATAGAATGGGTAGACAGAAAATCAGTAAGAATATAAAATATTTTAACTTTATTGAATATAAAAAATTCAAATTAACCTGGTTGTTGTTTACAGAATATTCTACCCAACAACCACACAATACATATTAAGGGGCACATGGAATGTTTAGCAAGACAAACCATATTCTGGACCATAAAACAACTCTTGAGTAAAAGAACTCAAGTCCTACAAGTACGTTCTCTGATACAATGGAATTAAACAAAAAATTAGTAAGAGTAATATCTCTGAGAATCCCCAAATATTTATAAACTAAATAAAACACTTTTATATAACCTATGGTTTAAAAAAGACACCAAAAAAGAAATTAGAAAGTACTTTGAAATACAGGGCGTCTGGGTGGCTCAGTCGGTTAAGTGTCTGCCTTCAGCTCAGGTCATGATCTCAAGGTCCTCAGATCGAGCCCCTTATGGGGCTCCCTACTCAGTGGAGAGCCTGCTTTTTCCACTGCCTCTCCCCCTGCTCTTGCTCTCCCTCTCTCTCAAATAAATAAATAAAATCTTAAAAAGAAAGTATTTTGAAACGAATGCATGTGAAATCACACAGGTCAAACTTGTGGGATGCTGCTAAAGCAGTAATTTATAGTAGAATTTACAACACAAATTTAGGGAAGAATTTATAATACAAATGCTTAAGTAATGGTCTCAAATCAATGAACTTGATCATTAACTCATGTTAAGAAACTAAAATGAAGAGCAAATTGGACCCAAGAAAGGAAATGATAGAGATCAGAGTAGAACCCAGAAGTAGAAAACATAGAAAATCATAGATAAACATAGATAAAACAAAAAATTGATCAACCTTCAGTCAGACTGTTCAAGGAAAAAAACTGAGAAAAAAATCAGCAAAATCAGGAAAGAGGTGATATTAACACAGAGTCTATAGATAATAAGGGAATTCTAAGGATAATGGGGGAAGATTATTAACCTTATAACAATGATAACATTGATAAGCTGGACAAACAACATGAAAGACACAAACTACCAAAGTTTACTGAAGAAATAGATAACTCAAACTGCCATACATACACCATACATACATACAAGAAATGACATGTATAGTTAAAAACCATCCCACAGGGCGCCTGGGTGGCTCAGTGGGTTAAAGCCTCTGCCTTCGGCTCGGGTCATGATCCCAGGGTCCTGGGATCGAGCCCCGCATCGGACTTTCTGCTCGGCTGGGAGCCTGCTTCCTCCTCTCTCTCTGCCTGCTTCTCTGCCTACTTGTGGTCTCTGTCTGTCAAATAAATAAATAACAAACAAACAAACAAAAAACAAAAAAAACCATCCCACAAAGAAAACTTGCTCAAATGGTTTCACTGGTGAATTCTACCAAACACTTATGGGAAAAATAATACCAAGCACAAAAACTCTTCAAAAAAAAAATTGCAGGGACACCTGGGTGGTACAGTTGGTTGAAGGGCTGACTCTTGGTTTCAGCCCAGGTTTCAGCCCAGGTCATGATCTCAGGGTCGTGAGACTAAGCCCCACATCAGGCTCCACATTCAGCATGGAGTCTGATCAGGACTCTCTCTCCCTCTTCCTCTGCCCCTCCCCAGCTAAAATAAATAAGTGTTCTTCAGATAAATGTAAAGGAGGGGTACTTCCCAACTCATACTATTAAGCCAGCCTCACCCTCAGAACAAACAAAAACAAACAGACAAAACAAGGACCAGAAAAGTATCATTAAAAAAAAAAAAAAAAGGTAAAGAATCAATAACCTTCATGGATACAGATGCAAAAATTCCAAACAAAATTTTAGCAAGTAGAATATAAGAATCTATAAAAATAATAGTATATCATGACCAACTGGGATTTCTCTCCAGAATACAGCTTGGTTTAACATACGAAAGTCAATCAATACAACACGTCACTTAACAAATTATACTAGTAAATCCATGTGATCATTTCAATAGATGTCAAAAGCTGACAATCATTTTTTATTAAAAAAAAAAAACCTCTCAGCAAAACAGGAATAGAAAGGAACTTTCTCATCTATAGGTATCTACAAAATCCTACAGGTATCTACAAAATCCTACAGCTAATATCAAACTTACTGGTGAAAACATGAATGCCTTCTCTTGATATGGGGAAGAGACCAATAAGGTCTGCTCTCATTACTTCTATTTAACATTGCACCAGAAGTTCCAACCAGTACAATAAGGCAAGAAAAAGAAACAAAAGGTATCTGGATTGGAAAAGAAAAAAATAAAAATGTCTTTATTTGGTGATAATACATTTATCTATGTGAAAAAAAAAAAACTCACAGAACTTACCCACAAAAGCTACTAGAATTGGTAAGCTTAGCAAAGTTTCAGGATGCAAGATAAATACACAAAAATAAATTATGGATTTACATAATGGCATTGACAGTTAGAAACTAAAGTTTTTCAAAATGCCATTTATAGTACTATGATAAATATGAAATGCTTATGAAAACATCTGACAAAAGATGTAAAGAACTGAGTGCTAACAACAGAAGATTACTGAGAGAAATTAAAGCAGACTTAAATAAGTAGACATATATGCCTTGCTCACATACAGAAAGCTGTACTATCATTAAAGTGTCAATTCTCCCCAAACTGATCTACACACAATCCCAATTAGAATCTCAACAGGTCTTTATGCAGAATTTGATAACTCGATTCTAAGATCCATACGTGAATGCTTATGGCTTAGAACAGTCCAAACAATTTGAAAAAGAACAAATCTGGAAAAATAACACTCCCTGATTTTAAAGCTTATTAAAAAGCCACAATAATCAATAAAGTGTGGTATTGGCATCAAGCTAGAGAAAGTGAAAAGAGAGTGTCCAGAAATAGACGGAGACATATATGAACAATTGATGTCTTTGACCAAGATGCAAAGGCAATTGCATGAGCAGTAATGGTCTTCCAACAAAGAGTGCTGGAACAAGAGGATATACATGTGCAAAAAATAAAACAAAAACTTCAAGCCATATCTCACACCATTTACAAGAATTGGCTCAATGCAGAGCATAAAACTAAATGTAAAACTTAAAAAAAAAAAAAACTTCTTGAAGCAAACATAGAAGAAAATCTTTGTGACTCTGGTGTAAGCAGGAAAGGGACCAAAACTACATCTATAAAATAATCCAAATTGATACATGGGACTTTGTGAAGATGAAAATCTTCTGCTCTCCAAAAGACACTACTGAAAGAATAAAAAGATAAGCCATAGACCAAGAGAAAATATTTGTGACTCATGTGTCTGAAAAAGAACTTGCTTCTAGAACACATAAAGAACTCTCAAAAGTCAAGAAAAATAAGTGACTTAAGGGAAAAAAATGGACAAAAATTTGAGCAGACTTCTCAGAAAAGAAGAAATATAGATGGCAGATAAGCCCATGAAAAGGTGCTCAGTGTCATTAGTCATCATTTCCAACCTGGTAGAATTCTGCTCCTAGCCACACTACTGCAGAATAAAGGCAAAATAAGGGCATTTTCAGATGTATAAAAGTTTAAAACCGTTACCTCCAAATCACCTTTCTCAGGAAGTTTCTGATGCACATACAACCACCTAAGAATGAAATGAAAGAACAAAACAAGAAAGAGAAAGATGTGGGTGTCAGGAAATGGGAGATGTGACATAGCTGGGAACTGAAGAGGCCAGCATGATTTTGATGGAAAATGCGAGGGCAACAGCTGTGCAGAGAGCTGTCCAGACCAGAAAGAAGAGAAACAAGGTTCCAGGAGAGAGGTCTCCAGGGATGAAAACACTACCGATCGACCAAATGATGAGAAACTTCAAGATTCTGTCAGAAAGTCAGAGGTTAAAGTGGCACATATCACATTAAGGGCGGGAAGGGGGAAGAGAAAAGATAATTATTCACTTTAAGGAAGACGAAACGGTGGTGCAATTGCCACAACGCAATTATGTGATTCCCCTGGGATCTACACTATCCCACATGGAATCTCATGACCCCACATCTCACTAATGCTAAGCAGACTTGAACTTGTACTCATTAAGTGAGCTTTATGCAGGTTAGAAAGCAATTTAAGAGAGGCAGGGAAGGGGTAAGGGTTCAGAGGAGTGGAACTGTTTAACCATCACGTCAAATAAGAAATGTGCCCAAGTCATTGCCTTCTGTGTGACTTGTTTCACTGTCCAAATCTGTCTGCCTTGTCTCTAAGGTAAGCCTGGGTCTTACTCTTGAAGCTGCTCTCCCCAAAACAACGGTAATAATTCTGGCCAATGAAAGAGTCTGTCTCTGCCTCATCTAAATCAAAATCCAGTGCCAAGGCTGGCGGGTAGGGGGAGAGAAAGAATTGGTATGCGTGTGGGATGTGTACGCGTACAGGGGGTGGGTATTTTAAATAGTCACTTTCCTTTCTCATTACAAGAAAGTCGTTGCATAATAGGTAAGACAGTGAATCGAGAAATAGGAGGTACATCTCTAGAGATGTGTCTTGTGGGTCTCCTTTCCACAGCTCAGAGCATTTTATAAGGATGTGCCCCACGATCTGTTATCTTACAAATTACCGTCTCAGTGGTTCCTGGTCTGGACAGCAACAGTGATCAATGCACAATCTGACTTCTGAGTCAAGAGGACAGAGGTGGGAGAGAGGATTATAGCAGCAGAGCTCTGCCACGTGCGGTTCATACCCTTAGTCCAACACAGCAGGGGCACAGTCCAGGGACAGGTGTGACCCTACAGTCTTCTGCATTCACAGAAGCACCCTTGTCCAGGGGGTCGCACTCAATCTCTAAAAAGCCAAGTTTAGGGTCACATCATGACTTAACCACTAGAGGGAGTTTCAACAGCTATTAAGCATAGTGGGAAAGAAAGGGGTCACCTAAAAGGCGGATTTTTTCTCACTTTGAGCCATGGTTGTAAATCTTAGGGGGAAAAAATGACAGAAATACAAAAAAGAGAGAGAGAGAATTTAAATGGTGATAACATGTTAGTGCAGATTTTTGCTTCTTTTCCATATTGGAAGGGTTCATTTTCAGGGGATTAAAATACTACCTACAACATAATGGTTTTTCTCAACTCTGTCTCAAGTGGTGCAACCCCCAGCTTAATATTTATATGATATCGATAGGTTTTCCTTTGTTATGAATTCATCAATGCAGCCCCGTACATATTTGCTAAGCACTTGGGCCCATCAGGCCAGACGGTCTCAACTGTAACCTTGCTTCACCACTTTGTGCTGTGTGACCACAGACTTTGTGATTAACTGCTCTCATTAACATGAGACTCTGGGCTCCTCTTCTGTAAAATAGGAGTATAGGGCTTTGTAGGAGTAAATTGCATAATGTATGCAAAACCCCTCTAGAACATTAGTGGGTCTAAAAAAGACTAGTCTTCTAGTGGGCAGACAGCACAATATAAAGCGACTAAATAAGAATTTTCCCCCCTCCTTCCAAGTTCACTTCTGCATCAAAGCATGTAAAAGCTGAAGCCGACCAAAGAGGCAACATGTGACCACAGGGTAAGGCCCGACCTATTTCTGTGGTTCACCCCAGGAAACGACATATGAATTCACACCTTAAAGGCATACATTCACTCAGAAAGCAGGAACAAGAAGTTACCATTGTTTTCCAGGGCCCTATCCACCATTCATTCATTCATTTTTAAGTAGGCTCCACATCCACTGTGGAGCCCAGCTGGGGCTTGAACTTCCAACCCTGAGATCAAGACCTGAGCTGAGACAAAGAGTTGGATGTGTAACTGACTGAGCCACCCAGGTGCTCCACCATCTACCTTTCAGAAAGGACACTGCCAAAGGACACAGAGGTGACCTGACTATATTATGAATTTTTTCACAATTCCGTATTTTCTTAGGACATTTACAGAGTTGGGGAACTACTAACACCACCTGAGTTTAGAACATTTTCAGCATCCCCCAAAACAAACCCAGTAACCCATTAGCAGTCATTCTCCAATCTCTTCTACCCTCAGCCCCTGGCAACCGCCAACTTACTTTTTGTCTACATGAACTTGTCTATTTGACATTTCGTATACACAGAACCCTATAGTACATAGTCTTCTGTATTTGGGTTCTTTCTTTCAGCACAATGTTTTCAAGGTTCATCCATACTGCCATAGATATCAACACTTCATTCCTTTCTATGAGTGGGTATTCCATTCTATGGACCCACCATATTGTGTTTATCCATTCACCCGCCGATGGACATTTGGATTGCTTCCTCCCCCTGGCCCTTCTGAAAAACACTTCTATAAACAGTTGCGTATGAATTTTTATACGGACATTCTTTCATTTCTCTTGATTATATATATCTAGGAGTCTAAGTGGGTCATATGGTAACTCTATGTTTAACTTTTTGAGGAACTGCCAAACTATTTTTCTGAAACACCTACATCAAATTACATTCTTGCAGGAGGGTTCCAATCTCTCCACATCATCACCAGCATTTGTTATTGTCTTTTTGATAACAATCATCCTAGTTGGTACGAAGTTGTGTCTCACTATGGTTTTGATTTGCATTTTCCTAAAGACTAAAGATGTTAAGCATTTTTCCTTGACTTTATTGGCCATTTGTGTATCTTTCTGGGAAAATGCCTATTCAACTCCTTGGCCCATTTTTTAAAATTGGGTTATTTGTCTTTTTATTGTTGAGTTATATGAGTTCTTTATATATCCTGTACACAAGCCCCTCACCAGATGTAACTGAAAATATTTTCTCCAATTCTATAGGTTGTCTTTTCACTTTCTTGAAGGTATTCTTTGAAGGACAAACTTTAAAAGTTTTTAATAAAATCCAATTTATCTATTTTTCATTTTTTAAATTTATCTCTTTGCTGGTATATCAAAGAAATCACTGCCTAATCTAAAGTCACGAAGTCATGAATATTTATTCCTATGTTTTCTGCTAAGAGTTTTATAGTTTCAGCTCTTGCTTCTAGGACTATGACCCATTTTTGAGTTGTTTTTTGTATATGGTTTGAAGCAGGGGTTCAACTTCATTCTTCTGCATGTGCAGAACCCCAACCATGAAAAGAGTTTTCACTACAGTATTACACTACACCACATGTATACACATAAAGATACTCATTCAACAGATACACGCAGCAAGAACAATATTTGAGATAGGAGCTGACCATCTTCTTCCCCTATTTTCCAAACTATTCTTTCCCAACATTCAAATACAGAGCAAGCAGCCTTCCTTTCCTACGACAGGTTTATGTCAAGGTGGCCTCCTGGCTTTTATTTTTCCAAACACCTACATTCTGGAAGCACAGATTCCTAGGAGAACTGACCCAATCCTAGAAACACAAGGAAGGACTGGTTTTTCCCACTGTCGGAGTAGATAGGGATTCTCCAGGGATGAAGCAGAAGGGGAGAGGGGGGCTTCTGAGAGACAGGGGACCTGCACTTGGTATCCCAGACAGTGCTGAGAGGGTGTGTGGCTACATCAATATCATGGGCTTCTCCGGTCAGGTTCTCAACCCTAAGTCTGGCGGGAGGTGCTAAGAATCACAAAACCACAACAACGACCGACCAAACATTGGATGGAATACCTGACCTACACAGGCACACACTCTCCTCAAGGACGGCCTGCCATGCAGTGTGGGACTACGGCACACCCTGAAAAAGCAGGCGTTGTGATGAAACCCAAGAAGCACTGAAAAGTTTACATTTTCTCTCCCCACCAGCAAGGCATAATGAGCATTTAGAGTCAGAAATGAGGTTCCTAGGAAGCAGGGCACGAGTAATATAGCCTTGATTTTACAGACTGACCTTCACACCGCCACACAAATTCTGAGGAACCTCTATGTATATGGCATTCTGTTAGTCTAAGCTGGGGCAAAAAATACAGAAGCTCATCAAGACATGGTTAGCCAAGGCTAGTGTGGTAACAGCAAAAAGAGTTACTATAGTAATCACTTATTACACACCACCTGTGTGCACACCCTGTGTACACTCTTTGTAATGGTTCATATCGACAATCTTCCCCAGAACAGACCTTTGAGATTCAGAGGTTTAAAGGATGCAAGGGACATGGCTAAAGATGCATCCTCGTAATGTGTGGGGTTTAGATGTGCACCCAGGTACACTAACTCCCAGTCCCTTTTCATTTCTACAGTTATGACTCCCTCCCATGGAGAGGCTAATATGAGAGCTCTCCTTTGATAACCCAGTATCCAATAGGTATAGACTCTAGCTCATGTTTTCTAAGACTTAGGATGGGCTTAAATCAAACCAATCTTCTCTGACTCAGTATTCAATCCCCCATTAGCAGGCGACTGGTCAGGGATCTGAAGTTGGACAAGAGAGATCAGCCAAATTGGCTTCCATGACCATGGGACCCATGACTTTGAGTCTAACTGTCAAGATGCGTCAACAAGTTCCTCTAGTTTGGATTCCCAATACCACTGACACTGTCTACAGGTGCAGCAAAAGAAGTGACATAATTGATTTGGGGGTGGAATCCCAACTTTTCTATCTACGTGCAAAAGGAAGAATTTGGTTATATGCAGAACAGACATTTTGGTCATAGAAAAAAAGTCTCATAGAGCTGTTTTGCTTTGAAATGCAGCAACTTAAGTCTGTGCCTTAGAACTATATTTTAAATTCTTGTCTGATGCTTCCTAGAAACAATAAAAGGAAAGTAAGTTGGTTCTGGCAATAAAATGTTAATAGTTTTTCCTTAAGTATTAATCTACTGAACAAATGTCGAGAATGAAAGTCGTAGTCATGTAAATGCTGTGAGAGCCATGATATATGTATTTTCTTTTGCTGCTTCTGCTATTTGATCTTGGGCAAATAACTAAACCAAATCTCGAATCCCAAGCAGAAGCATACTGAACCATAGAGGGAAGTAGAAAACCACATGGAAATATAAGTTATAAGAGACAGATGTCCCTCCTTTTGTGTCCTTTTCTGAGGAATAAACTCACCCCGTTTGGGATTATATAATCATTTAACTTTCATTTTCTCATTGACACACTGAATATCATCACTGATGACCGCCAGACAGTCCACCATCCTGTCTTATAAGTCTTGTAAATGGCAACATTTGAGACTCCATGAGGTGAAGTGACTTGTCCAATGTCATGTGTTCATTAGGATAATTAATATTATTATTTCAACTAACCAATCTAAGAGTGAAAAAACCTGGATTCGCCTTTGCATTCAGCCATTAATGAGACTCTATAAAATAAAAGTGTCAGATAAGATGGTTTTGAAAAATCCTTCCCTCTCTGAAGGGGCTATAAATCTTTGAACATGGACTTCAGTAGTTCTTGTTTGTTTTTCTTTCCAGAAACTCAGGAACTTTCTTTGCAGCTATGATTAAGACACAATACAAACAGAAGTTATGAGTTTGAGAGTCGAGACTCTGCCTCCCAATTCCAGCCCTTACATGTATGAGGAGGGAAAGCCTGAACAGATTACCTAACCTGTCCACCTCATCTGCAAAGCAACGACTGTCCCAGTACCTGCTACATCCGGCCCTCACAATGATTTAATGAGGTAACATTTAACATCAGGGATTCAGGGGTTTCAGCATGGTGCATGGTACAGAGCAAATACTCCGTAAACAGAGGCTGCCATTAACACGACAGTAAAAGAACCAGATTTGGTGTCTTTGTGTGGGTTCTAAGAAGGCATCCCTTCTTTAGGGCAGAAGCAGCCCAAGTGCTAAGGTCCACTTCAAGGCAGGATTTCATTCTTGGCTATGGTCTGGCTTTCAAAAACAAACAAACAAACAAACAAACAAACAAAAACAAACAAACAAAAAAACCCAAGCAAACAACAACAACAATTTCCCAATCTCCCTTCCTGCTAGGGGTAGCCAATGATGTGTTTGTAGCAGGAGAGGACTTCTCAAAAGCTCTCCAGAGGGGGCCTACTTAAATGGCAGGAACACTTTTGCACTTCCCTACTTTTCCTTTGTTTTTGCCTGGAATGCAGAAGCAATGGCTGGTGCGTCAGCAGCTTATGGGTCCTAGGGGAAGGGCTAAAAGACTTTCAGAGATTCGGTCTTTGAGCCAATAATTCAAAGCCAGCAACCACTGACCTCCGGACTTCTTGTTTCATGAAGAAAATACACATTCACATTCAGGCTACCAGTATCAATATGCAATTCCTAGCCAAAATATTCTCCAAAATCTATTTCTCTTTTCTGTCAACAAATATTGCAGACCTACAAGGTCGGCCACCTGTTTGTACCTGGCCCCTTTAGGAGTCCTAAGACAGACTGTCATTGGCTATCCCTTAAATTTTTACAAAAGGTCCAAACTGTCCTCGAGGTCCTTGTTACTCAGTGTGGTGTGAGGACCAGCAGCATTAATGGCACCTAGGAACTTGTTAGAAATGCAAAGTCTCTGGCTCCATCCCAGACCCACTGAGTCAGAATCTGCATTTTAACAGGATCCCAGTGATTTCTGTGTACCTTACAGTCTGAGACTTGGACTAGACTTCCAGGCTCTACTCTGTCCTTCCTCTTAATTAAGCACTACTGCCAAAAGAATCTTCCTGCAGCACAGCCCTCACAATATCACTCTCCTTGGGATACTTCAGGTTACCTCACTGCCTATAGACTAAAGTTTAGACTCCTTAGCCTGATGGTCAAGGCCTTCCATGAGCTTATGTTCTCCTGGAAAGGCCCATCAAAGTGCTGGGCAATAAATAACGTTCTGTGTAAAAAAAAAAAAAAAAAAAAAAAAAAAAAAAAAATCAGGGTACCTGAAAAACAACATATTCCTCATTTCTGTTTTGGGGATAGAGTAGCACCAAAACCAAAACCAAAACAAAGACACCCCCCCCAAAAAAACAAACAACAATAAAATCAGCCAAAAAGCAAAACAGACATGGCCACTTGCCTTCATGGAGCTTACAGACAGGTTGGAAGGAGAGAAGTCTAGATAATGAAACGACCAAACGATAAACGATAAGTGCTATGAAGAAAATGAGCAGGCAGCAGTACCGAACAAGGCGGACTGGTCGGAAGGATGGCCCGCAGAGTGGGAAGCTTGCTCTGGGGCTGGACCAGGCAGAGGGAAAGGCACATGCAAAACCTTGAGAGAATTTGGTGTGTTTCACGACCGGAACACGGGCTGCCCTTTCAGGCTCACCCAGAAAAGAGATTTCCCCGGAGAAAGGTGTCATGGGGTGCACCTGAGAGAAAATGCTGTATTTCTGTTCCCTGACGTAAGTCTTCACTGGGACCACAGGTGAGGCCGAGAGTAGGGCACGCGGCAGAGTCCCTGAGAGTCCAGCTCTGGCAATCAGACCCAGCGAAATCGGAGTCCCTGCTCGGCCACTTACTGGCTCTTAACTCCCTCGAGCCCCAAGCTTCTGCTCCCTCAGGTATAAAGTGATGTTAAGGATAGAGCCAACTTTGGAGTTGCTGGGGACGTCAGGGAGATAACGCTTGTAGAGCTCCCCCAAGACTGCCACCCGCATCAGGGCTCGCCTGAAGCCCGGCGGTTACAGGATGACGCCGGTGACGATCGCTACTGTTAATCATTAGCTTGCGGCCAGAAGCCTCGACCCCCAGATTCCGGTCGGCCCCCGCCTCCCCAGGCCCCCCGACCCTGCCGTCCCTAGCCACCTCCCCCTGCGCACGGCCACCGTGACCCCAGCGCGGGCGCCGGACGCCGCCGCCGGACCCCCGTTACCTGGGGCCAAACGCGACTTGTCGCCACCTCGCGTCCTGGGCCCTGCCTCCCTCCCGGCCGCCTCCCGGCCCCGCGGCTGCCGCGGCGGCGCCCCCAGCCCAGCCCGGCCCGGGCGGCGCGGGCTGCCTCGGCGGGGCTGGCGGCGGCGGCCACGTTGCGCGCTCCGGCGAAGGGGAGGGGGCTCCGCGGCGGCGGCGGCGGCAGAGGCGGCGGCGGCGGGCCCGGCGGGGGGCAGAGCCAAGAGGCGCGGCGGCGGCGGCGGCGGAGGAGGAGGAGGAGAAGGCGGAGGATGCGGGGGGCTGCGGGCGGCGGCGCGGCCCTGTCCGCAGTGAAGCCCGCGGCGCCCGAGGTGCAGGGAGTGGCCGTCGCCTCCTGCGCACATCATTCCTGAGATGGCGGCGGCGGCGGCGCGGCGGCTCGGAGAGCCCGGGAGAGGCCAGCCGGGCGCGGGCTGATCCCGGCCGGCCGGGAGCTCGCCGGAGGGCCCGCGCGGCGGCGGAACCCGGGCGCGGAGGTTTGGGGGACGGCGAGGCCGGGAGCGGCCCCGGAGCGGAGCGCACGGCCCGGGGAGGCCGCGATGGCGAACGCTAGCGAGCCGGGCGGCGGCGGCGGCGGCGAGGCGGCCGCCCTGGGCCTGAAGCTGGCCACGCTCAGCCTGCTGCTGTGCGTGAGCCTGGCGGGCAACGTGCTGTTCGCGCTGCTCATCGTGCGGGAGCGCAGCCTGCACCGCGCCCCGTACTACCTGCTGCTCGACCTGTGCCTGGCCGACGGGCTGCGCGCGCTCGCCTGCCTCCCGGCCGTCATGCTGGCGGCGCGGCGTGCGGCCGCCGCGGCGGGGGCGCCGCCGGGCGCGCTGGGCTGCAAGCTGCTCGCCTTCCTGGCCGCGCTCTTCTGCTTCCACGCCGCCTTCCTGCTGCTCGGCGTGGGCGTCACCCGCTACCTGGCCATCGCGCACCACCGCTTCTACGCCGAGCGCCTGGCGGGCTGGCCGTGCGCCGCCATGCTGGTGTGCGCCGCCTGGGCGCTGGCGCTGGCCGCGGCCTTCCCGCCCGTGCTGGACGGCGGCGGCGACGACGAGGACGCGCCGTGCGCCCTGGAGCAGCGGCCCGACGGCGCCCCCGGCGCGCTCGGCTTCCTGCTGCTGCTGGCCGTGGTCGTGGGCGCCACGCACCTCGTCTACCTCCGCCTGCTCTTCTTCATCCACGACCGCCGCAAGATGCGGCCCGCGCGCCTCGTGCCCGCCGTCAGCCACGACTGGACCTTCCACGGCCCCGGCGCCACCGGCCAGGCGGCCGCCAACTGGACGGCGGGCTTCGGCCGCGGGCCCACGCCGCCGGCGCTCGTGGGCATCCGGCCGGCGGGGCCCGGCCGCGGCGCGCGCCGCCTCCTCGTGCTCGAGGAGTTCAAGACGGAGAAGAGGCTGTGCAAGATGTTCTACGCCGTCACCCTGCTCTTCCTGCTGCTCTGGGGGCCCTACGTCGTGGCCAGTTACCTGCGGGTCTTGGTGCGGCCCGGCGCCGTCCCCCAGGCCTACCTGACGGCCTCCGTGTGGCTGACCTTCGCCCAGGCCGGCATCAACCCTGTTGTGTGCTTCCTCTTCAACAGGGAGCTGAGGGACTGCTTCAGGGCCCAGTTCCCCTGCTGCCAGAGCCCCCAGACCACCCAGGCCTCCCTCCCCTGCGACTTGAAAGGCATCGGCTTATGAGGGGCTCTCGAGCCACGGACGCCCCACCCGGCCTTTCCCTTTGGCTCGGACAGTGACGTCGTCCCTCCCCTTGCGGCCCCCTTGTTGATTTTCTAAGCTGCCTTCGAGATGACTCTCCAAGTGGATCAGCACTTGGGCTCTACAGAGAGACTACTTTTTCGAGGGGGAGGGATGGGTTTCGATGTTCCAGCCCCACCCCAGCTCCGTGCATTTGTCCTAAGTGTATTTTCATCCTGACAATAGGCCTTGGAGTCTTTGTACTGGTACTGACTGACGTCTTTTATTCTATGTGTTTTTCTTTCTTTCTTTTTTTAATACAGGCTAAACTAATTTTCTTCATGCAACGTTTCCTAAAGACCATGGCCAGTTTTCTACAGAAGCTATTTTTGACAACCTCAAGTGGCATTACATTTTGCAGTGAAGTAGAGGAACCTAGGGGGACTTCACAAGTTTGACTTCTTGAGGGTCTTCTGTTGGAAGCAGGAGAAAGAGGGAGAAATTGTCTTAAGTTCCCTCTGAGTTGCCAGCCGGCCGTGGGGTCCGTTGCGCTGCCCTGGCTCGTTGAAAGGGTTGAAAACTTTGTTCGGTATTGATAATGAATTTAAAGAGCAGAAACGGGAATGTAAAGTTGCAAGGCGGTGTTTGTAAGCAGTAACAAGTAATGGGATTTGTTTCCTACCTTACTTTCTACTACTAGAAAATACACATCAGCTACAACTGCTCTCTGTATTATACCAATCTTGAGTGGAAACATTTCTGTAAAATTGTAACTTTTAAAAGAGTAAAAAGTGTTTTGGTTAGTGATGGTGTGGAGAAAATACAGTATTGCATGTTTTTGTGCTGATTGTGGCTCACGGATTGGAAAGGCTCTGAGAAGCAGAGTACGAAATCAGAATTGCTTAGGTATTTTTTGCCAATAAAGATTAAAATACGTTTAGGGAAGCAGCTTGTGCTTTGAGAAGCCCAGTTTTATTCTGTCTTATGAAACGAATTTCCACTTTGAAAATGGTTCTTCTTTTGTTCATGGTATAAAAGAATGGAACATAATGATACTCTACTTCTACAAGACAAAGCATTTCCTTAAAATGTTTGCTAGGTTAAGCTGTGCTGTTCATCTGATGGATATTTTAAATTAATAATGACAACCATAATTTTAAATACTTGTTAGACATATTGTAATCTTAAATGGAAAGACTAAATTCTGCAAGTACTGTATAATATTTTTTGCTTATAATGCTACATTTTTATTAATGTACCTTACGTTTTGAGGATTTATATCTGTATTTCTCTTTGCATTATACAAATATACCAGTATTTTCATTCTGGAGTGGTTTCTTGTTGCTGTTGCCTGAGGCTGTGACTGGTGGTAAGACACTTCTAAATATGATATTCATGTTCCATTAGCCTTTTGTGCATGCCTATTTGGTTGACCATCAGCATATTTAAGACATTTAGAGTCTTGTTAACTTAAAATGCAAGATAAAAATCTGCAAATCTTCTCTTTAAAGAAACAGTAGATGTATATACTGCTTTTATAACTTTTTTAATGAACATACAAAACACGAGAGTGAGCATTTTGATAAAAATAACTAAATAAGGTGCAGTAAATATCTTGAAGTTTACTATAATTGAGCATAATATGAAGTGTTTAGTCCCAGAGGCATAAGCCAAAATAAAGGGGTGGCCAGTTTATCTCTGACAAAGGCATTGTTTTGTCTGTAGCAGACAGTCTGTGAAGATGGTCTCATATTTGGAAAATATTAAATATCACCCTATTTCTTCCCAGATCATGAGACCAGATAAATATTAATTCTCCAAGAGCAGCTTGTCAGAAATCTCAGCTAACCTGAAGACAGAGAGGCGGGGAAGTAAATCTCATCTTAAACCACCCCCCTCCCCCATTCTAGTGATCCATGTTAAAAAAAAAAAAAAAAAGAAGAAGAAGTCTCTAAGCCAATGTGATTTTCAGAGTATTTAACACCTGGCATGGCTCAGAGAACAAGTCATCTGACTCCTGAACACATCCAGCCTTACACAGCAGCCTGTCGGAACAACCCGTGGGCCCTATATATATGGCTTTGAGTTCATGGATATTTTTTTCATAGGAGAATCCATAAGCCAGTGATCCTCAAATTTTAATATTCATTATAATTACATGAAGTGCTTGCAGAGTCCAGAGATTTCGTATTAGGAGGGGTTGAGGTTGGACCCAAGAAAGGATATCCTTAAGAGGTACCCCAGTTGGCCGGAGAGAGACCAATAGGTCTTTGTGTTCAGACATAAGATCTATTTTAGATGCCATGTCTATAAACTCGGTTATCTGGTTTTGGTTTTGTTGTGTTTTATTCTGATTAGATGGATGATTTCTAATGAGAGTTCAGGTGAAGAGTAATGAGAAATGACAGCCAACTGTAAAGGGAACAGAAGAACAAAGAGAGGCAGAGAAATGAGCTATCTATGGGAATAGTGTGTAGAGGCAAAACGCCCCTCACACCTCCACAGCTTTTTGGATCAATGACTCTATTAACATGTACTTTGATTGCTAATTATATTAATAAAACATCATCAAGAAAAAGTTTAGTTGTGTTTCAGAATACTCTACTTGTTGTACCAGGGCAGGTACAAGGTCTTTGGGGAAGACTTCCATTAAAATAGCTCGTTTGTTTATTTGGGAAGTTAATTTAGCACATCTCTACCCTCCCCCTGCTCCCATGAGATAACAAGTTCTCCCTGAACTTGAAGCAATAGAAAGTAGATTTCTTGTATATAAATCTTCATCAGCACATCCTGGCATGGAACTATTGGGTCAAAAATAAGAATTCTTAGGTGTTTTCATATCATATGTCTAAAAGTTTCGCAGGAAAAGGATTATTTATATTTCCACCTGTGTTCCCTTTTTTAAAAAAATGAAATATCTCAAATGGGAAAGCTGTAATAAATCAATAACCATAATGACAATAATCTCTGTATCCATTATCCAAGCTTGACAAATCTTACCAGTTTTGCCATATTGGTTTCCACTGCTCTTTTCTTTCCTTGACTCTTTTTTCTTATCTTTGTTCCTCTTCTCTTACTGCCTTTCTCCATCCTTTCCTCCCTCCCTTTCCTTTCTTCCTTTTTCCCCTTTCTTCTTCTCTCTTTTTAAGAGAAATAAAACAAGACACAATTATTTTTGCCAAGTCTTTGGTCTCACTACCACCCCCTACCTTTTCTAATGCCCTCCCTATCTGCTAAGAGGTAAAAGGGTCCTGGGTCCTAGGGCTGAATTAGGGGTTCATTTTGCAGGGGGATGACTGGATGGGCAGGATTAGGTCTACCCTTTATGGTCTTCCTGAGGCTTACAGGATGGAGTGCAAACTTCTTTGCCTGCCACAAAAGGCCTTTCATTGTATGGCCCCTCCATGCCCCTGGCCTCATCCTCTCTGTGCATTTCCATCTCTTCCTTCTCTGATGACCTTTGTATAAGCTCTCCTTGGAAAGCCCATGTCCCCTTCTCTGTCTGGAAATCCTTCACCCACCCCTCCAGGGTAGAGGCAATAGTCACGATATTTAAGAACTGGGATGGCAGAGGGCTAAATCAACTCTACATCCATACCCCTGGGTCCTGGCTGACCATCAGGTTTGTGCTGGCCCCAGATCTAAGATTTCTGCCAGCCCTTCTAGGCCCAGCCACCCCTCCTCTGGGTTCTCCTGGCCCATTTTGTTTACCTGCATGAATCCTCATGTATGGCCATGGCTCCCAGCTCCCTTAGGTCTCACCTCTTCCCACTCCTTTCCCAGGCCCTGTCTTCCAGCCGCTCCATTAGTGCCAGTGCCCTGAGCAGATAATACT
Source organism: Lutra lutra (assembly GCF_902655055.1). Taxonomy (NCBI): domain Eukaryota; kingdom Metazoa; phylum Chordata; class Mammalia; order Carnivora; family Mustelidae; genus Lutra; species Lutra lutra. Next base: position 184,188,804 of record NC_062278.1, on the reverse strand, counting down.
GTCATACCTACATGGCTTTACATGCATTGTTCCTTGTGTCCAAAGTCCTCAGGCCCTTGACCCCAACTCAATTGCTACTAAGCCTTCAGATGTAAGGGATGAATTCCCAGATATAAGAGGTGAACTAACCTATGCAAAGAGAGAGGGAGTTCATTTTAGGGCAGACCCTGCAAAATATTCAAGTCTCCAAACCCACGCATTAGATCCAAGTGCCATGGTGGTAGCAAATGTATCATCTTACCACCATTTTGAGTAGTCTTTGCACCAAGATGGCCTAGGTTATAGAATGTAGTGGGTGCAAAATACCCTTCTCTAGTAGATGTGTTTTTCTTTGTCACCTGCCAAAACCACTGAGTTTCAGGATTCCCTCCATGAGGGGTAAAGGAGGCAATGGGAAAACCTTCTCTACTCACCCTCATTCTAGACCACTGTGGCACTATTAGCTGCTTCTGGAGTGAATGGAAGTTAAGGCAGACTTGATCTGACTCCAAGGGGTTCCTTATACCTTTCTTCCAACTTAGGCAAGACTTTTGGGGTCCAACCCAGCCCATGAATAGAACTCTCTTGTTTTCCCCCACCCCCATTGCTTCCTTTCTTTTGGGATATTTTGGAGGAGGATTAGATGCTTGGAGCCACAGCAGCCATCTTGCAGCCATGAGAAAAGATACTGTACACAGTGAAGGTAGCAGACCAGAAAAATAAAAAGAACAGGCATCTGTCTTAACATTGTTGAGCTATTTAACCAAACAAGCAACCTCATATCTACAGACTCTGGTCTTGAAATAAATACTACTATTGCTTCAGGCACTAGTATTCAGTGCTTCAGGCACTAATGTTGTTGGTTTTTGAAATAACAGTTAACTGCAACAATACTTAAAATATTCAACTCTCTCCACTCCTTTGATGGGTATGCTAGATATCTTGGAACCGTATTTACAAAGTTAAAAAAAAAAAAAAGACTTATTTAATCACTCTTTCCAACTATTGGGTCATTCAGCCTGCTGTTAACTGTTAAATTAACCTGTCTCCGGAGAAAGTAGATTTGACTTGATTTCTTAGAATGAAATAAATCTGGAAGATTAAAAATATACCTATTACTAGGCTGGTTTTGATCAGTGTATGTTTAAGATTTTGATTTCATAAATCTAGTTACAAGAGGAGGAGGACACAGGGGTATGGAAGGTCTAGTTCTTTTGCTAATGAGTTAGCAAGCTAAGTGGAGAAACCTGGCAAACATGCCCCAAACCACAAATCAAGTCAGAGCATAATATATGCCCAAAGAGAGATCTAGATAGAAAGCTTGGGGATAATGAGGAGATCAGACTTCATAATCAATTGTCTGAGACAGGCCCTAAGCATTCTAGCTCTGGTTACCCAAGTGAGGAAAGCAGAAAGAACCAAAAGACTGGAACAAAAATTGCCCAATTTCCACGTTCCCCCACCTCTCATGTTCTTAAGTTACCTTCTCACTCACACATCTTCCCCACTCTGGTGTCCATTTTTTTTTTTTTTAAAGATTTTATTTATTTATTTGATAGATAGAGACCACAAGCAGGCAGAAGGGCAGGCAGAGAGAGAGAGAGGAGGAAGCAGGCTCCCTGCTGAGCAGAGAGCCTGATGTGGGGCTCGATCCCAGGACCCTGGGATCATGACCTGGGCCGAAGGCAGAGGCTTTAACCCACTGAGCCACCCAGGCGCCCCTCTGGTGTCCATTTTTAAAGTGAATCCCTCTAGGGGCATCTGGGGGCTCAGTTTGTTAGGCATCTGCCGGTTAAGTGTCCGCCTCTGGCTCAGGTCATGATCTCAGGGTCCTGAGATCAAGCCCCTGGTCAGGATCCCTGTTCAGAGAGGAGTCTGCTTCTCTTTCTCCCTCTGATCTCCCTCCCTGCTTGTGCGCGCTCACTCCCTCTCTCTCTCTGCCTTGGATTAAAAAATAATAATAAAAGAAAAAAACTTTAAAAAATAAAAAATAAAGTAAATCTCTCTAATGCAATAAAACCACCTAATTCTCTCCTCAGCATTTTCTATTACACTTCTCTTCAAATATTCAAGTGCCAGTAAAGAATGTAGCCATTTTAAGGAAGTTTGTTACACAAAATCTTGCCTCAAGGAGAGCCAGCAAAGACATTATTGGTTAGAAGAGTCAGAACGTAATAGAAATCAAACAGATAGTCTTGAAGAAGACCACGCCACTACCCTCCCAAAAGAAGAAAAAGTAGCAGGTTTACCCCACAGAAAAGGGTATTTTGTGCTTTGGGTCAAGGATAAGGGAGGGGGAGAGACTTAGTAGGTATTTAACTCACTCTGTGTCCTGGTTGCAGTCATGTCAGATAAACAGCTTGAAATTTATGTGCACAAGTCCCAAGTCTTGAAGTCACCTCAAATTACACAGTGAAAACAGGTAAAACTATTTTAAGTTGCAATGTAAAGGCATAGATACAACTCTTTTACTTCTTGGTAACATTAGACAGACAGGTACATTAAGGTTATTATTATTTGGCTTCTAGGAGGAATAATTTAGTCATTTATGAATTAAGATTTAAGTGGCCAGCCTATGCTAGGTGGAGAACATGCAAACTATTGGTTAAGTGTATGTTTTAAAATTTACCTGATTCATTTCTATTACCTGAATTATGCCAGTCTGTGTAGCCTTCTAGAATGGGAAATCTTATTTTCTGCCCGGCTATGATATCTGAGAAGCACATACTGTTTTTTGGTTAGGACTTGTCTTGGAACCTGCAAAGTGTAATAAACGGTTTCATTTTCTTGAAATATAGATGTGCTGCAATTTCAAAAGGCTTTGAAAAATTATCAAAGTTTCAATGCTGACTTAATACATGCCTTACAGAATATTCTCTGGAGATCATGAAATGTAAATGCATGAGACAATGAAAATTTTCCTTGTCTTTTTCATGTAACGTATTTATTTTTTCCCCTTTTATTCCTCCCTGCGTTTCTCCCATGTGTTTCCTGAGTACTGACCAATTTGCATGGCAGTATGCTTCGTAGAAGAGGCAGAAGGAGAGGAGATAAGGAAGAACCCCTGTCCCACGTATTTCTTCGGCAGAGTGACATAAAGAGTGAAACTGTACAGTGTGTAATTCTTTCAACCCACAGTCACGACCCATTTAATTAGCATATCTGTCTTGAGGAATTATGGGATACCCGGAGCTATTTCTAGAATTTGATTTGCATAATTGTTCTAATCCTTTATGAGTATGGTGACATGTGGTCTGACAAAAGATTTTTTTTAATTTCTAAGTTACCTTATAAGTTTTATAAAGATATTAGAATTAAACACCTTTAGATATATATTTAATAACCTGCCTCTATTGAAAGGAACACATTTATACAAAGGCATAATTAGTCTTCTGCTAATGGCATATTATTCTACTTTTTGCTACTTGAAAAAACAGCTTTGTTCACTGAAAGTTTGTCATTTAAAGTTTTTATCTAGCACCTCTTGGTGAGATTAAAATTCACTTAAACATCCTAAGAAAATTTACAGCTGTAATGGACCTCAGTGATGTTCCCTGTCTCTTTCTTAATCCATGGGTAGATGACATATTTTAGAACAGTGGGAGCAGGAAATGGATTTACGCATTTTCTTAGGTTGCTTACTTTTAGGTCTAAAAATTTCCATAATAAAAAGTTTTTGGTTTGGGGGTACCTGGGTGTCTCAGTCATTAAGTGGTAAGTGTTAAGCATCTGCCTTCGGCTTGGGTCATGACCCCAGGGTCCTGGGATGGAGCCCCGCATCTTATCGGGCTCCCTGCTCTGCGGGAAGCCTGCTTCTCCCTCACCTCCTCCCCCGGCTTGTGATCTCGCTGTCTCTCTCTCTGTCAAATAAATAAAATCTTAAAAAAAAAAAAAGTTTTTCTTTTGCCTGGATGAGCCACATACACTCAAGCCAGCCTCAGCCCCGCCTATAGGGAACAGGTCCATTCCCCGTCACACTGAGAAAACTCAGTTTGGGAAGCTTACCAATAGCTATTCAGATCTAACAATACAAAAACACAGTCTTCTCCAACTTCTTATAAAGCTTTTGAGTTTCTGCAACAGAAACGTTTTTCACAAATTAGATCATATTTTACTCAAGACAGTGAAAATCTGGATTTAGACAACGTGGAAATTTGATCAGAAGTGCACTATAAAGCTATGATATCTCTCATCTGTGACTGAGGTTATTTTATGTGAGCCCTTTGCCTTAAGCTTTAAAGAGTGGCTTTAAAAAAATGGCTTCCTTGCAACAGTAAACTGTACAGAGCTGATGTACAACTGAGAGTTCTTTGGTTGGCTATTAAAATGTATCCAATGTTTACCTTTTCATGACTTTGAATACCAATGATACTTTATTTACAGCAGACCTATTTTGTAGAGCCCTACTTGGAGGTTTAACTTATCTTTTAATACTGTCATCTCAAATTTTGTTTGATACTGAAACAAAATTTAGGGGCCCCTGGATGACTCAGTTGTTAGGCAGCTGCCTTGGGCTCATCAGGTCATGATCCCCAGGTCCTGGGATTGAGCCCTGCATTGGGCTCCCTGCTCACTGGGAGGCCTGCTTCTCCCTCTCCCACTTTGCGAGCTTGTGTTCCCTCTCTTGCTGTGTCTCTGTCAAATAAAAAAAAATCTTTTAAAAAAATATTTATACGAGCAGATGGAAAATATTTTCAGACTAAACCAGTGTCTCTCGCAGGGGGACTATCTACCCCTACGCATTCACTTGGTAAAGTCTAGAGACATTTTGGGGTGTGACAGCTCAGGGGAACTACTGGCATCTGGTGGGTGGGGGACAAGCGTGCTGCCCAACAGCCTATAAAACACAGGATTGTCCCTCAGAACAAAAAATGGCCTGGCCCAGAATGTCTGTAGTGTCGGTGTCCAGAAATCTCCACTAAAGTGAGTGGATGCCTGGAAACATCCCTTCCAGCTGCCGTTCCAGGGAGCAGGCCATGGTCTCGCCTGGCCAGCACAATTCATGAGTAGGGGCCCCAGGGCTCCTTCATAGGGATGAAGAATGCCGTGGACACATGTATGCACGTGATATAGGTGAGACCGTGCTTTTATAATCAGAAATCAGGTTCACATCATGATTTTCCACTTTCTGGCTTTTACTCTCTTGTGGCATATATAAGTTTTATTTAAATGCTTACTAGTGGGAGTTACTCATTTACAATTTGCTGCAACATTGGACTTTCTCGAGCACTGGGATGATTTATGGGCCCTGTAAGATGGAATGAAATCTGGAGAGATATTGGAAAGTGAGGCTGGCAGAGGGGCCAGCTGGGAAAACTGTCACCTGGGAGGGTTTGCCTGGAGGAAGAGATCCATGGCTCCACGCCCTGCCTCAGGGCTAGTGCCAGAGCCCAGGGACCAGCTAGGCTGCATCCGGCCTGCTTCCCTCATCTAATTCCAAGAAACTTTGAATAGACTCCTCAAATGAGCTATGAAACTGCAGCTAAAACTCTCACACGGGACCCTTCTATGATTATCCTTCCAGAAGTCGTGGTGGGGGGGAAAATCCCTCAGACAAATAGATTAATTTATGCTTAAGGATCATGGGAACTTCTGAGGGTGGCAAGAAAAGGCAAGACAATTAGCTATTTCTAATCTGACTAGAAAGTTGTCTTGCCAAAGGGTGTCCCAGGGGAGCAGTAGCTTTCCTATAGAAGCATATTTCTTTATTCTTTCTCAGTGGCTCTCAATCATGGGTGCACCTGAGAATCAAATAAGTAGCTACAAAAAAAAAAAAAAATCCTGTTTTTCAAATCAAAATGGTCCTCAAATTTAATCCTCTCAAAAACTGAGGTTAGGAAATTCTGAGTGGGATGAAATTTCTGATATTAAAACCAATGAAGAAGAAAATTGGCTTACATGTGTGATCTCTCCCTGGACTGACTTTGTAGAGCTCCGACCACAGAACAACACTGAAACGCTGGGAAGGATGAAGGTCTTCAGTTAGATAAGAAGGTCTGTAAGGAAATAGTTGTGGCACAAACTCTTCCATGGTTAAAAAAAAAAAAAAAAAAGAAAAAGTGATGCTTAAAGAAAAAAAAAAGAGGTTGAAGTCAGAAATGACAGTTTTCATGAAAGTCAATGTTTGTAAAGGAATCTAAAGGTCCACCTGAGTTTGGCTGGTGCTGGCAGAAGATCTATTTCTATCTTAGAATGGATAGAATCCATTCACAATATTTACATCAAAGTAGACTGCTGACTTTAACAACTTATGTAAATTCTCACTTTGCCTTTCCTTGCAGACATTCTGGCCTATGAGATCTGGCCAACTTCAGTGAGAAAGCATCCTGGGGATGGGAAGAAACAGTACCACAGTCTTTATAGTGCAAGACTTTGTGTGCTTTGCATGCATTTATCTTAAAAAATCTCCATGGAACATGACTATAAGTTTTTTGAAATAATTATTTGAAAAGTGCTAACTTCGGTGACAAGCTAAAAAGAGTACTAACCAAATAAAGTTGTAGGAGTTATTCCCCAATAAAAATAATAACCCAGAGCAGAGACACCAAATGATGAAGTTCTGTTTTTCTCTGAATGGCGGCGAGCAAGTCAGGAGACATGGTTCTGTTTCCCACACACACTTTATATTCCTTGTCCTGGCTGTGTCCTACAGTCTACCTCTTTGTAGTGATTTTTTTAAATTGAATTGGTGTATGTAAAACTAAAATTTTATGAGTTTGTTCGATTTTTTTTTTAACTTGGGGGAAAATGGATGATTGATCCAATCAAGTGTTTACAATTTATGGAAAAGGGTGTCTCAACCATTATATGAAGGCGACATTTAGCCCAACGGCTGCAGTACGTTTCTTTATCTGTAATTCCACTTGCTGAAGTCGGTGTTTTTTCCAGCAGACTCACTGAGGAATGCTTCTTGCACACATAGGAAACTGAACCAAAAATAATACTTCTATGCCCAGGTATGGTAATGAGTACAGCAAAATCCCATACATTTACAGGACACATTAGCCCCAAGGGTAAAGTTACACACAACGTGCAACTGTCAGCCTTGGCTGAATCAGTAACTACAAAATGGACAAATTTTTCTTTTTCTTTTTTTTTTTTTTGCAACAGTCTGTTGGCATGGTCAAGTTTAGTCAGTTAAACACATTTCATAAGTTGTTTATTTGCGACATTGATTCCATTTACAATACTTGGTGGGGTTTTTCAAGGTTCTTCATCACTGTTCGGCTAGCACCTAGCCTCCTGCCTAACGGCTCGTTTGATAAACACTGGGTCATGATTTGCTGAATCAACAGTGAGATCACAGGAGTCCATTCCTGATTACAGCCAGTTTAGCACATCACAATCTTCCTTCATGTTCCCAAACCTCACTGATTTACACATTGTTTTTTGTACGACCTTAAGATTCATGCAAACAGAACTTTCCTGTATGTAAAGTGAGTGACAAGCAGGTCTTGTGAGTGTCATCTGCCCAGCATTGGGGGTCTTTGCCCATTTTAGAATGTGAGCTAAGAGAAAGCTGCTTTTAATAAAAATTGACGACAACAGTGACAAAAATAAGGATATAATATTAAAATAAATCAAATGTTATACAATACTGTCATTATTCTGATACAGAATTTTTACACAGCAATATTGATATAGGTACACATGGCAGGATGTCAGGTAATCCATTATAAGAGATCTTCTGGTTACAAATGAAGTTTAAATTACAACTTAATACCGATTTTAAAATGGTAACGGGGGTTATGCCAGATTAAAATCAATACTTCCTCTTCAAGTGGCATTTTCTGGAACATCTCTGTGAGACTTCAAAAAAAAAAACTTCATAAAGAGAAAGATAAATAAATGTAATGTCATATTGGAAAAGTTTTTAGTTTTTTTTTTTTTTAAACCAACCCAAATCTAGATATATGGACTAACTTGACTTTCCCTTCCCTCTGGACTCACACCTGTCACACAGTGGACCTGAAGTCTTGTTGCATGGACAGGTTCCGTGAAAGTTTGGAAGCACTCCAACCTCTACTCCATCTAGAAGTCTGGAGTGTCTAGTTCAACTACACACCCTTCACTGTTTAAGTATCAGGCAAAAAGCTCGAGTCTCAACAGTGATTCTGCAAGCAAATTAGAGTCTGTGAAACAACCCTGCTCCCCACTTTCAAAGGCTAGAGGACTGGTGAGGGAAATGGTGAAAAATAAAGTGAGAGCCTTAAAATTCTTTGAAGACAGAAAAGAGACTCCAGAGTGTGTATATATGTGTGTGTGTGTGTGTGATGGGCAGGGCTGGTGGGAGAGGGTTTAAGAAAAAAAATTTCCTGCGACAAAATATCAAATTCTTATTCTTCTCATTTCTGTGAAAATAGGTGAGTTACTGGCATTAAAAGAGCCCAGCCAAATCAAAACACAGACAGGAAAATGAGAACTGGTTCCATAATGCCCTGCACTTTACATTAATATCCAAAATTAAAATCCACTTTCAATTAAAAAAAAAGTCATTTAAACATCAAAGATAGAAATGTTACTTGGATAGGCGAGGAAGCAACAGCATTTCTTTCTGGCATATTATTTGTTTGGCACAATCACAAGTAAATAGACTTTACAGACATCATGTGGCTGTTCACATTTAAAGTTTCTACTCTCAAGTGATTACTTTCGGGCTAAACAAATAAATCGATTAAATGAAGTCCGTAAACAGGCTAAGCCCGGCATACATGGACACGTGTGATGCATTCTTCGCCCAAAAAATGGAACCTAAGACAGAAGAAGAAAACTGAGTCAGAGAAGGAAATGTTAAAAGACAAAACCAAAAAACCTGATTCTGGAGAAATCTGTTTCAATAAGAACAACTAGTGTTACCTGGAACTCTTAATCAAGCAATATGCTCTGCACTTTATTATCCTTTTTCATCCCACAACCACTCTGTGAAGATGACAAATGCTTTCATTATACCCATTTTACAGGCGAGAGACTGAGACACAATGAGATCAGCAACCTGCCCAAGCTCACAGACGCAGACCTTGAAGCTTGGATGGCAACTGGACCAGAGAGACCAAGCTTTTAACCACCAAGCTATACTACCTTTTACTTCTTCATTTTAATTCTCTTTATAGCATCCTATTAATAAGCTCCTTAAGGAGGGCATGACATTAAGGGTATGACCACAATTATATTATAATGAGTAAATATGGAGTCACTGAAAACAAGCAATGTATAAACTCACACATTTGCACACAGATGGCAGGAGGGGTCAGAATTCTGAGCAGTGTGGGTAGGGGAGGAGCAAAAGGGAAACTAGGGAAGGAGGCAAGCCTGAGTCACAGAAAAGGAACAAACTAAACCCCGGCCCAGGGAGAGCTAGCAGAGAAAGGCTGGCTTCATTCTAAGAGGCATCCAAGTGGTATTTCTGAGTCTTGCCTATGCCACCAGTGAAGCAGGGTTGAGGGGGGTCAACCAGCAACCAGCATCATGGTTCTCTGTCTCAGGGCCAGTGGAGTCCCTCAAAGTACATATATGTTCCAGAGGCAAAGAACAAAATTCATTCTCTGCTCTGGGGATGGTGCCCTCTTGAGACTCTGCCTCCTTGGGAAGTTAGAGGGAGAGATTTTCCCCAGGCCTGGAGGCAATAGTTAGTCAAATGTAATGGGACAGCAAATTACTCTGGTCCAGGATAAGTTGAGAGAGGCAAGCTGTCAGAGACTCATGCCTCAGGGATCCTTCTACGGTTTACACAGGGCAGAAAAATGCATCCTGTCTGTTTCTCAACTCTGATGTTTTTTGTCTGCTCTCTATCATTCTAGTGTATTTCCTAGTCTATGCCACCAAGAGAGGTCAGCCCATACCAATTATCTGTCCTAATGAGAAAGTCTGAGATGCATCTTCCAGATGCCTTTGAAATAATTCCTTTGTTCGTAGAAAAAAATTGCCTGCAGACAGTGACAGAACCATTCTAACCTTATTTTGGGGCTGAACTAAGAGGACAGACTCAACTGTATGGGAGTCCAAACAGTGGTCAGGGCTCAGTACACTGGGCACTATCTTTGGGCGGGCACCGTGCTCATGTTCCTCTTACCTCCTTTTTCCTTTTTCTGCTCTTCCTCCTTCTTCTTTCCTGCCTTCCATTTCTAAAATGGTTCTGGAAGGACCAGGGAAATGACGGAGGTCAATAAATAAAAAAAAAAAAAAGAGAGGGAAGCCACAGGTGGGCGTTGATATGCACGTGGAGAAGCGGCAGAGCCACCCCAGGTTCCTCTGCCTTTTGACAAGGGCCTTATTGTCAAGGCTCTGGTGACAGTGCCTGCCTGCAGGGGCCGCGGCCCTCAATGCCCCTCAGACTCATGCTCAGAATGGTTCTGTCACTGTGTGCTCCAGGGGCACATGGATGGCTGGCTCATTTGTGGGCCCTGAGAACGTGTCGGAGGAGGTGGGCCCAGCTGCACTGGCTCGGGCGATTACAAGGGGACAGCAGGAGAAGTTCCAACCCTGGACCTCTCGGATCTGCTCTAGCCGTGAGTCTCTGAGAGCTTCATTGTGTCACACCTAAGACCACTTTGTGGGCAGCTGGGGATGATTCCATCCCCACCCACCAGAGGACATCAGGTGGTATCCAGAGATACTTTTGTTTGTCACAACTTGGGGGAAGGAGCATGAGTGGTGGGTGGAGGCCTGGGGTGCTGCTAGACAGCCTTCAACGCACAGGATGGCCGCCCCAACAAGAAGATCTCTCTGGCCCTAAGGGCCAACGATGCTGATGTGGAGAAAAATGAACAGAGGCAGCAACATCCAAGGTAAAGGAGGCTGACCTGAGCGAGGTGTAACTATAATGACCGCGTCAAACTGCTACACACAGACTACGCCAAGCAGCTTTCCTTCATCTGCCCATTCCACAGACATTTACTGTCCCCGACCGACCAGGCCTTACATCACGTGCTACAGAGACAGTGAGAACAAAACAGGAAAGGCCTGGGCCCATCACGTGGCGTGAATTGTAGTGATGGAAGACAGAGGACCAGGAGAATAGTTTAAGCACCAAAGAAGCCCCTTGGGGTGCCTGCCGTCCAGTGATGTGGGCCCCAAGTCACCACGGGTGTTCTCTGGCCTGTTATGTGCATTCCTAGTCCCTTGAAAACAGTTGCAAAGAAAAATGACAGTGGTGGCCAGCCAGACCCAGGCTTCATGAGGCATCGTGCATGAATGTCACACCAATCCTGTACGCTAGCTTTTTGCCTTTTTTTGACCCAAGCTAAGTGGCTTCCTCTTGAGGTGAAGTGACACGGCTGACAGGGAACCTGTCATCATCAAACCCAGCCCCACTTTCTTCCAGATTTTGCTCTTTTCTCAAATACCACTATTCCCCCCCAACTCCAGGCTCTTTGAAGAAAGGACATCTCATTTGTGAACACGCGGCACTTAGCCTGGGACACAGGAGACGCTTAAGTGAATACTTGTTAAAAGCCTATCTCCTGTCAGTGACCCCTCCCATCTCCCCAGACGTGCTCTGCCTAAAGGCAGAGGGGTGTCCTTCCCAGGTAATGTGGCTTCTCCTCCCTCCATACACCACTGCCCGGCACTGAGCAGGCCCAAAGTGACCCACGCCACCAAACTCAGAGAGAGGGACTCACGTGAAGCCAAAGACGCAGAGGGCCTTCCTGGGGATAGTTCCAGGATAGTTCTAGGGTCTAGGGAGCACCCTGACAACGTGCTCCCAAGGTCATATGTCTCTGTGAATCTTTCAAAAATATCACGGATTTTCCTTTTTCTTATTGAAGGTGACAAGGTACTATTGGCCTTAGCCCAGATCTGCCCCAACAACCTTGACATCCTGATCACATGGTCCTGCAGGGATCTTTATAACTTGCAGCCCTGTTCTTATTCTTCACAAGCCCACTCCCCCCTTTGCAAGATCTGCTCTGTGTCTCTCCCCCTTTTTATCTGTGCCCGCTCATAGCAGTTTTCCTCCTCTCCTTCTCTCGCCGTGCCCCTACTGACAAAGGGCACCATTTCTGATGTGATACACTTGGCAATTTCTCCACTGGCCCCTTCATTTCTAGTTCTACACATATTTTTCTTCTTGAAGATTTTATTTATTTATTTGAGAGAGAGAGACAGAGAGACAGAGATAGCAACAGAGATAGTGAGAGAGAGAGAGAGAGCACACAGGCACACACCAGCTGGGAGCAGGAGGAGAAGCAGGCTCCCGGCTGAGCAAGGGGCCTGGCTCAGGGCTGGATCCCTCATGACCTGAGCAAGGCAGACATTTAACCGACGGAGCCACACAGGCATCCCCTAGTTCTACACGTGTTGTGTGACAAAGTCGATAGGCGTCTAATAGCCAGAGACACAAGAAAGGACACAGGAGAGGCACAGAGAGAGCCCGGGAACCAACCGTTCAGTCCCAACTTGACGGTTTATTTTAGAATCAACTCACTCCAGCATTTCCACAAGCCCAGAATGCCAAACAGCAGATTCTCAAAGAAACCGAGGTTGGACCTGCAGTGCTTTGCACAAGGCATGACTCCTAGCCATCTGCAGCACTTGTAAAGAGAAGACAGTACTGACCCAAAACACATGTATTGTTTGTGATTTCTCTCAAAACAGAGTCAACTTTGCTAAAGAAAGAAATATAGAGAAGGCTGGTCATGTCACATAGAAAGTGCTGGTCTCTTGTGGGAAAGAGGTTTGGGGTAGGAAAATGAGTGAAGGGGGTCAATTGAATAGTGAAGGATGGTGATCACTTTGTACTCAGACAGATGTCAAATTACAATGTTGTATACCTAAAACTTATATAATTTATATACAGTTTTACCTCAATAAAAAACGACATATTTTAACGAATGCCAGTTTTGTTACCATAACTTTTATCAATAAGTACACATTTTAAAACAATTTCAAATAGCACGATGGCACATAAAATACAAACTAAAGGTCTCACAGTTCCTGTCCCTCTCTCACAATTTCCAGCTTTGATAACTGGGAGGGTCGCCAATGTATTTTAATTTGGTCAATTCTTAAAATGTTTCTTCCAATGTTTTTGGAATAATTATATATTCATACAACCCTAAATAATGCAATGATTTATCTTCTTGTGCATAGAGGGTTACCATGAGATCTGGCCTCCCACTGCTCTGTGTCCTCGGAAAGAGTAAAGGAAAACAGGGAATAAGGGGGTCAGCCTCGTGGGTTGTGCGGAACTCGAGTTGGACTGGAGAAGCTGTTGGCTTGTAGGCCTGGGCCTCTGGGTCTAGAGAGGTGCAAAATATTTGCAAGAGTAAGGGTGGTAGCTTCTGTGAGTCAAGGGGAGCCTCCCCTTCCCCCACTTTAGCTCTCAAGTGGGGCAGCTACAAGTATCCTGTGTGGAAGAGAGGGCAAGCCAAGCTGTGGGTTTCAGTAGCTGCTGAGCTCCCAATGCAATGATGCTGCTTCATCTCCTACACTGTGTCCTGTGAGGCAAAGTCAATGTAGTGTTTGGCCAGGGGTGCTCAGCTAGGGCAAGGTCCATGCCCCAAACCATCACAGGGACATCTGTCATAGTCTGGGGACATGGCTGGTTGTCACAACCGAGAGAGGGAGACTACTGGCGTCATGTGGTAGAGGCCAGGGATGCTGCTGAACATTCTCTGATACATAGGGTTGTCCCTACCACCAAGAGCTGTCAGGCCCATACCGTCAAGTTCCCAGGCTGAGAAACTGTATTTATGTTCCCTGAGTCTCTCTGACAAGGAACTTGTATTCACAGCAGGGATGCTGCCCTGAGAGAGAAAATGCAGATAATGGCTCTTGAGCTTTATGGTAGGAAAGATGAGGAAATTAACATATTGGGCTTTCATCCACCCAGCTTCCACTAAATTCTGTAGTTATATTAGTCATATTTTAATTAATATTTTTTAAGGTTATACTTTATCCTGGAAGTATGTTTACAATGTTTCATCATTGGTTGGTTCTAAAACAGAAACGGCTAATAATTAAAAAAAAAAAAATTTTTTTTAAGAGTTTCACAAGTAGGCAGAGAGGCGGGCAGAGAGAGGGGGAAGCAGGCTCCCCGCTGAGCAGAGAGCCTGATGCAGCTCGATCCCAGAATCCTAGGATCATGACCTGAACCGAAGGCAGAGGCTTTAATCCGCTGAGCCACCCAGGCGCCCCTTTGTTTGTTTGTTTTTTACAAAGACAAACCCCAGGCTTTAATTTCAAATTTTTTTTCCAGAAAAGAAAAATACATTGGTCAAATCTTAAAGTGCAGCTAAAAAAAACAAAAAAACACGCCAGAAAACAAAAAGTTAAACTGATACTAAAAATGTTAACATAAAAAGTGAAGCAAAAGGGAGCCTGGGTGGCTCAGTGAGTTAAGCCACTGCCTTCGGCTCAGGTCATGATCTCAGGGTCCTGGAATTGAGTCCCGCATTGGGCTCTCTGCTCAGCAGGGAGCAGCCTGCTTCCCTCTCTTTCTCTTTTTGCCTACTTGTGATTTCTGTCAAATAAATAAATAAAATCTTAAGAAAAAAAAAGTGAAGCAAAAACAATTTTGGGGGAGGAAACACAGTTGTTTAAATTGAAGAAAATTATAAACTAATAAGCAATAAAAATAAAAGTGTTAACTACATAATTATAAACTTCCAAAGCCAAGCAGTAATCAGAATGGGATGGAAATAGCCAATCTTTGTAAACTCTGAAAAGTTTTAATAGAAATATTAAATAGTGGGATTTTTAAATAGCAAAATATTCCTTGCAGACATGATTCAGTAATTCATCCCTAAGTATTAAAAATGAATATATGTTAAGAATTTTATTTGACTAAAAATGTGTTTGGAAAACCTACATCCTGTTCTTCTTAAGTAAACTGATCTTTTATTCTACTTTTCAATTATCAAATGTAAATTTAAAAACTGTACAATTATAAAGGTATAGCCTAGCAGTCACTGTAAACTCCACAAATTAGTGGATGTATCTCAAACAAAATAGTAAACTGAACTCTGTGACTATCAATTCCTACCTGTAGTCTGCAATTTCATTCATCAAATATTACTCACTTTATCAAAATAAACAGACATTTGTGGCTATGACTAAGTCAAGCCAGAATGGAAAGTTTAAAATTTAAAAAGGTGTAGTCTTGACTTATTCATAGTCTTGTGTTTTTAAAACACCAAGCCCTGTGACCACAGTCCCCCCTTAAGAAAAAAAAAAAAAAAGGAAGAAAAAAGGAATGAACACATCATATTAAAATAGAATTTTCTATGCAGTGTCTACACTTTCACTGTTCACTGATGAACCATCAAACTATAGTTTGAAGTTGAATACTATATGTTACACTCACTAGGACACATTTACAAAAATTTCTTTTCTCAGGTTGTTTTGAATAGAATATAGCGGAAAGATAATCTGGAAGTAACTAGATTTTTTAACAGGATAAGTTAATTTCACCCAGAACAAGTAACAACTCCAGGACCTACTTTAAAAATAGAAATGACATATGAACATGTATTTTTAAGACAGAGAAGTATCCAGTAGGAAAAGGTGTAAAACTGAGTTCTAGAAACACTTTCCAAATTGGTGTCTGAATAGGGGAATATTTAAGAGCTGACTTTAAAACCTTTCTCTTTCTCTTTTTTTAGTCCTTTAGTTCTTTTATCAGTTAATTCTACTATGAAAACCATAATTTGTTATTAAAGACTTCGTTATTAAAACTGTGACTAAAAACAAAGGTGTAGAGGTGTACCTGGGTTTCCGGGAGAAGAACGGTATTGTTTACTCTCGGAAATGACCTTGCACTTCATATACCTGAACTGGAAGTTATTCAGGCACCAGGGAAAGAGAATTTGGTTCTCTTATTAAAATACCTCAGATTTGGAAAACTCATCAGAACTACAGGATGTGACAAATTCCCACAAGGGACCATTGTTTCTCATCCCACACCAACCAGCTTTGGTAAAGTGTTCAGGTAAACCCACTTTCAGGGTGGTAGGAGAGTATGGGGACTAACACCCCACAACCAGGGGAACACCAGCCAGACACGAAGTCCCATGCTGCTGTGTGCCCTCTCACCTGGTGACCTCAGCCTGTCACTGAGTCCCTCTGAGGCTTACCGTGGTTGAATGCAGAATGTGCAGGAAACAAATGTGCCTCACAGGCTCGTTGTGTGAAACGAGAAACTCATATACAACATTTAGGGCAGGGTGTCTGGGACATCATAGTCCTCCACAAGGGACAACTACGCTTTGCTATGGCAAAGAACAGTTGCATAGAATGTGTCAGTATTCACTTGTTTTAGCAAAAAGGCTGTACAATTCTGGTATGCAGGGAGTGGAAGGGTATACTAACACTGCACAAAAACCACAACATTCTTAAAAGACTGAGAGGAAACTTTTCAAGGACAGTGACTCCGATGTACAAAAGTTGACTCGCACTTGATAAGGGTGAGGGCAAAAGTGCCATCAGTGCCCATGGTGGCTGGGCTGGTGTCACCACCTCTCTGGGAGTCAGGCATTGAGACAGACCACTAACAGTTTACAACCTTTCCTGTCTTAAAGTGGCCAAAAATAAAAGGTGCATGTCACATGTGACAATGACAGTGAAGCCACGGGAAGTGATGGTCTAAATGGAACAGGAAGTATTTCTCAAGGAAACCACAGGAAAGCCAAACTCAGTCTTCAGAGCAACCCAAACAAGTGGGGTTCCTATTACAGCTCTCAGAGCTCAACAGAAGCCCATTTATTTCATTACCTTCACTCTGAGAAAGTCAAAACAGTAACTGTCATCCACAACTGTCAAGGACAGGGAAGATGGTGGGCCCTACTACAGCTGTCCACCCTAAACCACATGTGGGGGAAAAAAAAAAGGTGGAAGGCAGAGTCCAGAAGACAGACTACTTTGCAAACATTCCATCTATTTTAAACAGGAGAGAACGCTGAGGACACACGCAGCTCTGCCTCCAACAAGCCACCTGGCCTGGGACGGATCCTTCTGTGGCTCCCGACTTCTCTTTGTTGCTGGGTAAAACCAGGAGGTGGCGCTAGGGGAGCAAGACACCACCACCTGGCATCTCTGGGGCATCTTACTGAGATCCCACTGTTTCAAGTTTTGATTCAGAATGGCCAAGACTCTCCAAACTCCACATACCTTTCTACTCCCTTCTGCCTCTCACCCACCCCGCTTCCTGAAGTGATGTCGCTGACTGGCCTCGTGGATAGGAGTGTCTGCCATCCCACCTCAAAAGCACCATCCAATCCTGCCTACGTCGGGTCATGCCACTCATTGCCAAAACCGTTCAAAAGTGTTGTTTAGGTCATCGAGACACTGAGCTGTTAGATAACAGAAGAAGTTGGAAAATTAAGTATCATTAACCTCTACGATTATGAACAGTGTCCTGCACAGATGGGAGTGAAAATAAAGGACTTTTAAATTAAGATATAAGGATAACTGTATCATGCATAATTTTCTGCAAGAAACAAAACACAGTTATTTACTTCTGCCTTATCAGTGGGTCTGATGTGAAAAGTCTTTTCAAGATCTTCTGTACTCTGATTTCGGCAGAGAAGCATACACTGTACTACACACATGTATTTTTGTCCTAAATCCCTTTTAGGCAAATTCCCGTGTTTGAAATTATTTTTTTGAAAAGTTGCCAATGTCATGACAGCAAGGTTATGAAAACAATTCACTAGAGTAACGATGGTAGAGGACCCAGTTCTTTAAAATGGGAGGGGAGAGGAAGGAGTTTTCCATTGCCATCTTCTCTAACTTACAATTTCAAGCACAACACCCTGGGTTTCATGTCCTACAGGCCTTGCTGGGAGTTCAGTTACCACAACGTAAGAGAACCACCGTGAATACAAATATATGTACTAACTTTACGAGTCAGCGGATGGCAGCTGTCTCCCACTTTGCCCATAGGCGTGCAAATCCTTATGCTCTTAACCCAGATACTAACAGCACAGCACATGCCTCCGGCACACTGGGGGTCCTTGTCGCAGGCCTGAAATGTAACAAACAAACAGATAAATGTAGATGGCGGGCAAGACTCTGGCTGAGGAAATCTAAAATTAGCAGTCAAAAATGCTCTTTATATCTCCAACCACCAGGATTTTAATAATCACACATATAAAAAAGAACTGTAATCTTCATTTGCTTGCTCATATTTACCATAAAATCTGAACAGAAGAGATTTTCCTAGTTTAAAAAAAAAAATGGCCTAAAGAATGGCCCACACATTACAAAAATCTTAAATAAACACACAGAAAATCACCTCTCTTTTTCTAGTGTTTCGTGGCTGAATTGGCTTTGAATTTGAAAAACAAGTCTGGATTAGTCTTATACCATACATGGTAATTAGGAACTACATAAATTGAATCACAAGATTTTATGACTATTAACCGCAGAATACGTTGGGCCCAATTTTTAAAAAGGACTTAATTTATTTTTAAAGGGATTTAAATAGTCTCTAAATCTGGCATGAAATGCTCCAGACCCACAAAGGTACTGATGTAAATTTTAAAAATGCTCATTTTCCCTTTCAAATATTTGCATTTGGGTCATGAGACTTGATGTTTCTCAAACCACTGGCTTGATTTTCACTTTTCCTCTTTAAAGAAAGAAATTTCATAGGTTGGGAATGGACAAACCAAGATTTTTGCCTTAGGTTACTGTTTTGTTTTTTTCAGGTGAGTAAACTGCAAAAAGGAAATTATTGGCTTAGGGTATACACATGTGTACATTACAAAATCAAAATGAACTATTCTTTAAGATTAATCAGATTTAGAAATTCAAATGACAGATGCAATTCTCAACAACGATTACTCGAGGCATCTGTTCTCAATATAAAAATTGTAAATACAAATAATTAAAGAATCAACTATGGAGGAGTTTTTATACTCTATCTAAATAGAAATAAATAATGCTGTCTGAATTTATTTGCATGAAAATAGATCTGAAGAACTATTGTTCCTTCCTAGAATCAACAAAAAAATAGGATGCTTTGTTTGAACGGTATGTTAATAATCCGTTTTGCTAGTGATAAGGTAAAAACATGCTGTACTATATATGTAAGAAACTAAAAAGTCTATAATTTAGACAAAAATATAAATTTTTTTATATTTATTGGAAACAACTAAAACATTCCTTCAAGGCTTTTCTCCTTCAAAGTTTGGGGGCCAGCCACAAGTCTTGAAACATAAGTATATGAGCTCACCCTCATTCACTGTTTTTTTTTGTTTAAAATTATCAACCACCCTACTCTAAGGTTGGTTTATTTCCCTCATTAGAGTTTTTTTCTCAGCCTATTTAAAATGACTGTGTGGACAAAACTCCAATTTTCACCTTGGGGCGTTAGGACATTCAGATGAAAACATCCAAACATTTCCATTTTCCAATTTTTAGCTGTATGGCAGAGACATGTATACGTGGCCATGACAATTTGTAAATGAGAAGTACAGTATGTGATCTTTTCCAATATGGTTTTAACAAATCTATGTGGAAATAAATCAATTTCAAAATAGCTACACCTATTACCAAAAAAGGTAAATATTTAAGGTGGAGGTTTCAGGCAGTATTTTCTGTCAACAGATGCTCAAGACCTGGAATTCGGAGGCCCCACTAACCCTTTTTAAAAGACAATGAAAATCCAGCCAAAATTTTTCCAAAATTCGGTCAATCACTTGGATATTTAACATCCTGAGGATGATAAGTTACCAGGTTTTTCATTTGGCTCCAGATGGTTCCTGTCATGAAGACATAAATACATTTCTTTATTGCTACATTGCTTAGAGGAATTTTTAAAAAATTCTCTTTTGGTTACACTGAGTTAAAACAACAAAAACAGCTCATAGAAGTCCACTCTAAGCCTCTCTAACAGATAAATATCCCATATGATAAAATTTCACTTTTGTAACAAAAAACTTCACTTCTTGGAAATATTTACAAAGAAATGCATAGGTTTATATAATTTTAATTAGACTGCTGTTTCCTAATGCCCTTCATACTTAACCCATTGCAGATCTATTCAAATAGTGTTGTCCTGTGAATGGAACAAAAAGATACTTATATTGCAAAGGAATTCTGGGCTCAGAGGATTAGCAGAAATTTAAAATGAGCCAGCAGGGGAAGAGTGGGAGAAAAAAACCAATCATGTTCCAACTCTTATATTAGAAAGACCTGTAAAAAGTTTTTTTCAACCACACTGACTGACTGACAAAGCTATTCAAATACACTTTCAAAAAACCTCTATTTTAATAAATATCACAATGCTTATAATCCTATTGGATATAACCAAATACTGTTATTGTACGAGGGCTTTCAAGATGCTATAAACCTATGAACTCACTTGAGAGACTATGGAACTTTTATTTTCTCAAGACCAGGACAGATTTCCCTCAAATTTCAATATTTCATTATGTATCATCAATTCAAACATGTAAGTTTTATTTAAAATCCCATAACGTGCACTTAGATAATTTAAGTAATTTAATGGAGGTGTAAAATAATTTAAGACTTAAAAAAAAAAAAGATAAAAGAGTAAAGCAGGGGCGCCTGGGTGGCTCTATCGTTAAGTGTCTGCCTTCAGCTCAGGTCATGATCCCAGGATTCTGGGATCAAGCCCCGCTTTGGGCTCCCTGTTCATCTGGGAGTCTGCTTCCCCCTCTCTTACTCTCCCTGCTTGTATTTCCTCTCTCCCTGTCTCTCTCTGCCAAATAAATAAATAAAATCTTTAAAAAAAAATTAAAAGAGCAAAGCAGTTGAGCAATCAGGAAAAGGTAGGGATTTTGCATTGTTGATGTAAAGTAGACTACGGTAAACTCATCCTTCAGATCCACACAGAAAACTGTTGGTGAGAATAGGAGAACTGACTCAGTTCCTACTTTCAGAAATGATGAGGACAACTACACTAAGTTGAAACAAACATCTACATTGTAACCTACTCCATAATTATGCCCGAGCCCTGGTGGTGTTTTATCAGGAATTGGAAATGGAAAAATTTTACATGGAAAACCTCAAGAAGCTGGGGGGTGGGTGGGGGTACCCTCTGGAAACCAGAAGGAAGCTCCCACATTGCTTTTCAAAACATACACAAGGCCTCGGACCAAGTTATTTCAAGGGGTTTCTGTGGAGAGTGCAAGGGGAGCAAACTCCTCGACCAGAAGGTTAAGTGTCAGGAATGGGAGATACTCGTCTTGCCCTCTGTGCATTTCAGAAAGGGCCTCCCAAATTTTACGGTTCGAGGTTGGAACGCCTCGAAGAAGTGCTAGAGAAGACTCTGAAAGCAAACTTCTTTCAGCTTAACAGAAAAACCGACCAGCCTGCAGGGTTCCAAGAGGGAAGCAAGGGGGAGAAGGTGGTGATAAAGGAGGTGGTTGACACTTTGGTCACTTTTTCTTCCACAGCGCACCTAAGATCCCGGGCCGTCCGCTGCGTTTGGAGTAGGGCACCTCTCCCAGAGCGCCAAAGGGCATCTGGGGCAGATGTCCCCGCCCGGGGCGACCCTCCCCGAGCCGCTCCCCACCCAAGCCCCCCGAGGCGCAGCGCGGGCGCGCATCCTGGGCGTACAGGTGCGCCCGGGGCTGCTTACCCCGGTGATGACGGCGGCGTCCCCGGCAGGGGGTATGAGCAGCAGCGGCGACAGCAGCAGCAGGAGCAGCAGCGGGGCGCAGCGCGGGCCCCTCATGGCGTCCTCGGGACTACGCGGCGGTTGGGGGGCCGTTGGGGGCGCGGGGCCGGGGCGCGCTCGCTGGAGCGCGGAGCGGAGGGCGGGCGGACTGGCGGGCGGCTGGCGCGAGCCTCCGGGCCGTTATAAAGGCTAGCCCCGCCGTGACTCACGCCGGCGCCCGCCCGGCAGCACGCGCGGGGGGCACGGCGCGGGTACACACCCCACGCCCCCACGCGCACACGCGCGCCCACCCCGGCCCGGCGTCCCCGGGACGAGCACGTGCCGGCGCGCGGCTCCCGGCGCCCCCGCCCCGGGCGCCACGCAGGCAGCGCCCCCCGCGGGGCGCCCCGCTCCGGGCCCCGCGCCTAGCCTCCCGCCTCCCGCCTCTCGCCTCCGCCCGCCGCCGATCCTCGCACGCGCCGCAGC
Source organism: Lutra lutra (assembly GCF_902655055.1). Lineage (NCBI taxonomy): Eukaryota > Metazoa > Chordata > Mammalia > Carnivora > Mustelidae > Lutra > Lutra lutra. The sequence continues at coordinate 184,166,774 of NC_062278.1, read as the reverse complement.
CGCTTTGTGGTCTGAGACGCGCTCGTTCACTGCCCTGGTTTCCAAAGCTCCACGTGCTCGGCGCCGAAAACTTGCAGCTCATTTGCTGTGCAGATGTTTAGGGAGCGCCTACTACGTGCCAGGCGGTTAGACACCCCGGGGAGGCGGCGAGAGGAGGGACAGGAGCCTTCGAACCCGTTCAGTTGTTCAGCAGGTCTTCACAGGGCGCCTGCTGCATGCCAGGTACTGGCCACTGGGGTCTGGCCTCATGGTCCAATAACCGAACAGAAAAGACACATCAAATACACGGGGAAACGTGGAAGACAGGAAAAAAGAACAAAGGGCAAGCAAAATCACCCCTAATCCCACATCCCTGACGACACTGTGCGGTTTGTCCTTCCAGCTGTGGGCGTCCAATTTCTTTCTTTCATTTCTAATGCTTTCCTTTATGCTCACATCTGTTCCCGACCCTCTCCTCCCTGATTCTCCTCACATGCATTTCCTCCCTTCTGTAACGTCGCGCCAGCGCCAGCGTCAGGCAGAGCAGTTCAGGAGGATGCCAAGTGGAAATGAGAACGCCTGGCTTCGGGGCCTCCAGGATGAGGCCCCCTGAACTGTAGGTAGGCAGCTCTCTCTTTTACTTTCCAGCCCAGGAAAATCACCCTTCAGTCTTGGAAGATGCCATACATCATCACTGTGATGAATTCATTCACGCAAACAGGACTTGAGTGCCTACTGGGTTCTAGGCTACCCACAAGAGAACGGGTGACAAATTTGCCTTCCATCTCTGACCCAAGCATAGATCCAAGAATCACAGCCCGTTTTTCTTCAATGAAAACGATTTCAAGAATACCTTGCTGTGACCACTGCCAACTTTGCTTGCGCAGAGGTTTTGGGAAGCCCAACTATGTTCCTGTATGGTGAGAACCTCTGGCTTTCCCTGGTCACTTAGGGACTAGAAACTGTTGGGAAGCAGATGTGTCTTTCAGCCTCTTTAATAAACGCAGTGAGGAGAGTCGGGACAAAGTTACTTTCAGACTGTGGGGTTCCCCATGCCAAAGCATTCAGACTAAATGTGGGGAAAAAAAAAAAAAGGAAGGCAATTATCTGAATGTTAAACAGCTGAATATTTGGAAAACCAAAATTTTGACGGAGTTTTAAAATCTTTTTGCCTGTGTTTTTGTGTTTGAGAAACATTCTGAAACGAAACAAAACAAAACAAAAAAAGAATTAAACTTGTTTTAACTTTAAAAAATTGTTAAAATTGGACTCCCAGTAGAGTGAGTGGAAACAGTAGCAAGTGACAGATTGGTGGAAAGTTTCCTTTTCCAGTCTCCATGCCAACGCTAGCATGGGAATGCTGCCGGGGAAATGTAAAAACCAGTCAACATGGGTTTTAACATTCCTACGATTTTTTAAAAATGGTCTATTTCATATTTGCTACAACTGAGTGCCAGCTTGGGTATTCCCTGCTTCTCCAAGCATAGAAAACAGGATGTGTCTACACAGGAAAATCAGATTTCAAAAGTGGATGGCTTCATACATGGCTGTTGGGAAAACAATCGTCATAAGACTGTTTTGAAACAAGGTTGGAAACACTTAAAAATAGGGTTGGTTGGTTCCATGTTATTTCTTTTGATCATGTTGTTTCTTTTAATCACTTTTAATGCTGTAGAGGAAATATGATGGCTCCTGATATGACAAATCTTTGCATCCATGGACAGTTTAGAGAATTAAAGTCTGAAAGTTCCATCTTATAAAGGGAAAGACGAAAGGTTGAGTTTGGATTAGTTCAGACAAATCAGATGGAAAGGCCCATTTAACAACACTGAGATAGAAATTGAAGAGTAGCTTAACTATTTTATTCTATTTATTACTGCAAACCGTTGATACTGCGACATGATAAGTTCAGCCCAGGGATGACTGTATAAGGAAAACCAAACGGTGTAGTTCAAGAGTATAGACTACCATGCAGGCTACCAAGGCTGATCTGAATTGAAGGGTCAGTCAAGTCCATAGGAGCCCAAATTCGTTGATCAGACCAACCTGGATTTGAATCCTGAATGACCATTGGGCAAGCTGCTTAAGGCTTTCTAAGCTTGTTTCCTCACCTGTAAAACAGATACAAAATACCAGCCCAACAGGGTACAGCCTCCACAAGGATGAGAGGATAGAACACCTGTAAACTGCTTACCATAAAACCTAGAACGAACCAGATGTCCTGTTGGTGTTCCCTCTTATTAAGTCATATTATCTGGTGTCCTCTGATAATTTCAGCCAACGCTGATGGTTTTTTTTTCACCCACCAGATTAGATTATATACTCCTTATAATTGGGTTCCTTGTGTCCAATATCCCATACATCCCTCTTGGCACACAGCATAAGGATAGGCGTATGGCAGGCACTCAGTAACTAAGGATCAAGAGGAATATAGAGTATGGAAGACAGTCCAGAGACAGGTCACAGGAAATAGATATACAGCGCAGCCATGTTTAATTTGCATGAATCAGCAAAACGTCATCATCAAATAGCCATTGGGATAAATACTTGACCCGGGGCAGGTGATTCAACCCACCACTCTAACTCAGGGGGCGTCACGGAACTGAATGGAGGTGAATGGGGAGACACAAACCTGTCCCACTGCAGTGACCCAGGGAACCAGGCTGAGGAAGTCTCCACCTCGGCGTGTGCTGCAAAGGGAGAACGGGTTCCCTTGCATCCCTGCCGAAAGCTATGTTCACGTTCTCACCCTTGGTACCTGGCTATGGGGCCTTGTTTGCAAGGAGGGTCTTTGCAGATGTGATCAATTTAAGATGAGGCCATCCTGGCCTAGGGTGGGCCCCAAATCTAATAACTGGCATCCCTATGAGAGAATGGCAAGGGAGACCTTGACAGAAAGACACAGAGGAGACACACGAGGAGACCACCACGTGAAGACGGGGCAGAGATCGGAGTCATGTTTCCACAAGACAAGGACTGCCATGGATCGGCCAGCAAGGCCCAGAAGCTGGAAGTGTCAAAGGAAGATTTCTCCCTAGAGACCTCCGAGGAAGCATGGCCTTGTTCACACCTTGATTTTGGACTGTTAGCCTCCTGAACCAGAGAGAATGATTTTCTGTTGTTTTAAGCCACTCCGTCATGACGCATTCTTCCAGCAGCCACGGGAAACAAACAAAGGCAGGTGGAACTGGAGGGTTGCACGCCTGCTTTCGAATGCCTCTGCCTCAAGTTGATGCCAATCACTTTTGCTTAAGTTTAAATGGCCAAAGCAAATCACATGACTCAGCCTGTCTTCAAAGGGCTGGACAATGTAAATCTTAGGGGAACCAGAAGTCTGGTGAGCAAGGCCATATGTTACAGGAGAGGAGGGATCCATCATGGCTTGGATTCCTGAATGGGCATACTAAACCCTGGATGATTATAAATGATATGTGTTACTTCCTTTGTGTTTCTTCCTAGTTCAGTACTCCTTATGCTAGAATTATACAAAGACTCTGCAAGAGAGTAAATGTATAGGCTAATATTTTGGGGGGGGTGGGTAATAAGCCATCATTCATTCAGCAGACATTTACTAAATACTTACTATATGCCAGATACTGTGTGAGGCACTGGGGGTACCATGGTGAGTAAAACAGATGTAAATCCAGTCCCCTGGGAGCATATAGTCTAGTGGGAAGGCCGTGAATCTAATAATCATACAATTACGTAATTACAGGAAACAAATGTAGTGCATTAGGACATGACACAGTGGGAGACCTGCAGGTTTCCTTCAAGTAAAGAAGCAGAAGCTGAGATCTGAAGCTTGAGCAGGATTTAAATGGGATGGAGAATGGGGGCAGCAGAAGTGGAGAGTGCTGGGTACTCCAGGCAGGAGAATCAGCTTGTGCTGGAGATTAGAAAGAGCATCTGTGTTCAAGGAGCTGAAGAGAGACGAGCATAGTTGGAAGAATGAGCCTAAAGAGAAATCTGATACAAATATGGGGCCGGAGAAGTGGTAGAAATCCAATGCAGGGTCATAAGCCTAGAGGAATTCCATCTTTATGTGGCCAGGGAAGACAGAAAACATAAGGATGAACCAGGCATAATGAGACTAGCTTTTGAAAAGAAGACCTTCATTGAAGTGTGATGCAACGTGTCCAGAGCCAAACTCCTTGTGGCCCCCACCCAAACCTCTTTTGTTCAAGGCAAATCCATCCTGCTGAGGTTGACCTCGGAGTCATCTTTGACCCTCTCTCATAACTCATATCCAATCTATCCAGAATCTTGTTGACCTTGCCCTCATAATATATCTAGAATCTGACCACTTTGCCCTCTTTATGGCCACCCTTCTTGTTCTGAGCCACCATCATCTCCAGCCTGGATTGCTGCCATCAGCTCCTGCCTGGTGTCCCGGTTTCACCCCTGCCCTCTACATCCCATCATTGCCCCAGCTGCCTAAGCTCTTCTTTAAAAATAAAAGTCAGGGGACACCTGGGTGTCTCAGTCAGGGTTAAAAGGCTGACTCTTGATTTGCAGCTCAGGTCATGATGCCGGAGTCCAGGGACCGAGCCCCACTTCTGACTCTGTGCTCAGCAGGGAGTCTGTTTGGGATTCCCTCTCTCCCTCACCCTCTGCTCCTCCCCTGACTCACACACTCTCTCTGTCTCTGGAATAAATGGATAAGTCTTTTAAAAAAAATTGTAAGTCAGACCCTTTGCTCAAAACCATGCAGTGGTTTCCCATTTCCTTCACAGAGACTTGAGCTCTTTAGCTTCATCTACTCTGACTACCACTTGTCTTCCTGCTGGCTCGTCCATACGGCCTCCCGGAGTTCCTTGAACACATAGGTGCGCTCCCGCCATGGGAACTTTGTCCTGAAACTTCTTTTGTCAGGACTGCTCTTTTACCAAATAGACAGGAATGCAACGGACTCCCTTTTGCTCAAATCTCATCTTCTCAAGGAGGCTTCTCCTGACCACTCCAATTAAATTTGCAACTGCCCCAGCACTCCGGAGTCCCTTACACTACTTTCCATATTTGGCTTTCCCCTATAGCACGGAACATCTTCTGCATACTCTGTTACTTACTAATATGTTCATTGCTTTGTCCCACTTACCCTACACATAGACCAGAATATAAGCTCGATGAGGTCAAGAATTTTTTTTAAAATATCTTTTGTTTACCAATTTTCTCCAGTGGCTAGAAGAATGCCTGTCACATAGTAGGTACTCAACAAATATTTGCTGAACAAGTTACTGGGAATGTGGAAAAGAGATTGCCGGTGGGGTAGAATGGACAAGGATGGAACCAATGACAGGTTACTGGAGTGGTCCAGGGGGTTTCTCCTAACATCACTGGCAATAAAGAGGGGTAAAAGTCAACTGATTCATTTAAAAGTGAAACAGGTAGAGTTTACCATTGGTTAAAGTAAAGAGTGGAGAAGAAAAAAAATCAGATTTATCCCTAAAATTCACCTTGTATCAACAGTAGTGATGCTGGGGATGCAGAAAATGTACCCGAGTGTGGAGAGAGGCAGTCAGACAAGCCTGGGGTATAGAAAAAAGGCTGGGCTGGGAATAATTCTGGACTGTTTCCATTAAAATCTTTTCCTTTTTTTGTATCATATAATATAGCTCCAATGGTTAGAATTTAGACTGGAGGTTGGCAAACTGTGACTTATTACCTGTTTTTGTAAATCAAGTTGTATTAGAACACAGCCACACTTTTGTATGTATTGTCTATGACTGTTTTTATACCAAAGCAGCAGAGTGCAGTATTTTTGAGTGAGAGATTGTATGGTCCACAAAGCTAAAAACATATATCTGGCCTTTTATAGAAAGCTTTTATCAAAAGTTTGCTGACTCTTGCTTTAGAGAATAAAGAGGAATCTGGAGTTTTTCTACTGTTCCTCAGGTCAAACTTGTTACTATGAGAATTTTCTGGGCCTTGTATGGGCTGTACTTTAATTTTTCCCAGTTTATCAGTTTAATCCATAAGCTTCCCAAGTTTAGGAAATTACCCCAAATGCTGGGGTCCCAATGGACCTCTAGCATGTTCACCTTGTTGTATGTATTCCCACTTCAACTGCTTGTTACATAGTAGTACTCAATGAGTACTTGAGTACTTGAGTAGTACTCAATGAGTACCAGTACTTTTCTGGTAGAGCTGGAGGAAGAAGGACAATAAATTTGTTTTTTTCTGCCATGTTGAACTGGAAGCCAGAAACATTTTTTCCACCATATACATCAAGAAAACTATTATTACTATTGTATATGAAATTCTAGTTTTTAAAGTGATTCCAGCATGATTGAGGACTTATTTTCTTGTGTGTTTCCTTCATATGACTTCTGATTATTATAGCATAATAGGTGGGCCTGTTAACTTCATATGAAGCTGGCTCCCATTTGTCTTAGTCAATGATTTTCATTTAGATGTGTTTTTTTTTTTAAAAGTAAAATTAGGGTGCATGGTTGGTGCAATCAGTTAAGCCTTTGCCTCTTGGCTTTTTCTTAGGTCAGGATCTCAGGGTTGTGAGATGGAGCCCCACGTTGGGCTCTGTGCTAGGCACAAAGTCTGCTTAAGATTCAGTCTCCTTCACATAGACAAATGGAACAGAATAGAGAACCCAGATTTAGACCCTCAAGTCTATGGTCAAATAATCTGCAACAAAGCAGGGAAAAATATCCAATGGAAAAAAGACAGTCTTTCCAATAAATGGTATGTGAAAATTGGACAGTTATATACAGAAGAATGAAACTGGACCATTCTCTTACACCATACATAAAGATAAACTCTAAATAGATGAAAGACCTCAATGTGAGACAGGAATCCATCAAAATCCTAGAGGAGAACATAGGCAATAACCTCTTCCACATCAGCCACAGCATCTTCTTTCAGAACATGTCTCCAAAGGCAAGAGAAACAAAAGCAAAAATGAACTTTGGGAACTTCGTCAAGATAAAAAGCTTCTGCACAGTAAAGAAGACAGTCAACAAAACAAAGAGGCAACCCATGGAATGGGAGAAGATATTTGCAAATGACATTACAGACAAAGGGCTGATATCCAAGATCTATAAAGAAGTTCTCAAACTCAACAACCAGAAAACAAATAATCAAGTCAAAAAATGGGCAGAAGACATGAACAGACACTTCTCCAAAAAAGACATACAAATGCCTAACAGACATGAAAAAAATATTCATCATCATTAGCCATCAGGGGAAATTCAAATCAAAACCACATTGAAATACCATCTTATGCCAGTTAGAATGGCAAAAATTGACAAGCAAGAAACAAGTGTTGGAGAGGTTGTGGAGAAAGGGGAACCCTTTCACACTGTTGGTGGGAATGCAAATTGGCACAGCCACTTTGGAAAACAGTGTGGAGGGAACTCAAAAAATTAAAAATAGAACTACTCTATGACCCAGCAATTGCACTATTGGGTATTTACTCCAAAGATACAGATGTGGTGAAAAGAAGGGTCATATGCACCCCAATGTTTATAGTAGCAATGTTCATAGTAGCCAAACTGTGGAAAGAGATGAGATGCCCTTCAACAGACAAATGAATAAAGAGGCGGTCCATATATACAATGGAATATTACTCAGCTGTTGGAAAGGATGAACACCCAACTTTTACATCAACATGGATGGGACTGGAGGAGATTATGCTAAGTGAAATAATTCAAGCAGAGAAAGTCAATTATCGTGTGGTTTCACTTATTTGTGGAACATGAGGAAGAGCATAGAGGACATTAGAAGGAAACAGAAAAATAAAGGTGGGAAATCAGAGATGAACCATGAGAGACTATGGACTCTGAGAAACAAACTGAGGGTTTCAGAGGGGAAGGAGATGGATGGATGGGTTGGTCCAGTGATGGGTATTAAGGCAGGCACGTATTGCATGGAGCACTGGGTATTATATGCAAACAGTGAATCATGGAACATTACATCAAAAACTAATGATGTACTGTATGGTGACTAACAGAACATAATATATACACGCATACATACATACATACATACATACATATTCAGTCTACTTCTCCCTCTGCCCCTCCTCCTTGTGTATGCTCTCTCTTTCTCTAAAATAAATAAATGAAGTAAAATAGATATTCTGCTTGTTTTCTCACTTTTCATCTTTTATCACCGTACTATTACACAGTGGCTTTTCTTGTTAACAAGCCATATTATCAGACTGAAATATTTTTTAAAAATAAGAACCAGGCTTTAAATGTGACATATGAAAAATGAACCACTTTTCTAATTCTAAATAAGACACCTATTTTAATCTACTTCAATGCTGATGATTTCTCTTTATTTTTAAAAATAAATCACCGTGCTTCAATTTGAAAGCCAATTGTCTATAGAGGCACTAAAATTATTTAGTCTATTCAAGTGATAATGTATAGTAAAGTTTACCTATTTTTAAATAGTTGGAATATAATCCTGGAGAAAAGGTTTTCTTAAAACAATTAGTAGAAAACTCATCTGAGAGAATAGGAGGGGTCAGGATGAATAGTTGTTTCTAAAAGATTTAGGTTTTATTCATTATAATGCTGAATGTATTTAATATTCATTTTTAGCAATGAAGATAGGGCTTAAGGCTAAGGTTTATATATCACGTACTTCACTAAAAGGAAGAGATTGTTATGCAAATCTGTAGTATATTTAGGAACTTTCCACAGAGAAAGAGAAAAAGCTCATATAGTAAAGAGTTTTAAGATAAAAACCAGGACTAGGTAATTACTGCTTTATTATTTTAGGTCAACATTCATTAGCTATCCCACGCAAGTAAATTTCACTTAGCAATTTGTTTTTCTCCCCTAACTTTGGATCATATTTTTCCACTGAGGGAAATGACTTGGAATAAGAAGGCATGTGGGAATAGGAACTTAAGGCACAAACCAGTTCACAGAGCCTTTATTTCTAAATGTAAAGGCTGACTATTTCTATCTTTGCACATGGTAAATAAATTTCAGTACAGCTTATATAAGACCCCCAGTTACTCTCTGGGGTAGCTATTAGCACAATCCCCATTTTACAGATGAGAAAAGAGTGATTTAGAGAGTTGAACTATGTTGCACAGAATCATAATAATTTCTAAGTGGTAGACCTGGGTTTCAACCCAGTCAGTCAAATACCAAATGTTTCAGTATTATAGCTTTGCCCCCTGTTTTTCTGGTTTACATAAACATTGCCATACAAAATTTAGGTAGCCAATAAGCAGAAGCAAGAAACTATGACTATGATGTGAATTTTCCTCACACTTATCTTAAAACCTTCCTTCTCTCTTTCTCCCTCTCTCTCTCTATCAACTAAGAGACCAAACTCAAGAACAAAATGTCAGAGAACAGGTATAATCCTAGATTTTTTGTTAGAGGTTTTATCCAAAAGGATTCCCTCAACAACAGGAAAGGTCAGAAGAGCTATTATTTTATATTTTTATTTTTGTTCTTTATTTTTGTAAGTAAACAGGTGAGCAATATCTCTACTCTTCAGCTTCATTTGTCAGAGTTGGAAGAGAATACTGGTACCTCTGCTTACAACGTAACTACCTTGTCAAAGTCATCCTGCTTGCTTACGAGGTAGGAAGAGACCTCTTAAGAAGTCACCATTTCTGTCAATATGTTATAGGCCCTGAGAAGTCCTGCAAAAAGAAACCAGCCCACCTTGCTACAACCTAGCATTTCCAACCAATTGTTAATGGAGCACTTCCTCATGTGTCAGGGATAAAATTTTAGGTAAATCTAAATCCCCTAACTTGACCACATGCTAGCCTTAACAAAAAACTCACTAAATTAAGAATAAATGCTTTAACCATGTAGTGAGTCTTAGATGAACTCCTCAATCAAATACAAGGAATGCTGAGATATTCAGATTCATCTAACTTGCTTTACAGATCAGGAAACCAAGAATCTGGAAGATAGTAACTTATAGGAACTAGGAGACAGAGCTGGGAGCAGATCATGGTTCTCCTGCTTCCTAATTCAAAATTCAAAAATTTCCCAACTATACATGCATCTCTTTGAGGTATGGGTACCCATTAACAAAACAGTTATAGACACCTTTTCCAAAAAAAGGAAACTAGTTTGTTGATATTTGTGCCCTGTAAGTTGAGCCATTCTAGCTACGGGCTCCACTGTCCTTACAGTGAGAGAAGACCATCAGATTGTGCGTTCGATGTGAAAGCACCCTTGGCCTCTATCCACTGGTGTCATTTGCCCTTCACATGGTTCAGCAGAGTAAATATATATATATATATATATATATATATATATATATATATATATATATAATTAAATGTATACGTATATATTAAGAGGAAATGTATATATTAAATGTATATATAAGTATTACCAACATTTGGTCTGTGAATTGGTGAATAGGATAGCATAGGCTTGGGGATGGCGGATTTTGGAAAATGGCTTTTGATGAGCTAAACCCTAAGTGGTAAACTGCTAACTCATTTGTTTACCTCTAAAATGTCTTTGAATTGATAGATGCAATTCTCCATAATGAAAGTATTTCCAAGCCCTAGCCAATGATCCATAGTAATTGTGCTTTTATGATCTTATTACACATTCTCCCCTCCACTTCTTTTGTCTGTTTAATAGACCCCCATCATAATAGCTGGAGGTGGAGGAGAGCGAGTGAGGTCAGAAGATGGGTTTACTGGGGTGCTAAAAAGTGTTTTCCTCATAGAGCAGGTGGGGCTTCAGAACCCCGCCCTGACTGAGGAGCTTATAGTCTTCCTTAAAGCTGATGAAACCCCCGAATCTTATCCTAGCACAAGCTGCTTGGGGTTATCCAGTTATTCTTTTTTTTTTTTTTTAAGATTTCATTTATTTATTTGACAGAGAGTAAGAGAGATCACAAGTAGGCAAAGAAGCAGGCAGAGGGGGAGAGGGAAGCAGGCTCCCTGCTGAGCAGAGAGCCTGATGTGGGGCTCGATCCCAGGACCCTGGGATCATGACCTGAGCCAAAGGCAGAGGCTTAACCCACTGAGCCACCCAGGCGCCCTGATTCAGTTATTCTTAAATTACTTAACAGCTAATCTGATTTGCAAACGGATCTCTTATATATTCAGTTTCTGTAAAATAGTGGACTTCAAACTTTCTTTTCCCCCCTTAGTGGAACACCCAAGTTTTGGGAAGACCGCTGTCAGATAAATTCTTCCTGATTGCCCTTTTTTCCTGATGCTTTTATAGGCAGATAGGGCAGGGGAAGCTGTGAAGAGAGAGCACAAGCAATTTCACCCACTAGAGACATACTGGGTCTGTAGGCGCCTTGACTAAAGTGCCCCAAGAATGAGTCCACACCACACGCCTGTACCAGATGGTTCTTTTTAGAGCACCCATCTCACCATTACCATGTTCAGAATCCTAAACTGATTTTCTTTTGTTTTAAATTCCAGGACAGTAAACATACAGTGATATTAGTTTCAGATGTACAATAGAGCAATTCCACAATTCCATACATCACAGGGTGCTTATCATGACAAGGGCTGACTTTCTCAACTAAGAGCTCGTTAATCTACACCCCTCTGAAAAGCACTCCAGGTTCTCTACTTGGAATCCAACTCCCTGTCTTGCAGTCTCCCCTCTGAATTCCAAGCAGGCAGATGTGTTTCCTGGACATCACACAAGCTGTAAGCATCCCCATCCTGCTGTCACTCCTGCAGGACTGTCCCTTTCCTGTCTTACTAGTTACTGGCTTCTGAAGGCCAAAGCATTGCAACCCCTTGTGCCCACGTGACTGCAGTCCACATTCAACTTTCTTTTCTAAAACCCGAGAGCACTTGGAATGCACCCCTCGAACACTCCTAAGATACATCTCGGTCTGAGTCAGGGCTCGTGACATCATGTCTCTGAGCTTTATTGGTAAAACGAGGATCATGATGGCTCCGTCCTCAGGGGGCTGTTATGGGAACTAAATGAAATAATCACTAACTGTGATCCACCAACTGCATCGTCATAAGAGCGCAATAACTGTAAGCTAAAGTATCCTCACACCTCCCTAGCAGGTAGGAAATGACAGACAGGCAAGAAAAAGGACTGAGAGTATTAAAATGAGATTAAATGAGAAAGGAGACTGCATGGCATACTTGGCTTGATACCTATTAGATGATGGTGACGATGATGAGATCGTGTTTTGTCAACTCCGTGTGTATCCCTCTTAGGGATGAGTACCCATTTATAATCCAGCTATAAACACATTTTTCCAGATCATGGAGCTGTGGAGTAAGGAATAAAGGAAGTGACCTATGTAAATATTTAAAGTGCTTAGCACAGTGCCTGACATATAAGCATTTGAAAATGTGAGCTATTATCACTGTGTATTCTTTCGTATTTCCTCAGAGTAAGCCTATCTACAGTTTTTCTGGTTTTCCTCAATATTAGGACTCTGGTGGGTATGTTTTCATTATTGAATATTTGTCTCAATTATAATGAGCCATAATATCAAATGATGAGCTCCTGAACTCACAGAGTGTACAAGTCATCTACAATATACTCTATATTTGGAATGCCATTGGTTCCCTTTCTTAAATATCACAATAAATTTACTGAAAGTTCTAGCAAATTTGGGGTTTAACCATGTCATCACAATTTGGAGCCTACAGTCAGCTGCCCTCCCTTCCCCGACCTGGGGCATGTGCAGGTTTAACAGACACAGAATCCGCTCAGAGGTGAAGAATACGAAAGCAAACAAGCAGAAAGCCCTTCCAGTTTGGTCTCTGAGGCCTGCTTGTTAGTGTTTTTACCCCCGTCACATTTGGAAAGTGTCGCTCTGGGGTTAGATCTGATGGCAACCAGTCCCAGCTCGGCCGCCTACAGCCTGACCACTCTTGGCGAAGACACGCACTTAGAGCATCAGCTCTCTCATCAAGAAGATGGAGCTAAATATGGTCATACCTGCAGGACAGGGCTGTTATGAGAAATAGACAATGTGCCTGATGCAGTAAAAACGACCCAATGAGACATTCGCTCTTATCAAAGGAAAAGGTGCCAATGTCAGTGTCCTGGTCCTGAAAAGGTGCTCTGGCCATGTACATGTTACTGCTGGGGGAGCATGGGGGGAGGCTCAGGAACTCTCTGTATCATTTTTGCTATGTCTGTGAGTATAAGATAAGTTCAAAATAAAGAGTTAAAAAAAGAAAGAGAGGAAGAGAAGGAAAAAGGAGGGAAGAAAGGAAAGAAGGGAGGGAGTGAGGAAGGGAAGGAGGAAGGAAGGAAGGTAAGAAGCAAGAAAAAGAAAAAGAAAGAAAAGGAAAGAGAGAGAAAGAAAGAGAGGGAAGAAGGGAGGGAGAGAGGAAGGAAGGAAGGGATGGAAGGAGGAAGGAAGAAAAGAAAGAAAGAAAAAAGGAAAGAAAGAAAAAGGAAGAAAAAAGAAAGAAAGAAAGAAAGAAAGAAAGAAAAAGGGAGGAAGGAAGGAAAAGAAAGGAAGGAAGAAAGGAAGGAAGGAAGGAGAGAGAAATGGGAGTCTCTGAATACAAATTCAGCAAAGCTGACCATCACTGGGCTAGAGGCTTCTGGCCTGAGAATCTGCCTGTCTAGCTCCAGTGCCAGGCAGGTCTCCCTTGAACCTGGGGAACAGCACATTCAGACCACACAAACTGCTGCCCTTGTTCGGACTCTGGCTCACCGCAGCTCTCTGCTTATGCCTGGAGGGAGAGGCTCTGAGAACCAGAGGGCCTGAGTGTCAGTCCTTGGGCAGTGAGGGTTTTCATCCTAAAGCAACAGATTGACATTCTGATTTCATGACCCAAACTGAGGAGGCCTTTTTATCCTAAGTGCCCTGCTCCTTCTCTGGAGGTGCAGACAGGTCAAGGAGACACTGGACTACTGTAACTGGGTCAAGGTGAGCAGTCACCTGTGGCCCCTTTCTGGACACAGCCAGAAAACCTTCCCCTAAATGTGCATTTTCTCCAAGCTCCACACATGGAGAGTTTTATGCTCTTCCAGTTCTGGTTTCAGTCCCTCCCAGAATAGCACAGCGTGATCCAAAAGAATTTTCCACAATGAGGGAAATATTCCATATCCTTGCAGTCCACAACAATACAACGAGCCTCATATGCCTGCGGGGCACCTGAAATGTGGCAAATGTAACTGAGGAATACATTTTTCAATTAAATCTAAATTCAAATAGCCACATGTAGCTAGTGATTACCATGTGGTACAGTACAGGTACAAATTAAAATTCTTCTACACTGCTGCAAAGCTGTTGCATTTGAACATTGCCGGTGCTCCCAAAACCCTCTCTGGGTGTTCCCCCCAAATACGTATCCTCAATTTCCGGTCTGTTAACCATTTCCCCAGTTGTGTTTTGTCATTTTGCCAACTGCGTGCAGATCCCTAAATAAAGGTGGATTCTTTCTTCTTCTAACGCCAATCCACAGGCATCTCTGAGCCCTTAGTCCTTTCTAGGGTCTGCAGAACTTGACTTTTGAATTCCTCAGGAACCTTCTAATGGCAAGTAATGAAATCCAACGCAAACTGGTTTAGGCAAAAAAAGAATGTGTGCACTCTCGAAAAAGAAGGCCAGGCGTCAGTCCAGGCTGGTCTTCAATCAGGTTTTGGGTTGGGTCAGTCTCCTCTGGGAGACTCTCTTGAATGGACGACCCCAGCATTTCCACAATGACACTCTCACTGTTTTTTATTTACCGAAATGGGGCTTTATACCTGTTTCCTGCCCCAACAATTCCAGCAGTAATCCAAGGACTTAGTCTCAGTGGATTATTCTGGCGTAGGTGCTCATCTCTGAACCAATCTCTGTAATCACAGGGATGGAATGGGCTATTGGACGTTGATTTGGGGGTGTGATGCTGATACACATATGGGAGTAACTCCACCAGGCTGTTTGTACTTAGGGTGAGAGGAGCTGGTTTTCCTTGGGAAAATGAAGGCACTGTTAACAAAGAAAGGGGTGGGGCGCATAGCCGGGCCAAGGCAAGAGATATGTGCCCTGCTTCTGAGCAAAGAGGGTTACTCTGTACACATCTCTGTTGCTGATGGGCCTTGTATACACCCCCCCACTTCCCCAACCAAGACATAAGAAACAAGATAACTGCTCCTGGGTATGGTTGACTTAACCTCTTAGGATATTTAAATCATTATCCTATTCCAAAAGGAAAACACGACTGAAGACTTTATCTTTGGGTTTCCATTTTTCCATGCAATACTCTTTGACTCTAAAAATGTACTTTATTTATTTAAATTGGATAGTTACGACTCTAACTTCCTACTTGATGACTACATATATTCTTTCTATACCACAGTGAGGTAAATTAAAAAGAAATTAGTGGGTGCTATTTCAGAGATGTATGGCACAGAGATCAGCAGAACAAGCCAGAAACAAACACAAAAGCAACCCATGATTAGTCATAATAAAGATTACCACCAAACAATGAGACTTTATGGGGCTAAAATGATGAAATATTTATAGACCAGTTCATTTTGTTTGCCACTGCAAACTAGTTTTCATTTTCCACATTTCTCTCTCTGCTTCTATTAGAAGCCATGGAAACAGCCCCCTCTTTTTCTCCCCTATGCAAATTGACTCACCTCAGCATTTACTGACCTTTCCTTGGCCTATTCTCTTTTTGACTGTGGCCATGTCAGTTTTTAAGAATGCAGAGAATCTGATAATGAAATGCTTTCAGAAGATAACAATATCAAAACCTGACCTTGAATCAATGATAGACAATTGCTTTGTAGAATTTATACATGTAAATTTATATATAAAAATTTATGTATATTATAACATATATTTATATGTGATATATAAATATATATATCTACATATAGATATATAGATATAAATCAATGACTATTTTCCTTCTTTAAAATAATTATATTCCTATATTCCTCAATAAGACTTTTGGAAGAAAAAACAGTATGCCTCATTCTATAGACCTGTTTTCCACAAATTTGCATGTAAATCACATCTTTGTAAACTGAATCATCATTTCAGGTCCAGGGTGACACCAAAAAACTTTTTAGTGTATCATGGAATAATTTTAATTTTAAAGGAAAAAAAATACTTCTGAGCTATCCTATGTAAGTTCTTCCATTTGTAGTTTTGGAAATTGAGATACATGGTGAAGAATGACTTACCTAAGGCACACTTAAAGTGAGTTTCTTCTGTGATTTGTATTACTATTCTTTTTTTTTTTTTGATAAAGGCAGATTTTGTTTTCAATGTTTACTTAAAAGAACATAAGCCCATAGGAACAAAAGAAGATTGTTTTCTTCATAGCTCTCTTGTAGTTTAAACATAATTTATCATTTAAAAAAAGATTTTATTTATTCATTTGACACAGAGAGGGGGAGCGGCAAGCAGAACGAGAGGGAGAAGCAGGCTCCCCACAGAGCAGGAGCCAGATGAGAGGTTCCATTCTAGGACCCCAGGGTGATGACCTGAGCTAGAGGCAGACACTTAAGGGACTGAGTCACCCATTTGGCCCTGTAATTTATCATTAATTACAAGGTTTGTAGATAAAATTTAGAGGTTTTAAGTTGTATTTTGAAAGGAAAAGATCACAGGTTAAACCATTGGAATTCAACTAGGTGTGATGCTGGCTGGCCCTCAGGGGACATTCAGTAACCTCTGGAGACATTTTTATTTGTTACAACCAAGGGGGAGGGGATACAATTCAGCCACTGGTGGGTAGAGGCCAGGGATGCTGGGAAACATCCTACAAGGCACAAGACAGCCCCTATAGAAAGGAATGATCCAGCCCCCAAAGTTACTAGTGCTGATGTGAAGAAAAGCTTGGGTTGAATGAACCCATTACGGCAGGTAAAGATTACCATGTTCTTGTACTTCGTCTGTTCAGCGCTACTCTATTAAAGTGTCATAATGACCCTGTATCTCTGTAGAGAAGCTAATGTGAGAAGCCTTCCAGCTTACTTCTGTATTTATCCTCTGCTTCTTCCTTCCTGGGAAACTGATCTTCTCTCCTAGAAGGTCAACCCCTCCTCCACAGCTTGGGAGCTGCTTAAGATTCAATTCTGTTGGGGCACCTGGGTGATTCAGTCTGTCAAATGTCCAATTCTTATTTTCAGTTCAGGTAATCTCAGGGTCCTGGTATGGAACCCCACTTTAGACTTTGCACTCAGCATGGACACTTTTGTCTCTCTCTCTCTCTCTCTGCTCCTTCCCCTGCTTGTGCTCTCTCACTCTAAAATAAATAAATAAAATCTTAAAAAAAGTAAATACATTTGGCTGCACCCTTACAGAAATATCCAATTTTCTCTGGCTTCAACAAACAGGAGTTTTGTTTTCCTCACAAAAAAAGAAGTCTGGAGGTGACTCTCCAGGATGGTACACTGGCTCCATGATGCCATCAGAGACAAGGGACTGTTCCACTCTTCCACGCAGCCATTCTTAGCACTTTGGTCCCCATGCATGTCCCCTCAGGATGGTAAGATGGCCATCCCATTGACAAGTGTGGGGCAGAGGGGAGAAGAGCAAAGGGTAAAGGGTGCCTGCGGGCTGAGAATGTCCACCTCTGGTGACCATTCCAACTAGATCCTCAACTGTTAGTCTCTAAAAATCATACTCTGTTCATTGCCCAACTTACCATATTTGATAATGACATAGTTTAGTTATCCATTTTCTTGCTACTGGTCCCTTTTCTCAACCAGTAGATGATAAACTTTGTAAGGAGTGTTAGGGCCAATTTAATGTTAAAACCTGTTTAACTATTAGGGCCTGCTTAGCCAGAGCGACTCCATATTGCCTAGGTAGCCATATTGTTGTTTACATCCACGGACTTCATTCTGGGAATAAATGCCCCCGTAGTTCCTGGTATGGTTCCGGGTATCGTTTCCGGGAGTAAACGCCTTAACAATAGAAGCCACGTACCTTGAGTCTGCGGTTATGCCCTATAAAACCAGCCTATGCCCTATAAAACCTGGAGGGGTTCGCTCTCTTCGGAGGCAGCCCTGGCCGGTCAGTCTGACTTCTAATGCTTGGCATAGAATAAAGCTTCATAGAACTTTCATTTTGTCTCAGTCTCATTCCCCTGGCTGGTCACTCTAACTTCTAATGCTTGGCATGGAATAAGGTTTTGTCTAACTTTCACTTTGTCTCAGTCTCGTTCCTTTGATAACGAACCCCAACAGGAGCAGGGAGCAGCCTGGTCTGTGTTCTGCCTGGCTGCCCTCCCATCCTTCTGGTTTCTGTGCTCTCCTCTCCCAGCCACTTATACCTTTGCTGCTAACAGTAGACCCAGGGACAGGACTGCTCACAGGCCTTATTCTGCCTGTGCAGGAAACCAGAAATGCCTGCGTGTTTCCATCCCAGAGGGGTGGCCTGTACCCAGTGAGTGCTAGTTATGTGCTAGTTGTTGGAGGCAACTCAGAGGTGTAGTTACTCTCCAGGGCTTTCTGCAGGCTGGGGTTTTGCCTGAGAGCAGCCCCTGGCTTGCCTTCTTCCTTTTCTTGCTCTGTCCTCCCACCCTCCTTCTGCTTTGCAAGAGTCTCCTGGGAACAGTGCCTTAAGAAATAATTTTCACTAGAATCCTTTTCTCCTAGTCTGCTTCCGGAAAACAAACCATGTTATTTTTATTCACCAGTGCCTCGTACAGTGCCTGACACAAAGTGGGTTCTGAAAAACCTCTGCAAGATTGCTTTAAAAAAACAAACAAAACAATAGTAAACTCAGCCAAACAACCAGTTCTAGTGAAAGATGTTTGAATTCAGTCAAGTTCATATGATTCAGTGACAATTACTAATTCTCTATAGAGATTTGATTCTACTTAATGGAACTCAAATTCAAAGTAATCTCTTCGATGTTGAATATTAAATTTTCACTTAAATTTGAGGTGATGGATTCATATAATATGAGAGGGGCTAAAATTTTAAAATGTGTCTCATTCCTCAATTAGCGTCAGGTGCCCAGTGACAAGCCCAGTAGTCTCACTCTACCACAAAAACTTCCTTCTTGTAAGCAGGCTAACTATGATGGCATCCCAGAAGCAAAGCTACAGGTGACATTAAATGAAGTTACTACAGATGAGAATGGAGGTTGGGAAAGAAGAGTGAATTCCTATGGGGAGTTTAAATTTATGGAGAGCTTTCCCAGGGCCTCAGAGCTCAGAGTTTCTGTTCATTACTCTCTTTCTTGTGCTGTCTATGCTTCATGGTCCTGGGTGTTCTCCAGCAATGACTCTGCTGCAAGTCTTGGTGCCTGAGTCCTGGAGCACAGCCTCTTCCCAGCCACAGAGAGTAGAGGTTTGAAAGAAGGGAGTCTAAGATTGGCTAGGTATTGTGTCTGAATTTTAGTTGTTATCTTACTTCACATTTGTATTACATTGCTTGGAGCCAAACATTTTCCTGTTACTACTCACTCTTGGTGCTGGAGTTAGACTCCTCAAGTTCAAATCCCAACTCCATCACATTCAAGCTTTGTGATATGGTACAACTCATTCAATCCCTCTGGGCTGCAGTTCCCTATTTATAGAATGGAGAGCACATGAGAGAAAGAGGTCTTGGTCTTTTTTGACCCTTACTATCTTCCTAGTGACTAGGCAGTGCCTGAAATACGGTAAGTGCTCAATGATTATTGCCTTATTAATGAATGGGGTGTTTGTGAAGATTGAAGGGAACAGTGAACATAAAGGACTTACAGTGTCTGGCACAAAGCAATTTCTCAGTAAATATTAGCTATACATATTTAAATATATATGTAAGTATATACTTTCATTTTTTTACTCCTGGTTACATAGTTTCTAAGCATAATACAATGTGTTAGAATTCATGCTTTTGATTAATAGAGGCATCTCCCTATTTTCTGACAGCAATGGCACATGTAGTCAACATTGCTGATTGTCCAGTCAGCCTCCTTTCCCCCCTTTTCTTTTTTCTTAAAACAGAACCCAGTTTCTGGCCAAGTATTCACCATCGCACATGTCTCACCACTCAGGAGAATGCCACCCAAGACTATGTTCTGGGGGTGGATCTTAAATAGTCTGAGCCAGTCATACATCATCCCTTCCCCTTAGCTCTGCTTCTCTGTTTCTGATTGGTCACATAATTAAGGCTGACCCAGTCACAATAAAGGAAGGATTAACATCTCCTTCGCTGGGTGTGGTTTTTCCCTCTACCATCAGACGGTTGAGAACAAAGAAGCTGTAGGTTCAAGTGCCACTGAAGGGGGTGTTGCAATCACGTGGTACTCCAGAATTACATTTCGATCATCATGAGAAAATGGAGCAGAGAGCTGAAGTGAGCCGGGTATTTGATAGTAACTTTGATGGTCCCACTCTTTCTAGTTACGTCAGATAATATATTGCCTTTTTGTGTAAGTCATTTAGCATGGGCTTTTCAGTACCTTGCAACCAAAAACATCCTACCTAATGGACTTGAAAATTATTTAGGTGGTGATAATAAATAATAAATAATAAAAGTGTCTTCTTCAAATAATAGTAGTAATGATAACCAACACTTACTCGTCACTGTGTCAAACCTTGTACCAAACTCTTTGGCTCTTTTACTTACTTATGCTTCTAAACAATCATATGAGGTAGAGATTGTTATTAGCCTCATTTTCAGATGAGGAAATCTTTGTTCTCAAGGATGCACACACACGTGCACACACAAACAACCCCAAGACAAGTCAGCGACAGAGCTGGGATTTCAACATCTGCTGTCTGGCTCTGGAACCAAACTTACTCCTTGCGCAAAACTTAACCATTGAACTCTACAGTTTTTAATAATATGAAGGTTCACAATGACGGATATATACACAGCATCACAACAAAACAAGAATAGATTATGCTTCACTTTTTTAGAAAAAAAAAAGTATATACTAAATCTTTCTCAGTAAATAACTGAACACCAACTCAGTTTTATCGCTGGTGTACCCTTTTACATAAAATTTATCCCTTTTGAAAACATGTGTTCATCCATTCACTCATTCATTAAATATTGATCAGGCCCTTATGTGTCAACTGTTGTGCCAGATGCTGGAAGTACATGAGTGAAAAACTTCCTGTCCAAGAGGAAATACAGACCAGCCAAAGAGCAATCACCAGGCCAGGTGAGGAGGATTTTCACAGGTGAAAAAACAGTGTCTGCACCGTGGGAGCATCAAAATATGGTGCCTAAACCAGTTGGTGCAAGAGTGGTGTCAAGGAATGCTTCCCAGATGAGACACAAGACTTCCCTAGGGGAGACAAGAGAGCGCCCCACAGAGGACTTTCAGGAGGAAAGAGAGAACGTGGCGTCATCATGCTGCTGAGGATGGGGGCTGGGCAAGTGTTCAGAGAGAGGGGAAGGCAGACTCCAGAGTCAGGGAGCTAGCAGTGGCCAGAGAGTTTGATTTTGGTCTAAGCACAGGGCCTCTAGAAAGTGGACCCTGACTCAAGAATGAAAGCAGTGGCTCTTAATGTGGAAGATGCAAGCCCAGGACAGCGGGGGTAAGTCAGAAAGGGAAGTAAAGCAAATGCAGAGGCCAAGCAGTTTGAGGGAGCTGTAATACATGGTCTTGATGGCCACCAAATTACAATGAGCCAAAATCAGACACAGCAGATGACTAACTCAAGCAACTGAATCCTCTTGGGACAAGGGACTTTGTTTGAAATGCTCCGAGAAGAAACCCCTTCTTATCGTAGTCCACAAAAGTAGCAAGGAGGGGAATTTCTCTGCCCAGCTCCTTTCCATCTTCTACTTTCCTTTATTCAAGGAATATCCTTTGGGAGTTAACTTCTCCATCTTTCTGGTTGCATCACCTGGCACTGCCTGGGAAGTCAGAGCTTACACCCCATTGTGTGGCATTTCATGCAATTCTGCAAGTGGAGGTTTGTGTGTGAGACTGAAAGACCATGTAGGTCCGCTACTTCAGCTTGAGTCCTAGCCAGCAGAGCTGAGCTTCCTCAGAAAGGAGAAAGTTAAAAGAATCTATGAGGGTATAGAGGTGTGTGTGTGATCGTCTTTTTTTCTGAAAGAAGCTCTGAAGGGCTTAAGCCTGACAACCACAATCAGGTTAGAGCTTAGAAAGCTCATCCAGCCTGCAGTGTGAAGGTGGGGAGTGGGTTGAAAGGGCAGATCTGAGAATGTGCAGATCACTCCGCAGCCTGGTCTAAGAGATCAGGAGTGGGCATGAAGCCAGGGGGACAGACCTGACCAAAGTTGATTGTACTTTGCAATAAAGTAGATGTGGAGAGTGAGGGAGAGAGATGACACCAGTCTTGCTTGGGCAGCTTAGGATTAGAGTGTGGTGCCATTTCCTGAGATGGGGAATGGATAGGAAGGATAAATCTGGAGATGGAGCATGGTAGAGGGGAAGTTGGGATGGTGAAATCAGTTTTGAACACACTGAAGTTGAGAAATCTGGAACACATCTGAGTACATGTGTTTTAAGGCTATTGGTGACACAAGTCTGGAGTTTGGGAGTAATAGCTCAGCAGGAGACACTGATTTTTGAGCCACTGGAGGTGGGTAATAAAGGTGTGGGGGTGCATGGGATATGTGAAGGAAAACATGTCAGAGAAGAAGAAAAGAGGGTCAAGGGCCCAGGTCTCTCAGGCTCCACAAAGCCAGAATATAATGACCGGATAGACAGACCAAGAGGAGACCCCAGAGGAGACCAAGAAAACATGACCAGAGATGTCCCCAGCTCAGGAGAGCTCTGCGAGGAGATGGAGAATGATGTCAGCTGCTGCAGAGGACTCAACTGGGACAAAGAGTGAGACGTGTTCAATGGATTTAGAAACAAGGAGGTTATTGGTATCCTTGTTGAGAGCAGTATCAACGAAGTGGGCTGGATTTGGGGTATACAGAAGCAAAATGTGGATAAACCATCGATCTCTCATGCAGGGCTTACTTAAAATTCAGAACAGTCACTGTGATTAGTGATGATGCAAAGGTAAAGAAATTACAGAGCAAAAGAAAGTTCTAGTGGATTTTAGCTCCTTAACCTGCTTTATGTTTCTTCACAGCATCTTTTACAATGTGAAATGATAATACTTATGTTTGTTTGTTGTCTGTCTCTCCTCTACAAGGAAGCACCATGAAAGGTTGAAATTTTGTCTCATTCACTCCTGTATCCTCAGTGCTTGGCAAAAAATAGCCATTTAATAAATATTTGCTGAAAAAATTGTTGAATAAAGAGTTAGCAGAGTCTGATGAAAATATGTAAAGGACAAAAATAAATGTAATAACTTTAGTTTTAGGGACATATGTTCAGACTCTTTACAAGGAGTTATAGATGCATGTTCAAATAAGAAAAAGCAAGTTGTGAGGATGCCTATAGGACATACCCTGGGGTCAGCCTCCCAGACTCTCCTCCTAATTTAAGTGGAAATCAACAATATACAAAGACTGTGATGCACTTCTGAAACACTTTTCTTTTCTTTTTTTAAAAGATTTTATTTATTTATTTTAGAGAGAGAGAGAGTGAGCAAGTAGGGGGAGGGGCAGAGAATACTTAAACAGATTCCCCACTGAGCAGGGAGCCAGATGTGGGGTTTGATCCCAGGACTTTGAGGTCATTCACCTGAACCAAAACCAAGAGTTACCTGCTTAACCAACTGAGCCAACCATGCAGTCCAAAAGAATTTTCTAATCTCCAACTCTCCTATAGACTTTTATGAAGAAATTTTATTACCAGTTAGATCATAAGCTGCAATGTAACTATCTTAGGAAATAAATAAATGTGTGTGTGTTTGTGTGTATTCATGTGTGTGTGTTGTGTGTGTGTGGTTTTTTTTCACGATTTTAGCCAACTAAGAGAGATAACCATGTGCCTGAATTTTGAAGCTTATATAGTCATAATCTTGCATTCCTATTAAAGGCAATGTCATATATAACATGGAACAACTGTGTCAAAGACCTGCTTTGCTATATTGCAGTAAAAAGATCTACTTTCTACTGAATTAATTTTAGGGGAACTAAACATTGAAATGGCAATCCCAAGAAAAATGCTCTCTTTTGCCTAGTTTCCATTTATCTCTACTTTCTACAACTTCTACACGTTACCATGTTTAAGCCAAAATCAGTTAATTATATGCTTTTAAATGAAATATTTCATAATTTTACTGGGCCTAATTTTGTTAGTGACACAGACATACATTCAATTTAGGTCATGAATCCTGGTCTTCAAACTTTGTGATTTCAGTGATAAGGATGAAAGCAGAGACATGAAAAATGTCTTCTCAATTTAAGGAGATTACTCTTCATGATTGAAAATTAAGAAGCAAAGTGTACCACTTAGAGGATGCTAACAGTGTCAGAAAAAAAGCAAAATTCATAAAATCAGAATGATTTGGGGAAATTCATTTACCTTTGAGTGGATTTTATCAGTATGGTTGTGAAATAGTTAAATAGTAATACCCCAGGTTGCCCTAGCTGGCTAATTAGTCAGTTTAGGGTAAATTAGGCTGTAGGAACATATATACCCTGAAATCTCAAAGACTTTCGATCATAAAAGCTTATTTCTGATTCTCATTATATACCTAGCTCAAAACTGGCTTTAGAAAGTTCTACTTCCAGTATGGCAGAGTAGGTCCCCAATAGACTGCTCTTCCTGCAAATAAGGACTCTGAACTCTGAACAAAAGACATTAAAAACAAAACAAAACAACAACAAAAACTACCCAAGGCCCTTGAAAGTTAGCAAAAGCAGGCAGATTTTGGAAGGGAGTCAAAATTTGGAAGAATCATCATCATAGGTGATGATGACACAAATTTCCCATTTCCGTGTGAGATCAGGGTGAAGTCATAGGATGGGTGGGCTAAAATTCTGCTAGAAAATCTGCTGTATTTCTGGCCTGAAGAACCATAGGTTCTGAGCCAGTCATTGCTGCTGCAAAGTGAGAAGGAAATTCCAGAAATGAGGAAGCCAGAGCAGTAGGGCTACTAATTCTGAGCATAAAATTTGTCCCAAGATTCTGATCCCTGAACAATGTGTGTGGCAGACTTAAAGCATCTTGGAGGAAGGCTAAGAGAAGTGTATTGAAATTTGAGCTACTACTTTCCATAGGCATCACAGAGTTCACTGTTTGAGTCTGTCCAAGTTAATCGCTTGCTAAAACAAAATCATCAACAGTCTGTAGGCATAGAATAGAAATAAGAGTTTCTGTATTATATCCAGGAAGAAGGGGGAAAGGGGAAAGGGAGGAACAAAAGGCAGAAAGCAAAACAGAAAAAACAATAGAGTGGAATATCTAAAGGAAATCATGTTGATAATTGCATTAAATATTAATGGATAAATATTTCCATCAAAAGACAGAGATCATTGCATCTGGTTCTGGCTCATCACTATGATCTAAGCTATATGGAGGACTTTCTAACATGTTGCATCTACCATAGCAGAAGGAAAGGAGGAATAAGGGAAGTGCATGATGGTTCTTATAGCTTCTGCTCATAAATGACAGCCACCATGTTCACAAGCATTTCACAGGCTAAGGCAAATCACGTGGCCAAGCCTGATTTCAATGGGACAGGAAACTATACACTCGGCGGGGGGGGGGGGGGGGGCAGACAAGTATTTTAAAATAAATAATAAAATCTACTCATGAAGAGAAGTAGTTTACTATCATGGAAGAGTAACTATTTTAGGGTGAATGACTTCCACATAATGGGAATATTCTTAGAGATTACAGACTCTCCTGACAAAATCCAGCATTATCTATGTAACCACAGGAAGCTCAGTCACCAACTTGCCTGCCTAGTCCATAATTTTTTCTCAGGGATTCTCTCTCTTACAAAGTGAACCACATGAAACCACTTTTGTGCCTGCAGCTGTTTGCAGCATAGGCCAGGTATCCACACCCTGGTCCATATTAGGTCATTTGGATTTTCCAGTATGGTCTGTCCTGTTAGGTGTCTGAACTGTGGGGCCAAGCAAAGCCAGGAAGATGAGATGGAAGCATCTGGGCTTTGAAAAAGTGGAGAGAGAATACCAAACAGCAGAGAAATGCTCTATGTTCTTGATATAACCTTATCTGCTTTTGTTAATTTCTAGAGTTTAACCTAACTTGAAGGCATCTGCATCATTCCTAAATTACCACTGACATGTAGTCTATATAAACAGTGCTAGAGATTCACTTGGACTAAAATGTGCATGTTGCCCATGAAGTTATACAATTACTGCAGACCTGGGTTTCTTTTCTTCTGCCATTATAGATAGAGAGCTCATGGAAGTTACAGAAAGGAGACAAACAGATCTCATTCTTGGGGCAACAGGCAATGACCACAGCATACTGAAAGAGAGCAAGCCTCCAATTCAGTGCTTGGAGCTATGCAGTGTCAAATTTGGAAGAGGAATGGCTAGCATTATGGAATATGATGGATAGAGACCAAATGAAGTGTGAACTTTGCCTAATCACAGAGAGAATTTTTTTTTTTTTTTTGCAATTTTGGTGTAAAACTCCTTGCTTAGAAGAGCTGTTTATAATTAATTTGATAATGCTTTCCTCTTTTCAAACATGAAAAAATATAATTCAGCACATATTTTGGTATATATACACATACCTCTCATTGTCATATATTATTCTGGGATGGAAATTCCACATCCTATAGCCTTAGTTCTTTGATTTATCTTCCAAAATTGTGTAAGCGTGTCCACATTAATTTGATTTTACAAACTCATCTCTCTCTTTTTTTTTTTAAGATTTTATTTATTTGACAGAGAGAGAAAGATGACAAGTAGGCAGAGCAGCAGGCAAAGAGAGAGGGGGAAGCAGTCTCCCTGAAGAGCAGAGAGCCCGATGCGGGGCTCAATCCCAGGACCTGAGATCATGACCTGAGCTGAAGGCAGAGGCTCAACCAACTGAGCCACCCAGGCACCCCCAAACTCATCTCTTTATATAGTGAAATATCTAAATATAAGTTTAGAGCCTCATATATTTTAAGAGTTTTGCCTTCGTCACATAGTTTAAAAGATATGCCATATAATCTTATCTCATACAATTCAATTCAGAAATACAAAATGTATAGACAAAGGCCCCCCTGCGGTTTTAAACACCATTTAGCAAGTTTTACAGTTGAAAGGTTTGCCAATGTAACTATCACTTCCTTATTATGGTGAGTATCTGAATTTTTTTATAAACCAGATAAAGATGCTTCTATAGCCAAGCACAGCATGTATCTTTCAAAAGTCAGTTCTAAGCTCCTTGCTCTTAATCCTGTTCCAGTATTTTCTGGAACCCTTAGAGCACAGAAAACTCTCAATGCCTGCACTCACAGAGAGAGAAACACAGGGCAAGTTCATTCCCCAGTCATTCCTAGTTGGCTTTGGTTTGCAACATGCAAGTGAAATTTAAAAAAAAATTTTTTTTTAATATTATCAAGTGCTCTTTATTCACTTACCTACATGTAGATATTTTGTCTCTGGGGATTAAACTGTATCAGATCTTTCTTAAATCATGTCATCATCACCTGAATTCTGTTTAGAAAAAAAAGATATATTGACAAACTTTCTTAGCATGCCTTTCTGCATTATGTGCTAGCCTGCTGTCTTGGACTATCAGGTGAAAATCATAGCACAGTACAACAAAGTGGATCAGTTGATAAATGAACTTGACCATCTTTTGCAAAGTTAAAAGCACCGTATCAATTTCAAGTGTTGTTATTGCCCATAATTAACGAGACAAAAATCACCAGCTGAGGCTAAATTCAATCTGTTACCCAGTGGAACAGATTGTAAAAATATTTCCTTACAGCTCTTTTGAACTCTGTAGAGTTTTTTATAGAACAGCTTCGCACATAAAAGGAAATTGTTTCTGAATGCTAGCTAATTTGTTTTTGCCTGATGGTTCTAGGACTGGTTTAAATGCTGTTGGTGAACCCTCAGATACGCTTCACTCAAGAATCAGTTATTTACTGGAAGAGGCCTGATTGGATTTGCCAATTCCCTAACGTGCTCCCCTGACAGGGGAGGAGAGGGGCTGAAAGTCCGTTCTCAAAGAGTTGAACCTCCCATCTAACTCAAAAGACATTTGTTCCCCTCAAAATTACAGGTGGTCTCAGAACCTTGGCTAATTTCACTTAAGGTGTTAACACTTGCTCCCCTCTGTTAGACAGCCCATATAATAAGGGGACTTGGTGGGCTCCACACTCCTTCCTGTCTAGTTGGCTTCTGTTTGCAATATTGTGAATAGCTTCATTGAAGCACTTAAGCAGTTCAGTTCTGGCAAGAATTACAACCAAAGGTGAGCAAAATTCATTAGGCATTTATTATTTGGCATTTAGTATCTCTCAATAGCTTAAATTGGGTTTTAAAATAGCTACATAAATATTTCTGTCACCCAGCATTTTGAAGGTGAAGACCTATCACTCCACCCAGAACTTTTCAGTCCTAACTTTTTTTTTTTTAAAGATTTTATTTATTTATTTGACAGACAGAGATCACAGGTAGGCAGAGAGGCAGGCAGAGAGAGGAAGGGAAGCAGGCTCCCTGCTGAGCAGAGAGCCCGATGTGGGGCTCGATCCCAGGACCCTGGGATCATGACCTGAGCCAAAGGCAGAGGCTTTAACCCGCTGAGCCACCCAGGTGCCCCAGTCCTAACTTTTTAACCCTAAGTTAAATATGACAGTATTTACTGGAGGAGGGGGGAGTTTGGGGGAGAGGCCTGGATCTGTCACACACTAGCTGGATGGACCTTGGGCAGGTCAGATGCCTTTCTTTGACTCAGTTTGCTTCTTTGTAAAATGGGGATAATTGGGCTTTTAGGAAGAATAAGTGAGATCATATTTGAAATGTTAAATAATATGTATGAAGGGCTTGATAAATACTAGTTACCTAGTTACCATTATCCAGTAGTGTATCAGCTAGGGTCCCCAGAGAAACAGAGTCAACAGAATGTATATCTATCTTTCATCTATGCATAGTTATAGTCATATGTGTATGTATGTATGTATGTACATATATGTATATGTGTGTATGTATGTGTATGTATGTGTATGTGTGTGTATGTATATGTGTGTGTGTGTGTGTGTGTATATATGGAATCCAATATCTGCTGGGTAGGCTGGCCTACCAGGCAGGAGTTGCAATTCCAGTTCAAAGGCAGTCTATGGCACAATTCATGCCTCCTCGGGGGAGGTCAGTCTTTTTCTGTCAAGGCCTTCCGCAGATCGAATGAGACCTATCCACATTACTGATCATCTGCTTTACTCAAGGTCTACCAATTTTGTTAGTGTTAATCTCATCTAAAAAATACCTTCTCAGAAACATATAAAATAATGTCTGACCAAATATCTGGGCACCATGGCTTAGCCAAATTGACACATACCGTTACACACAATAATGAGAATTCAGTGCTTGTAGGTACCACTGTGCTAAGCACTTAAAAACCATTTATGAATTTATCTACTCCTTCACCACAACCCTTTGAGGTAGGGATTGTTTTCCACTGTACAAATGAGAGACCTTGAGCACGGAGGGGCTAAATAACTTGCCCAAGATCACACAGCCAGGGATTTGTGCTCCTAACTATTGGACTAGACTGTCAGCAACCTGAGGACAGAGCCACCAGGGGTGGGACCTGCTGTGGCTGGCATAAGGCTGTGTGAATATCTGTTAAGTGGACACCCAAATGGCTCACTCAGCTAACCTCTTAGGTTCCTCTAAGCAATGGCATCTTTTCTTGGAATTGACTAGCTGCTTTGTTTTTCATTTCATCTTGTGGCTTCATCCTTAAAATGACATATTCTTTTTATGTCCAAGATACACTCCAGCAATTAGTGACAATGTCCTGCATAAATGGATTTAAATGTACGTAGCAAACAAAGCTGTCCATATATACAGGCTGTAAGAAGACAATGTAAGTTTCCAAGCTGACTTGTGTATGCCAAGGGAATGGCCCAGGCAGGGAGAAAATCTGGAGTTACTATAAAGTATGCATCCATTGGTATAAAATTTCTGCTCAAACATTTATAATATAATATAATATAATATAATATAATATAATATAATATAATATATTTATATTCATTTATAAGTTATATCACATGTTATTATTTGGTTATCTAAGTACATTATAACCATACAGAAAGAATGAACATTAGAAAGGGTGAGATGGGGTACCTCGGCGGCTCAGGTGGTTAAGAGTCTGCCTTCGGTTCAGGTCATGATATCAGATTCCTAGGATTGAGCCCCATGTTGGGTTCCCTGCTCAGCGGGGAGTCTGCTTCTCTCTCTCTCCCCCTGCCCATCCCCTACTCATGTGCACACACGTGCACATTCTTTCTCTCTCTCAAATAAATAAAATCCTAAAAAAAGGTAAGGCTGAGATAGGGAATAAATGCTAATCAAATTCTACTTTTTTTCTTTTCATATCTCTATGGCTCTTCTTGTGTTCTCCCCATTTTGATTTCCATTAACTTAGAGTCTTGAGTTATTAGAAGTTTATCCCTCTATACATTTTAGTGAGAAATGAGCTGATTCACCCAATCAACCCCATGTATTCAAAGAGGTAATGACGCTCAGCAGAAGAGTACCGTGAGAGTTAAATGAGATGATATGTGAAAGCCTTTGACACAGTGCATGGCACCTGTTTTTATCACAAGAGACCTAGTATTGCACAGTCATGAAGAGCACAGACTCCAGAGGCAGACGCTTGGTGGCAATCTTAGCTTTACCATGTACTAACAGTGACTAATTAGGTGGGGTTGTTTTGGGGATTAAATGAGTTTAAAAAACAAAACAACAACAACAAGAACCATGTAAGTAACATTCTTGCAACACCCTGGCATGTAGTAAGCACTATATAAATGTTACTATGGATCATCACAAGGGCCCAATAAACATTAATTAGTTGTAAAAACCAATGTAATGATGTATGCTGAGGCCATTGTATCTCTACCCTATTACTTTGTTCATCCAAAATGCTATACAATGAAAATGTTCAGAATGATGACTTTGAAACACTGCCCCAAGATTTCATTCGTTTGTGTACCAGTAACAGTTTTTGCTGTCCCTGCGTACCACCATCATCGTTTACTTAATATTACTGAATTACTTAATTACTTAATATTACTTAATTACTTAATATTTGTCTTTAAATAGAGTTGGGTCTAATGCCAAGACCTACTTCATTAGTTTTGAGAACAGTAATACTAAAATCATGGATTCTATGTGTGAATGCCATTTCTTTTTCTGAAAATACATGATAATAATCATATAACCAGTAAACCATTTCAATCGCTATAAAAAATGCTAAGTTACACAATCCTTAAATTATGGCTGCCTCAATTATGTTCACTTCATGAGATCAAAGAATACCAACATATTGAATGAACTTTCCTTCAAAACACCCTGGTTCTCAAGAAGTTTAACAAATTGGGATTCTAATCTTTTTAATTTTGGATTCTTGATTGTTATTTTCTTTTGGATGAGAAGAATTTTAATTTCTTCATTCTTCTTCATTGGGCCACTTCATTATGATTATATTTTCCTTTAAATACCTAAGGCCTATAAAAACGTTGATCATTGTTATCACAGGGATACTAAAAGTACCCAGTTAGGGGCGCCTGGGTGGCTCAGTGGGTTAAGCCGCTGCCTTCGGCTCAGGTCATGATCTCAGAGTCCTGGGATCGAGCCCCGCGTCGGGCTCTCTGCTCAGCGGGGAGCCTGCTTCCTCCTCTCTCTCTGCCTGCCTCTCTGCCTGCTTGTGATCTCTCTGTCAAATAAATAGATAAAATCTTTGAAAAAGAAAAGAAAATAAAAGTACCCAGTTAAATCATATCAAATTAACTGCATTCCTGATGCATGCCATAGAGACAGATTAAAATTAAGAGCTAAGACCAGAATCTTAAAAGAGAAATTCAGTAATATTGAAATCAAACCTATCTCTATCAAAAGTGTGGAACTGCGACCTTGAATTGCCCAAAAACAATCTTCTAGGTAAATACAAGTTACCTAAATCAGACCTTGTGATCTTCCCATTGTTTGCCATCATTCTTGACTCTGGAAATAGACCCTTCTTCATCTAAATTAGAATCCCAAGCAGGTTTCTTTTAAGGATTCTGAATTAAAATGTTAACATCTTAAAACCTATTAGATAGATGCTTTTGGTTTAAAATGGGAAAGCTATCCCCTTAAAAATATATAAATGTCTGGACAAATGAAAAATCATATCTCTAATCTATATTTAAGGGTTCCATTCTAGCATTCAGCACTGTTGTCTTCACTACAGATGTTAAAACTCATTATTACTACAACTATTAGGGGAGGGGAAATCATTTGATCCAGAGCCATACTTTAATTGGTCTTGCTCTAAATCTATGTGACAAGATGAAAAATAATCTCATTTAAGAAACGTGGAACATTGTGGTTTTGATTTGTATTTCCCTAATGCCGAGTGATATGGAGCACTTTTTCATGTGTCTGTTGGCCATCTGGATGTCTTCTTTGCAGAAATGTCTGTTCATGTCCTCTGCCCATTTCTTGATTGGATTCTTTGTTCTTTGGGTGTTGAGTTTGCTAAGTTCTTTATAGATTTTGGACACTAGTCAGGAAATGACAGATGCTGGAGAGGATGCGGAGAAAGGGGAACCCTCCTACACTGTTGGTGGGAATGCAAGCTGGTGCAACCACTCTGGAAAACAGCATGGAGGTTCCTCAAAATGTTGAAAATAGAACTACTCTATGACCCAGCAATTGCACTGCTGGGTATTTACCCTAAAGATACAAACGTAGTGATCCGAAGGGGCACGTGCACCTGAATGTTTATAGCAGCAATGTCTACAATAGCCAAACTATGGAAAGAACCTAGATGTCCATCAACAGACGAATGGATAAAGAAGATGTGGTATATATACACAATGGAATACTATGCAGCCATCAAAAGAAATGAAATCTTGCCATTTGCGACGACGTGGATGGAACTAGAGGGTATCATGCTTAGCGAAATAAGTCAATCGGAGAAAGACAACTATCATATGATCTCCCTGATATGAGGGAGAGGAGATGCAACATGGGGGGTTAAGGGGGTAGGAGAAGAATAAATGAAACAAGATGGGATTGGGAGGGAGACAAACCATAAGTGACTCTTAATCTCACAAAACAAACTGAGGGTTGATGGGGGGAGGAGGGTTGGGAGGGGGGGGTGGGGTTATGGATATTGGGGAGGGTATGTGCTATGGTGAGTGCTGTGAAGTGTGTAAACCTGGCGATTCACAGACCTGTACCCCTGGGGATAAAAATATATGTTTATAAAAAAAAAAAAAAAAAGAAACGTGGAACAAAATGGAGCATTCTTTGAATGAGACCTATTCATAGAGGTCAGGGCTTCTCAGACCTGGGACTGCTGACATTGTGGGCTGAATAATTCTTTGTTGAAGGAGCTGTCTTGGGCATCAGAGGACGTTCACCAGCATCCGGGGTCTCATCCAAGAGATGTAAGTAACACCCTCCCTCAGCTGTGACAATCAAATGGTCTCCAGACATTGCCAGATATATCTTAGGGGCAGAGTCCTCCTTCATCCACCCATTGAAAACCTGCCAAAGGTCAAAAAGAAAGCTCTGCCATTGCTTCTCTGAACGTCACTGCTGTGTTTGGGGGTAAAAGTTTACTTCTTTACATGAGAGTTTTTTGGTAGCTGTATTACAAAATTCAAACTATAAATAACAGAAGGAAGGGAGAAGATTGAACGTTTATTACCCGAAACCATATAAATTCAATAATAAATAATGGCTCTCTCTAAAAATATGAGAAGTCTTTTTCAAAGTCATTAGTTCTAATCATAAATGAATTTAGCAGCATTTCCTTAAATTTTGCACCTTTGTAATGAACTCTGATAAATTCATGGAACTGGATGTTAAATAAAGAAATAGAAAGGTCTAATTTGCTGGTTCATTAAGCTAGCTTATTTCAAGACATTGTGCATATTGCTTTGAATTTCATATTTCTGAGCAGTGAAGACAATAGTACTATCCATCTTTAATGTAGTGTGGCAGACAATTAGGAGCTCAAATGGATTAAATCTTATTTCATCAGAGATACACACAGCAATTATTACTTTATTGCCAAATACTGTCAGCATTACATTTCTTCAACAGCTATTGTGATACCTGACTTGCATGCTTAAATTTGCATTAAACACAGTACAATAATAACGATCATTTGGGCCATTTTCTTACATGGCATTATTTGGTTCTTCACTCTGTGTTCAATTCAACACTAGTTTTAAGGGTATAGGGTTTTCCAAGCACTTGATCCACAAGAGGCAGCTGTAGCTTTGAGGAAATGGTGCAGCCTTGGGGTCAGAAACACAGTTCTAATAACCGTCCTAACACTGCCTGTTTCAACCCGGGAGACCCTGAGAAGGTCACCTTACCTTGAGCCATACAAAACAAATAATTTTCTTTGGTTATTTTAAACATCCTTTGTCAGAATTTTTAAATTCCAAAATCATTGCTTTAAAAAAAAAAAAGATTTTATTTATTTAATTGTTAAGGGGAGAGAGAGAGAGAGAGAGATCACAAGCAGACAAAGAGGCAGACAGAGAGAGAGGGGGAGCGGGGTCCGCACTGAGCAGAGAGCTCAATGTGGGGCTCCATTCCATGACCCTGAGACCATGACCCAAGCTGAAGGCAGAGGCTCAACTGACTGAGCCACCAAGGGGCCCCCCAAAACATTGCTTTTTGAAAGAAATGCAATTACAGGGGTGCCTCTATGTCTTGGTCAGTTAAGAGTCTGCCTTTGGCTTGGGTCATGATGCCAGGGTCCTGGGATCGAGCCTCACATCTGTTTCTCCCTTTCCCTACTACTCTACCTACTTGTGCTCTCTTTATCTGTCAAGTAAATAAATTTTTAAAAATCTTTAAAAAATGCAATTATGCAACAAAAAAGTCAATTATACACCCCTTCATTTCCTTTGTCCAGGCCCATGGTCTAGCTCTCTTCAAATAACCAATAGTAATCATTTAGTATTTATCTGTTCATGTTTTTCAGCAACCTACTAGAAACACCTACAAGTAATTCTATCCACATACAGTGTAGTGTGTTCCTTTCTTCTTTTTTAAAGATTTTATTTATTTATTTATTTATTTGGCATGTATGAGCATGGGGAAGGGTAGGGGGAGAGAGAGAATCTCAAGCAGACTTCCAGCTGAGTGTGGAACCCGGCCTGGGGCTTAATCTCATGACCCTGAGATCATGACTTGAGCCAAAATCAAGATCAGACACCAAACTGACTGAGTCACCCAGGTGCCCCTGTTCCTTTCTTTTTAAATTAAAAAAAAAGGGGGGGTGGATAAAAGTCTATATATTTTTCTTTTTCTCTATCTTGATTTTCTGGGTGACTTCAGATCGGACTATTGCTTAGATCCTAAAGAGCTGCATAATATTTTGTAGAATAGATACTAATGTTTGTCCAACCATTTCCCTCCAGACTGATCCCCCCGCCCTCATTCCCACCAATTGGCACTACTAACCACGACACTGAGGCTGGTTTCCTGCCTGCAGTTAAAACTGGGAAACAGAGGCTTTCCTCCAAGTGTGACTAACTTCTTGGAGGCCCAGTTTCCACGACTGCATATTGAGAATCACAACACTTACCCACTTCCTTTACACACTGATATTAGGATGGTCTGAGTCAGTATAGGAAGAGGATGTGGTGGTACTAGAATTAGGAGGGCCCTCCATACAAAAATCCCACTTGAGCTAAGCTGCAGCCTCTCAAAGCCATCCACTTTTGTCTGTTTGCATGATCTAATATAAAATTTGTACACTTGTCATACACTCACCACCTCTTGAACATTTTTTTTTCAGTAGGTATAACCACTTTTTCAATAGATAATTCACCCGTTCAGTGTTTGGTATTTAGTTTACAAAGTGCCGGAGCAAGTTCTACTCCACGAAAGTGCCAGAGTTCTGAGAGCTAGGATAAAATGTGTGCGTGTGTGTGTGTTTGTGTGTGAGAGAGGGAGAGAGAGTGAAGGAGGGAGAGCTCTCAGTAAGTTCACTTAGTGCCAAATGACAGTCATCTGGTAACCTTCACAAGAGGGCAAACTTTGGAAACTGCTCACATGGTGATGGAATATTCTATGCATTTAACATTTTACCTGGTACTATAATAATTTTTAATTATTCTAATAAAATATCTCTAATGTGCAATACATTCTCTTCTGGACCTAATAGGTCTTAAAAAGATTCACATTTATATTGTAATTTTTAATTACACCCCACTTGTAGTAATGAAACAGGAAAGTGTTGATGTGCAATGTTTGTATGTTCTACCGAGAGGCTGCAAAAGTGTGCATGACATTCTAGTGCAAGAGCCCAGAGGCTAGACCGGAAGTCTTTAAACTATGGTGTATGATCCACTGGGTTATGAAATGAAATCAGAGACTAAGATTGGCATTTTTTAAATGAAATAGAATAGACTGAGGAATGTCAGAAAGCAACACACCAAATAATAATACTGTTTCATAAATCTTCTGTTTCAGAAATATTAATGGGCATTAAATGCACGTTAAATGTTTTTGCTACTGTGGGTAGCTATCAAAGACATTTCAAAGTCCCTAGTCTGTTGATATTTTGTTCATGAGATCAATGGACAGTGACTGGTATTTGCTGCCTGATATAGCTGCCTGTGTGAACTGTAAAGATGTAACCTGATGGGACTTTCTTCTCCCTTCTTCCCTTCTTCCATCCTCTCTTTTTGGAACATGGTCTCTAATTGGACAGAGTAAAGTTAATAGCATAACCACTTGTTGATATTAAACCTCAAGAGGTAGTCAACGTGGGCAAGAGAAAAATTTGTTTGCTTTGAGAAGGCTTTGTTCTTAAGAATTGAGTAGGAGTGAACGACCTCATCTTGCTCATCCAAATTGGGTAGGAATGCTGGGAAAAAGGCAGGGTGTCGAGAAAAACAGGTGGGTGACAGATATCCATTAGAAAGTGATTTAATGGGGGGCGCCTGGGTGGCTCATTGGGTTAAAGCCTCTGCCTTTGGCTCAGGTCGTGATCCCAGGGTTCTGGGATCGAGCCCCGATTTGGGTTCTCTGCCCCGCGGGGAGCCTGCTTCCTCCCCCTCTCTCTCTGCCTACTTGTAATTTCTCTCTGTCAAATAAATAAAATCTTAAAAAAAAAATAAAAAAAAAAAGAAAGTGATTTAATGGATATGATTGTATTTTGTTCCATCTTTTGGGCTCACTGAAAATCTTTCTTTCTGGTACTTCCTGGATTCAATAAATATTTGAGCACTTTCTATGTGCCAGGTTCTTCTTTCTGAGAATACAGCAGGGATCAAGACAGGCAAAAGTCCCTGCACTTGTGGGATGAACTGAGAGGATGGGGGAGGAGAGACAAATATTAAACAAATGACTATAGCATGCAGAAGGTCAGATGCTGATATAGACCATGGAGAAAATGAAATAGGAAAGAGGATATGTGTATATGGTATGGGGGCTGGGGCTGAGGGTTACACTTTTATAGAGAGTTGGCTGGGAAGAGAAAGTGACAGGAGACTTAAGACTTGAAGAAAATGTGGAAGCAAGCCTTCCAGGTACCAGGGGAAGAACATTCCAGGCAGGCATGTGCCTGGTGTATGCCAGAGGGACGCAGCTAGCCTTGGTGACTGAGTGGAGGGTAGGAGGTGAAATTAGAGGTACATGGGGCTGGTGGTAGGGGGTCTATATTGCATGGAGCCCAAGGGCCATGATGGGGACTTTGAGTTTTGCTCCAAATGAGATGAGATGTCACAGCAGGGTGTTGAGCAGAAGGTGACATGATGACACTTATATTTTAAAAGGGTCACCCTGGCTCCTGTGCCCTAGATGGTATCTATGTGCTGTTCCAGATGTGTAGGTGTAATTCAAGGGTAATACAGAGCAATACAAATGTATGTGAAACCACTGAAGCTGGAGGAAAATGCCCAGGTAGGTTACAAATCAAGGCCCACCATTGTCACCCTTCTGCTGTTAACTTTGTGATTAACCAAACCAGGCACAGGAGGTTGGGGTTTTTGGCGGCCAGCTAATTAGTGTAGATAGAGGGGATCAGGCCACACCCTCCATTCACACTCCGCCATGGGGAGGTTGGATTTGGGTTATCTTCCTCCATGAGCTGTGTTTGGCATCAACAGCCCCTCCTTCCCTCACATTCATGCTCTTTGCAGTGTGTTCCTGGCTTTGCTTAGTTTCTGAAGGTAGGCCTCAGGTCCTATGATTAAAGGAACATGAGGTCTCTCTTGCTGGACTACTGTCAGTGGTCAACCCAAGAGCCAACACCATGTTGTTCTGTTGTCAAGTCATCTGCCAGTTTTGCCTCTGCCATTCCACAATTTCTACAGCTGCTCCTCCTGGGGGAGGTAAGGTCCCTTTGCCTCTCCCCTTGGCAGAAAGAACAAGAAAAACCACCCCCACGCACTCAGGAGTACTGCCCTGGACAACCTCTGTAGTACCTATGCTCTACCATAGGCTCCTCTGGATTGGTGGGGCAGAGCACCCAGACAAACACCCCAAATGCAGCACCCCTCCTCCATTGCTTGAAGAGGAGGGCGTCGTCAGCCCCAAGTTATTCCAAGGGCACCTGTTCTGTTAGCTTTTGACTCTGAAACATGTGCTTCTGCTCCTGCTCTCCTGACATTCTGACCTTCCAGGAGCACGAAGACTGTCCTCTCTTCTACCTCAACCACACAGTGCAGGGTCTCAGCCTCCCAGAGCATAAGCACATTGTCAGGGAATGGTGGTGGCTGGCTCAGGGCCAGACCACTGGGTTATAGAAGTTATTACAATTAAATCAATTACTTGCAAAATGGGAAGTGTTTTGACCATAAATGTTGGTACCCATAAATGGTGAATTAACTTTCTTACCTTGGAAAAGGGTAAGTTGTATCCTGCCCTCAGAGAGGGCTTTGTAAAACCTCACTAACCTGCTCCTTTCAGATACCTGGACCTTTCAGGTCAATAGGTTATCAGAGTTCCCTAGGAGGCAGCAGGTATGGAATCCTCGTTCCAATGAATGGGACTTTGCAGATGTAATGATGAAGGCTAAAAATAAATAAGTAAATAAAAAATTAAATAAAATTAAGCTCTTGTGGCTTTCACAAAATCTGCAGGTCAGAAATTCAAATGCCCTTTTCTGTTATATTAAATTGCTACAATGCAACTTGAGGTTGCTATGCGTTGTAAAAGACTGAAGGACTTTCATATCTCCCTCTCTCTCTGCTGGAGTCATCGTGCTTGCAAGACAGAAAGCCATTTCCTCCCTGGTAGCAGAAGGGCTCTGGGGTGAGCGATCCCTCAATAACCAATTAATTAACCGAACACTGATTAATGATTTTTAAAATATTTTTTGACTTTTCAGTATTTGACTTTTGTAATCATCATTCTTCAAAAAGGGTTTTTTCCCTAACACATAGGCAAATATCTACCTGCCTCCTAGACCTGATAACTCTTAATATTTTGCTCTATTTGTTCCAGGTGAATTTTTTCTCAAAGAAATAAAACATTATAGAGTCAATGGAAGCTTATTTCATACTTCTTTCTTTGAGATGCATCTCTTTTATCTTTTACTACATTCTGTGTAACAGTAAGCAATATAAACTATTTTTGAACTTTATTAAGGGATATTTTAAACATAAAATTAGAGGGAATAGTATATGAGTATATGGACCCCATTTGGGTTTTGTTGTTGTTGTTGTTTTGTTTTTTAAACATCCAGGTCAATGGGATCATCTTCCATGTATCCTCTTGCAATCTGATTTACACCCACCATTACATTTCTGAAGAAGATCCAGATTGGTACATGTAGATCCATTCCATTCATTCAGACTGCTCTGGAGTCTTCCATTATAAGCATGCTAAAAATTATTTTTCTAAAGGTGGAATCTCAGGCACTTTTCCCTTTTTCCAACAAGCCTACAGTGAGGATCGTTGTCACATTTCTTTACTCACATGCACAAGGGTTATTTTTAGAAGTGGAATCACAGAAGTAAATGATATGCATGCTTTGAATTTTACTAGGTTTTCCCCAATTCCTTTCCAAATGGTTTTTACCAATACTCAACACTAAGAACTCGTGGGTATGGTTCCCCACATCTTCCCCAATACTTATTATTGCTAAAATTAAACATTTTACCTATCTCAATGGCTGTGAAATGATACTTCTGTGGTTTGAAATTGTACTTCTTGGATACAAATTAGGTGGAGAATTTTTTCAGCACTCTTCTACGATATACCTGAACATGTCATTGACCATATTTTGTTGGAGTGTTTATCTGTTTCTTGTTCATTTGTTTGACTAGGTTTTAATAATGAATGAGCAAATTGTTTAGACCCTACGCGTGGGCTGGGAATACAAAATCAATGAGGCATAGTGTCTATCCTAGATGACTTCTCAGTTTACTGGGGAGGAGTGTGCACTTATGAATATATACATAATAAAGACAAGCAGTAGGTGCTATAGGACCACAGAAGAGAGAGGTGCAGAGCCTTTTAGTTGAAAATTATAGAACCCTAACTCAAACTAGCTTAACTAAGGAGAAGATTTAGTGGCTCCTCTCAACTGAAGGTACAGCAGGGCTAGATCCACAGCCCACACAGAGCCCTCTGGATTCTCTCACTCTCTCCATCCACCTCTCATATTTGCTTCTCTTCATCTTTTGTGTATTGGGCTGATTCTTTTGATGCAAATATGCTCTCTCTAGTGGCTGTGACTGATGGGAGTTTGGGAGGTGGAGTGGAAAAATTACAGCTGATATTACAAGGACTAACTGCTTCTAGTTTATTGAGAGAGAACGACAGACACAGAGAGAAGGGAGACAGAGACAGAGCAACAGAGAGTTTGGTTGATTAAGCTGTCTTATCCCAGTTTGGAAAATCCATGGAAAGGATGAATTCATGGAAAAATAACAGGTATAAAGAGTGGCCCAATCCAGGGATAGCACAACCTTGCATGAAGGAGAACAGAAGTATGGGGGTGTGTACACTTCAGGAGGCAGGCACTGTCGTTCCCAGCCCCAGCAGAACTACATGGGGTGGGGAAGAGTTTCTCACCAAGTGAATACTGAACAGACAAAAGCAAGGGATGTACATGACAGAGAGACATCAGGGAAAGCCTTTAAGAGAGGGATATTTTTGGCACCATCTGGAGCCTGGGGAGATACAAATGCAGGAACAATGGATTAGGAACTAGGAGATTATGGTGTCAATTTCAACACTGCTCCCTACAAGCTGTGTGATTGCCTAACCACTAGCCATTCTGAGCCTGTTTCTTCTGACAAATCAGGGTGATTCAACCAACTTTTAAGGGCTGTGGCAATGATAAATGTTATAACCATCCACACGTTTTTGCTGACCTCAGATTTTGCTGAATTCAAATTGCTCCAAATAAATGGGATATTGGCAGCTGACTTCATTATACCGAGATCTTTGCTGCACTAAAGTATAAGGTTTTATTCTTCTGCATTAAATATTTATTCACTTGTGGTAGGCATGATAGTGAATGAAAATACTCCCAACATATAATGTATATTTAATTGTTATTTCATTTTTAATACATTTCCATCGATGTCTTTTTTGTAGTGGTAGTCAATCCTTTTAACAAATATTCATCTTCATTTGAGAGCAAGAGTGGATTCATTGGTTTCCAATATTACGTTTTTAAAAGGGCATATTTTTAAGCACCAGTGATTTTTTAAAGTTTCTTTTGAGCTCCTGGAACATTGTTATTTTCAACTGGAATTAGAGAACATTTCTGATATATTTCAAACAATTTCACCAAACAAGGATGCAAACACATGAATTACATTAAGGAAAAATACAAATGGGAACGGGCCTTTATGAATAACAGGTAATGATATTTCAAGGACAATGCAGAACCATTCATTTCCGATATTCTCATTACCATTCCCAGCAACAGGCATATATGTCTTTCAATTTCTGCATAGTTCTGTTAATCTCTCTACACAATATTCAATTTTCTTACAACGATTCAGCTGATTTATTATTTCCCTCTTGCGTGTTAACTGCTAAAGATGCAGTGTAACCCCATAAATTTGTTTCAGTCTCTCAGCTTCGATACCCAAGGTCATTAATACCCCCCAAAATATCCTTTGCTTACATCACTCCTTTAAATGTGCTCTTTCTTGCCCAATGACCTGTTACATAATTACATGGTGTCAGTAACAATATCATCTTGTTTTTATAGTTTTATGATTAAGGATATAAAAATGAACTGAATTGAAGAAAATGTTAAAAGATATTTGCAAAATATAAGATATTGCTACCATGGTTTATCACATATAAATGATATAGTATGTATACATTTAAAATTGAATTTTTTTTTGTATATGGTTTGAAAATGTGTTCGAGTAAAATGCCCTATATGAATGTGTGACCTGATGATTCTGTACACACAGAGTATGTCTTCTTTAGGGGATGGTTAAAATGATTATGAAACATTTATTCTCCCCCCATTATAACCAGGTGTTTTCTATTAAATATTCTCATCTGAAGTTACAGTGCTTGAGAAAGGGGAAAATTTTAAATGGGACCAGTTCCCATATCATATGAAGTTCAACCTGTTTACAGCTTGAAATATGCTGGGCAATGATTATTAGGGTGACCAGTTGTCCCAGTTTTTCAGGGACTGAGGAGTTCTTGGGATGTGGGACTTTCATTGGTAAATCCAAAAAATCCCAGGCAAACTGGGGTGAGTTGGTCTCCCTATTTGTAGTTTGGTATCAGTTCTTCCATCCTATCTCTCTGCATCCACATTTTTGCCAGGACTTTATAGGCAAAGCATATTTCCTTGTCCCTTGGCTCTGGGGTTGGCCATATGACTTGTCTAGGCAAAAATATATGGGAAGAAGTGACAGTGTACCTCTTCTAAGGTTTCAGAGACCCAGTGCATTTTAGGTTTTTATCTGTGTCTCAGCAATAGGCCCTAACTAGCTCACTGACCCAAGGAGGATGAGAGGCATAAAGCACAGGGCCAGTCCAGCAGACACATAGACCAGAGGGGGGAAACCAAATTGCCCAGATGAGTCCAGCCAAGATCAGCAGAAC
The DNA here is from genome assembly GCF_902655055.1 of Lutra lutra. Lineage (NCBI taxonomy): Eukaryota > Metazoa > Chordata > Mammalia > Carnivora > Mustelidae > Lutra > Lutra lutra. The sequence goes on along the minus strand of NC_062278.1, from coordinate 184,123,851 downwards.
CATAGGCAACCAACACATGCAGGAGTAGAAAATGCTTATTGTTCTAATGCTACTGAGATTTTGTGGTTATTTTGTGGTTATTATACGTAACTTACAGTGAAAGCTAATTGATACAGATAGTAATAAGCACTTATTCAATAAATACTAACTGTCCTAGTTTCTAGGCACTGGAGATACAATGACTAGCAAGATGGACAGAATTCTTTTTTTTTTAAATTTTTTTAATTAAAATAATGTATTATTTTTTTCAGGATACAGGTCTGTGATCCATCAGTCTTACACAGCTGACAGTGCTCACCATAGCACATACCCTCCCCAGTGTCTATCACCGAGCCAACCCATCCCTCCCACCCCACCCTGCAGTGACCCTCAGTTTGTTTCCTGAGATTAAGAGTCTCTTATGATCTGTCTCCCTCTCTGATTTTGTCGTTTTATTTTTTCTTCTCTTCCCCTATGATCCTCTGCCTTGTTTCTCAAATCCCATATATCAGTGAGATCATATGATAATTGTCTTTCTCTGATTGACTTATTTTGCTAGCATAATACTCTCTACTTCCATCCACATTGTTGCAAATGGCAAGATTCCAATTTTTTGATGGCTGCATAATATTCCATTGTATATATACTCATCTTCTTTATCCATTCATCTGTAGATGAACATCTAGGCTCTTTCCATAGTTTGGCTATAGTGGATATTGCTGCTATAAACACTGGGGTGCATGTGCCCCTTTGGATCACTACATTTGTATCTTTGTGGTAAATCCCAGTAGTGCAATTGCTGGGGTCATAGGGTACCTCTATTTTCAACTTTTTGAGGAACTGGCATACTGTTTTCCAGAGTGGCTGCACCAGCTTGCATTCCCATCAACAATGTAGAAGGGCTCCCCTTTCTCTGCATCCTTGCCAAAATCAGCCATTTCCTGACTTGTTAATTTTAGCCATTCTGACTGGTGTGAGGCAGTGTCTCATTGTGATTTTGATTTGTATTTCCCTGATGCCGAGTGATGTTGAGCACTTTTTCGTGTGTCTGTTGGCTATCTGGATGTCTTCTTTGCAGAAATGTCTGTTCATGTCTTCTGCCCATTTCTTGACTGAATTATTTATTCTTTGGGTGTTGAGTTTGATAAGTTCTTTATGGATTTTGGATACTAGCCATTTATCTGATATGTCATTTGCAAATATCATCCCCCATTCTGTTGGTTGTCTTTTGGTTTTGTTGCCTGTTTCCTTTGCTGTGCAAAAGCTTTTTATCTTGATGAAGTCCCAACGGATCATTTTTGCCCTTGCTTTCCTTGTTTTTGGCGATGTGTCCAGGAAGAAGTTGCTGCAGCTGAGGTTGTTACCTGTGTTCTCCTCAAGGATTTTGATGGATTCCTGTCTCACATTTAGGTCTTTCACCCATTTTGAGTCTATTTTTGTATGTGGTGTAAGGAAATTGGTTCAGTTTGATTCTTCTGCATGTGGCTGCCCAATTTTCCCAACACCATTTGTTGAAGACACTATCTTTTTTCCATTGGACATTCTTTCCTGCTCTGTTGAAGATTAGTTGACTGTATAGTTGAGGGTCCATTTCTGGGCTCTCTACTCAGTTCCATTGATCTATGTGTCTGTTTTGTGCCAGTACCATACTATCTTGATACTTACAGCTTTGTAATAGAGCTTAAAGTCCGGAATTGTGATGCCACCAGCTTTGCTTTTCTTTTTCAACATTCTTCTGGATATTCAGGTTTTTTTTCTGGTTCCATACAAATTTTAGGATTATTTGTTCTATTTCTGTGAGGAAAATTGATGATATTTTGATAGGGATTACATTAAATGTGTAGATTGTTCTAGGTAGCATAGACATTTTCACAATATTTGTTCCTCCAATTCATGAGCATGGAACATTTTTCCACTTCTTTGTGTCTTCCTCAGTTTCTTTCATGAGTATTCTATAGTTTTCTGAGTACAGATTCTTTGCATCTTTGACTGGATTTATTCCTAAGTATCTTATAGTTTTGGGTGTAGTTGTAAATGGGACTGACTCCTTAATTTCTCTTTCTTCTGTCTTATTGGTGTATAGAGATGCAACTGATTTTTATGCATTGATTTTATATCCTGCTACTTTACTGAATTCCTGTATGAGTTATGGCAGTTTTGGAGTGAAAAACTTTATGTGGGTTTTCCACATAAAGTACCATATCATCTGTAGAGTGAGAGTTGACTTCTTCTTTGCCAGTTTAGGTGCCTTTTATTTCTTTTTGTTGTCTGACTACTGAGGCTAGGACTTATAGTACTATGCCTAAACCCAGCAGAAGAGAAATAATAAAGATCAGAGCAGAAATCAATGAAATAGAAACCAAAAGAACAGTAGAATAGATCAATGAAACTAGGAGCTTGTTCTTTGAAAGACTTAATAAGATTGATAAACCCCTGGCCAGACTTGTCAAAAAGAAAAAAGAAAGGACCCAAATAAATAAATTGAATGAAAGAGGAGAGATCACAACCAAGACCAAAGAAATGCAAACAATTATAAGAACATATTATGAACAAACATATGCCAACAAATTGGACAATCTGGATGCATTCCTAGAGATGTATAAACTACCAAAACTGAACCAGGAGGAAATAGAAAACCTGAACAGACCCATAACCAACAAGGAAATTGAAGCAGTCATCAAACATCTTCCAACAAACAAGAGCCCAGGGCCAGATGGCTTCCCAGGGGAATTCTAGAAAACATTTAAAGAAGAATTAATACATATTCTTCTGAAATTGTTCCAAAAGATGGACAGAATTCTTATTCTTATAGAAGTTGTAGACTATGGCAGTGGTCCTTGAGTCCCTTTTGGGAAAGTGTGCAAGGTCAAAATTATTTTCATAATACTACTAAAATACTATCTGCTTTTTCTCCTTTGACACCATGTTAACATTTACACTGATGATACAAAGACAATGGTGGGTACAAATGCTGGTACCTTGATATAAATCAAGCTGTGGGCATGATCATTGTATTCATCCCCATTAGGCACTTTCAGTTAAAAAAAAACACACCAGTTTCATTTATGAATGTTCTTGATGAAGCAGTAAAATTTATTGATTCAATTAAAGCTCCACCCTTGAGATGAATACCTTTTTCATAATCTGTATGACACAATGGAAGTACACATAAAACACTTCTCCTGTATACTAATGTATGATGGAATAGTCAATCAATGGTTGAAAACTAGTTACTCACTTAGATGGAAAAGCCAAATCCCTACCTCACAACATGCCCCACAAGAGAATCCAATCCCACTGGAGATTTAAACACAAAAATAAAACAAAATGATACTAGAAGAAAATGCAGAAGAATGTGTTTTTTTAAATAACCCTGACTTGGGACACTTCTTTCTCAGCATTAAACAAAGGCCAGAAAACATGGGATACTTCAGTTTTTCCTTTGTATATTTTACTATTGTTTTAATTTCTATCAGGATTTTTTAATAATAAAAATAATAAAACTAACCCCATGAAGTAAACAAAACAAGTCGATGCCAGCATTATTCTTAACAAATTGCAACATAGGTTTCATTGATGTCGTATGAAGACGGAGCAAATTTTAAGGACAAAGGTTACACAACTGATCACAGTTTAATGGTGTATCTCATTGGAAAACAAGTATAGACAATTTGAGACTCTTCACACTGTCTGTTATCCTAAGTCGGCATTTAATCCCCTTGAAAGTAATGGCCCATTATGCAAACTACATAATTTTCCTAGATGTTCCAGAGGGCTGGGATTTTTAAAAGTCCATGTCAATTTATTAAAACCAAAATCAGAGAGAGTAAACTCAACCTCACAATGCTCTGGTTGCAATAGTCAATTGTTAACAGCTACCCTTAATATTTTTCAGGCCTGATGTGTCTTATTCCTGGATTATGGCGCCAAACCCTATGGCTTCAAATTAATTCTTATTAAAGAATCATGCAAAGATTGCTTTTTAAGTGGCAGCCCACAAAAATGGGAAGGATATGAGTCAGGTTCTTGGGTTTCCACAGGGCCTCTGTCAGTACATACTCCATACGCCATTTTAGGAATTAGAAAAATACATCCCTCCCAGTAGGTAAATTAGAAAAAGAGTCCTCCTCTAGATGGAAGAATTAGAAAAAGACACCCCTTCCCCTGGGTGGATGCAGCAGAGAATTAGCTGGATTTCCATGTCTCTTAGCTCCCATGGCTGAAAGTCTTTCGGGAGGGGTACAGTCTGGCCAGCTGTGTGCCATAGCCCACATCTTCACAACATAAACTCTGGTTCTTGCTGTCTGGTCACAGAATCAAACTTTCATGGAGCCATAATAGAGAATATGCATATGTGTTTTATAATTCCTCTTTGACTTACTTGCGACACAAGGCTCATTTGGAGACGTAACGTGAGACAATGCTAAAGGGACAAAATCTTTTTTTTTTTAAAGATTTTATTTGTTTTTTTTGACAGAGAGAGAGATCACAAGTAGGCAGAGAGGCAGGCAGAGAGAGAGAGAGGAGGAAGCAGGCCCCCCGCTAAGCAGAGAGCCCGATATGGGGCTTGATCCCAGGATCCTGGGATCATGACCTAAGCCGAAGGTAGAGGCTTTAACCCACTGAGCCACCCAGGCGCCCCTAAAGGGACATAATCTTAAAGCTCAATCTTGTATTATGTGAGAGGGAGGATCAGCAAACAAAGACCCATAAACGAAATTTGGTCTGCCACCGGGGTTTTTTGTTTGTTTGTTTGTTTTTGCCACCGGTTTTTGAAAATAAAGTTTTACTGGAACATACGCACACTCATTCATGTACTCTCTATGGCTGCTTTCCCTGTACAACAGCACACTTGTATAGTTGTCAGAGAGACTGCATAGCTCACAAAGCTTAAAATATTTATTACCTGGACGTTTAGAGGAAAAGTTTGCCAATCCCAGTATTAGATAACCAAATGGCACTATCCCCATCATATTGTCCACCTTTGCCTGAATGTCTTTAAGGAATTCTAATTTAATGTTAATCTCTCAGCATATAAAAATGGCTTATGTAATAAATATCCACGTCAATCATATTTCTATATATGAAAGTCTATCTTTTAAAATGATGATAATTTAGTCTTTCTGCCCATGGATGACACTGAGAAGCCTTGTTAAAGTCCCCCCTCCCACTGCCAGCATGTCTAAATTAGAATCTCCCAAAGAGCCTGAACAGCTGCGGAAGCTCTTCATCAGAGGTGTGAGCTTTGAAACAACCGATGAGAGTCTGAGAAGCCATTCTGAGCAATGGAGAACACTCACAGACTGTGTGGTCATGAGGGACACAAACACCAAGTGCCCCAGGGGCTTTGGGTTTGTCACACATGCCTGTGGAGGGGTGGATGAAGCCATCGATGCAAGGCCACACAGGGTGGTTGGCAGAGTTGTAAAAACTAAGAGGGCTGTCTCAGAAGATTCTCAAAGACCTGGTCTGGTGCCCACTTCATTGTGAAAAAGATTTTTGTTGGTGGCATGAAAGAAGACACTGAGGAAAATCATCTAAGAGATGATTTTGAACAGTTTGGGAAAATTGAAGTGAATGAAATCATGGCTGACTGAGGCAGTGGCAAGAAGAGAGGATTTGCTTTTGTAACATTTGACTGTACTGTAATGGCCACAACTGTGAAGCAAGGACAGCCCTATCTAAGCAAGAGAGGGCTAGTTCTTCATCCAGCCAAAGAGGCCAAAGTGGCTCTGGGAACTTTGTGGAGGTTGTTTTGGAGGGAATGACGACTCTGGTCATGGAGGAGACTTCAGTGAGTGAGGTAGCTTTGGTGACATTTAAGGTGGTGGTAGATATGGTGGCAGTGGGGATGGCTATCATGGATTTGGTAATGATGGGAGCGTCTTAAATTCTGGACCCATGAAACGGGGAAATTTTGGACCCAGGAAAGGTGAAAATTTTGGAGGCAGAGGCTCTGGCCCCTTTGGTGGTGGATGATAATACTTTGCCAAACCATGAAATCAACATGGCTATAGCAGTGGCCGAAGGTTTTCAGAGAACTGACAGGGAAGCTACGGGTTACGACAGATTGTGAACTCAGCCAAGCACACCGGGGGCAGGGCTTCACTGCTACAAAGAAGACATGTTCTAGACAATACTTGTGTGTTTGGGCAAAAAAACTTAGGACTGGATTTGTGACTAATTATATAACAACTTATTCTAGTTTCTATTCTGTGGAAAGAATAAAGCATTCTAACAAAGCTCTTTAATGTAGTTTGTTTGTTTCTTTCCTTCCTTTCTTCTTCTTTCTTTTCTCTTCCTTCCTTCCTTCCTTCCTTCCTTTCTTTTTCCTCCCTTCCTTCCTTGCACCCATGCTATTGATTGCTAAATGTAATGGTCTGGTCATGATGCTAAATAAATGTGTCTTTTTTTTTTTAAGATTTTATCTATTTAATAGAGAGAGAGAGAGCAGGAACACAAAGCAGGGGGAGTGGAAGAGGGAGAAGCAGGCTTCCAATGAGCAGGGAGCCCAAGGTGGAGCTCAATCCCAGAGCCCTGGGATCATGATCTGAACCGAGGGCAGATGCTTAATGACTGAGCCACCCAGGTGCCCCCAAACACGTCTTTTTAAAAATAAATAAAAAATTAAAAATGATGATGATAATTTACAATCTCAAATGCAGTTCTGCTTCAAGGATTCCATGAAATTAATTGGATTTCTACAAAACTAAAGATTAAATCAATATCCGTTTGATTACCTAGCATTTCTTAATAAGGAACTCAGTTCACAAATTCCTCCATCAGATCATGAAAGGAAAAAGGTTGTCCTTGCAAATGAGCTCATTCATTGACTTTTTAAGACAAAAAGAACTAAGTGCTTCAACTTCCTCTTTAACTGGCTTCTAGTACACTTATAGCTAAATTTAGGACTCACCTAAAGTAAACTATCATTTGTTCTGTTTTCTTTTTTTTTTAAGATTTTATTTATTCATTCATTCATTCATTCATTCATTTATAATGAATTTATATTTATAATGAATGAATTCATTCATTCATAAGAAAGCCTGTGCATAAGAGCAGGTTGTGTTGGGGCGGGGGGAGCAGAGGGAGAGGGAAAAGCAGACATCACGCTTACAGGGTGCTCCATCTCATGACCCTGAGGTCATGACCTGAGCCAAAACTAAGAGTCCAATGCCCAACCAAGTGAGTCACACAGGTGCCCCTATTCTGTTTTCATTTTTAATTGTCTTATTTTTATATTATATTGCCTCTAATCCTTTTTTGAAAGGAAGAAGTTTATAAATCTTATACCACTCATCATCTTAGTCCAATGCTCTGTCCACCATCAGGTATAGGAAAGTACATGAGTCTGGGGTCAGCCAGACCAGGATTCAAATCTTAGCTCTGCCCCTACTAGCACCAGGCTCTTAGATAATATTCAACCTGTCTGAGCCTCAGTTTCTTCATGTGTAAAATGAAACAATAATAACTATCTTGCAACCTTACCAGGAGAATTAGAATAGGTAAAGTGCCACTGAGATTATACTATAAGATACATTCATATATAGGATGTTTATAATATTAAGTATCTATTCATTTTCCTTAAAACATCTAGAACTTGAAATAGCTCTGAAATGGGATCACATACCCACTCAATTACTTCAGCATAATGTTAAAGGAGAATTTCACATGGCATCTTTGACATCATCATTATACTAAAATTTTATTAAAAATGAAATTATTCCTATTTAATGAGCAATAATTTTTGTAATTTTCTTTACAAACTGCTATCGTGGTGGCTTTGTTTTAACATAATCAGAATCATGTCTTCTGCCCATTTTTGACGTGATTATCTGTTTTTTGAGTGTTGAGTTTGAGGAGTTCTTTATAGATCTTGGATATCATCCCTTTGTGCTGTCATTTGCGAATATCTTCTCCCATTCTGTGGGTTGCCTCTTTGTTTTGTTGACTGTTTCCTTTGCTGTGCAGAAGCTTTTGATCTAGATGAGGTCCAAAAAGTTCATTTTCGCTTTTGTTTCCTTTGCCTTTGGAGACATATCTTGAAAAGAAGCTGCTATGGCCAATGTCAAAGAGGTTACTGCCTATGCTCTCCTTCAGGATTTTGATAGATTCCTGCCTCATGTTGAGACCTTTTATCCATTTCGAGTTTATCTTTGTGTATGGTGTAAGAGAATGGTTGAGTTTTATTTTTCTACACATAGCTGTCCAATTTTCCCAGCACCATTTATTAAAGAGACTGTCTTTTTCCACTGTATATTTTTTCCTGCTTTGTTGAAGATTATTTGACCATAAAGTTGAGGGTCCATATCTGGGCTCTCTACTCTGTTCCACTGGTCTATGTGTCTGTTTTTGTGCCAGTACCATGCTGTCTTGGTGATCACAGCTTTGTAGTAAAGCTTGAAATCAGGCAACGTGATGCCTCCGGTTTTGTTTTTCTTTTTCAACATTTCCTTAGCAATTTGGGGTCTCTCCTGGTTCCACACAAATTTTAGTATTGTTTGTTCTAGCACTTTGAAAAATGCCAGTGGCATTTTGATTGGGATGGCATTGAAAGTATAGATTGCTCTGGGAAGTATAGACATTTTAACAATGTTTGTTCTTCCAATCCAAGAACATGGAATGTTTTTCCATCTTTTTGTGTCTTCAATTTCTTTCATTAATTTTCTGTAGTTCCTTGAATTTAGATCCTTTACCTCTTTGTTTAGGTTTATTCCTAGGTATCTTATGGTTCTTGGTGCCATAACAAATTAAAAATAGAGCTACCCTATCACCCTGAAATTGCACTACTGGGTCTTTACCCCAAAGATACAGATGTAGTGAAAAGAAGGGCCCTCTGTACCTCAATGTTCATAGAAGCAACGGTCACAGAGGCCAAACTGTGGAAAGAACCAAGATGCCCTTCAATGGATGAATGGATAAAGAAGATACAGTTCATATCTACAATGGATTATTATGCCTCCATCAGAAAGGATGAATACCCAACGTTTGTGTCAACATGGATGGGACTGGAAGAGATTATGCTGAGTGAAATAAGTCAAGCAGAGAGAGTCAGTTATCATACAGTCTCACTCGTGGAGCATAAGGAATAACATGGAAGACATTAGGAGGAGAGGAGAAGGAAGTTGGGGGAAATCGGAAGGGGGAGACAAACCATGAGAAACTGTGGACTCTGAGAAACATATGGAGAGATTTGGAGGGGAGGAGGGTGGAGGGTTAGGTGAGTCTGGTGGTGGGTATTAAGGAGGGCATGCATTGCATGGAGCATTGGGTGTGATGCATAAACAATGAATCTTGGAACACTGAAAAAATAAAGATTAAATTAAAAAAAAAAGATAATCAGAATCACTGAGAGAGTTCTTGAAATTCTTTCCTCTGTATAATCATGTTTATGATCCTAAATGGGTATTTGGCAAATGGAATAAACTGATAATTCACTGAAAACATTTTTCTATATATCATTTAATAATTCATCTTTGAAATGACATAGTTTATAACATTACAGCCTCAATTTGCAGCCAAATGTTCAAATTATATGAAAGCCAAATAAAAATGTATCAGATAGAAATCATAACAAAAATAACAACTATTATTTTGTCAAGGATTTTAATAGGAACTACCTGAAAAATGATTAGAACAACATATTCATGAGCTACATGGTACTTTTTACTTCTAAGCCTAAAAATAATAAAGAATTAAAATTAGAGACTAGTACAGACAGAAAAAGCGGAAAAAATATGAAAGAAAAAGAGAACACACTTACCCAACTCAAAAATCAGCTTTATTTGATTGTGAAGAGTTTGGGATAAAATAAACCAATCTCAAGTTATTACCTGAAAGGAAAATTTTCCTTTCATGTGGTCACACATTGACCTCATCAAAGATGAGACTGTGTTTGACTCCTATTTGTTGCTTATCAATTTTAAATGTTTTAGTGTATGAAACATTAACGTGTAGATAGTTAGTTTCCTCTAACCAGATCTGTGATTGGCACTAAATTACAGTAAGTTCTCAGAGGAGGAGATAGTCTTGCTTGGGTGGCCCCTTGCAGAGGAGGTAGGATTCAGAGTCCCACATGACCAACCCCATTCCATGCCTCAAGATAGCCATGTTCTGTCCCCATTCCAGGGATATATGGGGTCTCTCCCTGTCCCTCAGCTCTGGCCTCTGGTGGGAATAAAACTTCCTGAGGATGCAGAAGTCCCCTGTAGGCCATGCCCTGCTCCTGAGGTAGGACTTGCCAGACTAAATCCAGGTCACCCAGTTAAATTTGAATTTTATTTTATAAGACTTATTTATTTGTTTGAGAGAGAGAGAGAGAGCATGCAAAGCATGAGGAGTGGGGGAGGGGAAGGAGAGGGAGAGAGAGGGAGAGAAGCAGACTCCTGTTGAGTGTGGAGCCCAACGTGGGGGGTCAATCCTATAACCCTGAGATCATGACCTGAGCCAAAATCAGGAGCCAGAAGCCCAACTGACTGAGCCTCCCAAGTACCCTTAAATTTGAATTTTAGATACACAACACATAATTTTTCAGTGTGAGTGTGGTCCACAAAGCATTTGGGACAAACTTATGTTAAAAAATTATTCATTGTTTAGGGGCACCTGGGTGGCTCAGTGGGTTAAAGTGTCTGCCTTCGGCTCAAGTCATGATCCCAGGGTCCTGGGATAAAGCCCCACATTGGGGGGGGGGTCTCTGCTCAGTGGGGAGTCTGCTCCCCCTCCCACTGCTCACCTCTCTGCCTACTTGAGATCTCTGTCTGTCAAATAAACAAATAAAAATCTTTAAAAAATTATTCATTGTTTGATCTCAAATTTAAATTAAACTTGGCACCTTGTATTTAAATGTTTTAGAAAAACCTGTACACCCTTGCTGGAAAGGCCACTTTTAGGTGTTGGCATTGTCATTTTGGCAGCGGCTGAGAAACGAAACCGAACCTTTAGAGTCGTAATAAATTTCTTCTAGTATCGATGCAAACATTCAACAAAGATTGAACTGAGGCCCTTTATAATGAAAATGACCAAAAAAACTTGGTCTAGTTGGTTGCTTGGGGCAGGGGGTAAGAAAAATTCCCAATGATCTATATATTCTGCTTTTTATTTTTATTTATTTATTTATTTATTTAACAGAGAGAGAGAGAGAGAGAGAGATCACAAGTAGGCAGAGAGAAAGGCAGAGAGAGAGAGAGGGGAAGCATGCTCCCCCACTGAGCAGAGACCCCAATGTGGGGCTCCATCCCAGGACCAGGAGCCAGGACCAGGAGATCATGACCTGAGCTGAAGGCAGAGGCTTAACCCACTGAGCCACCCAGGTACCCCATATATTCTGCTTTTTAAAATGTAAAACCATTATGTGAACGCTTACAATACAGCAAAGCTAATTAATTGAGCTCACTGACTTTACCCACTCTGTCATCTCGCTACCATCTTCTGATGATTACCAAAGAGGATTTCTTGTATTCGCACATTAGCAAACTTCCTTTTGCCTAACCCTGTAAATCCAAGTCACCCACAGGCTTTCTGCTGGTTGAGTGACCAAGATGACTTGATCAAAGGTAGTATGTTGAGCACTGGGTTTGTAAAGCACTTAACCTGCACCACTCTATGAGGTGGGTACTAATATTTCCATCTCGTAAGTGGGAAAGCCAAGACCCGGATTAGAGGGTGGCTTGGCCCTGGGCGGTGGTGTGGCAGTGGCGGCAGAACCAATCTTTAAATCCCAGAGGAGAGGCATAGTACGTCAGTGGCTCCATCAGTTAAGCATAGGTCTTCGGCTCAGGTCATGGTCCCATGGTCCTGGGATCGAGGCCTGCCTTTGTCTCTGTTCAGCAGGGAGCCTGCTTCTCCCCCTCTTCCCTACTCAAGCTCTCTGTCCCTGTTTGTGTGTATCTCTCTCAAACAAATAAATAAAATGTTTAAAAATAAAATACACAAATCCCAGAGGAGAATTCTAGTCCTACAGTCTTCTATGCTAACTCTTCCTTTCTTCTCTGAGGTCCTACAGAGGGATCTGCCCCAACACAAACAAATTTTGCCCAATATTGGCAAGGGCAGATGGCCCAGAGATGAAAGTGAGACCTCCAGCAGGGAGAGTGAAAATTTAGGGGATAACAGTTCAGACTTGGGTGTGTCTTGTTATTTTCATTCCCATTCTTTGTTCATTCCATGAGTCCTCAATTCACTCCATGTTTCCAGGTCATACCCAATCAGGTTCTGTTCTCTCCAGAGTTGTTTGTTCATCATTGGGGGGATTTTGTGTTTATTAAGGAGTGCTTCCTTACAAATGCAAAAATATCCTCAAATCTATCATCCATTGAAAAATTACCTACCCCCGTAATGGGAAGCTTCCCTGGACCACCATTTATTTGTCTCATTGAATATTCAAAAGCCATTTAGAAATGAAGTTTCCTGGTCTACACTTTAAACAGTCAATCTAGACCCATTGTCTGGATATTCTTTTTGATTGGTTCACTCTGTTTTATTGTACTGAACTCATTTAAGTGCTTCTGTTTTATAATTGTGTGGGATTTGGGGCTAATTCATTCCAAGGTGTATACCCTATAAATAAATTATTCTCCTTTGGCTGCTAATGTTTAACCGGTTCTATTGAAAGAAAAGAAAAGAAAGCAAAAGACAGCTGAAGACAGAGTTTTTGTTCAAGTGAGGAGAAAAAGTACGCCAATTCTGTTTAGAAAAGACCTTTAAAAACCCATAGTGATTATACAAAAGGGAGCAAAAGCGTTTTAGGGAGAAATGAAATAAATGGTAAACAATCATGCCTCCAACATAGAGAATGCGTCATTTCCTCATTTAAAAGAGGAAGCTGGAAGTCCAAAAAACTGATGTTGGCTGTAAGAAGCAGACGGAGAGGCTGGACATCTTTCCCGTATTTTGCATCGTACGTAGAGGCCATCCTGTTAATTAGCTATGCTTTAAAAAAAAAATAATAATCCTATGAATCAGCTTTGAAAGTCTGGAAACTAGTCAAAAGAGAAAAAGCTCAGGTCTGTGTAATGGATACGTTAAGCAAATGTGCCTGAAACTTTGCTCACCCAGAGAAGAGTTACAAACTACTCTCTTCTGATACCCAAGAATAAAGGCAGATTTCATATTCCTTTCATTTGGAAAGTTGTTGCCATTTGTAAATATCTGTGTGGAAAAGAGATTGGAATCAATACTTTTCATAAACCATTTTATCTGATGGTTCTCCAAGGTCTGATTACCCTGGCATGCTGTTATGGTGAGGGATGTGGATGAGATTTCTGATGAAATTATATCCCAACATCTCAGGGTTCCAAATTTATGAGAATTAACAAACATGCTAAATGCAACTGGGAAGAATCAGTATGCTTCTTTGTGGTGGGTAAGTCTCAGCTATTACAAACAGAGGAGAAACAAAGAAGGAATTGTGATCCACGATTTCTAGCAGTGAGACCCCTTTTAGTTAACTCATCCGATGCGAAAATGAAATGAAACATCTATTCTGCCATCAAGAAGATAATTAATGAGCCACTCATTTCTAAATGAAGGCCTAAGGGAATAAAGCGACCAGCCTTGAATTTAAAAAGAGAAAAGTGGTTACATGTTGGAAAGACTACCAAGCCAAAATCACGCCATTAATGTTTAAATTTGTGTTCTTATTTGTTTTTAAATGAGCTGTAACCCTTGCCGAGGACCTCTGTGGGTGCTACTCGCCAACTGTAATTACCATGTTCGGTAAAGTAAGGAGAAACAGGAACGCTTTTCCTTTTGGTTCCTTTGCTATAAGTTTTCCTTTAGACAAAGTCAGCTGGATTGCCCATGTAGAAGCCCCTCAAATATATGTCATGCCTACAAGCAGCAACTCTAGGCCATTGCTCTCCCTTATATTTCAGACAAATTAAAAGCTGCCTGGAAATGGGAAGCGATTTAAAAAGAATGTCCACTGAGCAGAATCAGACATCAAGCTTTTGATCCCTTAACCTACCGGTTTCTGGCACTGACTTGGATGATTACTACCGATGATAAGAGTTAGCATGTAATGAATGCCAACTATATACTGAATACTTTGCTGGCATGGTCTTCTGTAAGCCTTACCAGAAACCTGTATGGTAGGGCCCCTTCTGATCCACATTTCCCAGATGGGAAGACTGAGGCTAACAGAGTGAAAAGTCCTTGCCCAAGATCATGTCTGATGGCTCAAGAGCCCAAATGAAGAGCCTGCATCTGTCCAACAAAAAATGAGAAAGAGAAAATAAAGAAACTGGAAAATACTCTGTTTTTAGATTGAGTGATTTAGGTTTAATACTGTCACCAGCAAGACCACCACTGACCACCCCTCTTCTTCTTCACCAGAATGTTAACCTCATTCATTCACTCATTTATAAAGATTTATTTATTTCTGAGAGAGCAGGCACACAAGCAGGGGGAGGAGAGGGAGAAAGAGAGAGAATCTCAAGCAGACTCCCCACTGAACCTGACACCGGGCTTGATCCCACAGGCCTGAGAACCTGATCTGAGCTGAAACCAAGAGTCAGACCCTTGGCCCACTGCACCACCCAGGCGCTCCCTAACTTTTATCTTTTAGAGGCAAAGCATGGGAAGAGCTCCAGTCAGCCTAGACCAGTTTGAGCTTGACCACTGACTCCAGCTTGAGCAGATGGACCATGGAGTATCCGACAGTTACCTCCACCTCACTGTAATGTTAAAATCTCTGCCCAAGGGGGAGCACAAACCTCATCTCATTAACATAATGTACTATGCATGTAGAGGAAGATTTCCTATGTACATGCATGCAACCTAATGCTCACCTCTAGGGGCAATGATAAAACTCCCCTTTCTTTATATTCATCCTACCCTAAAATGAAAGGGATCCACTCACCTCTGCCTGGGAAGTCCCAGCTTCCAGAATTATCCTCCTTGATCTCCCTTTTCTGCTGCAGATAAAGTTTCCTTTCTGTGACAACCCCACCTGGTACAGTCTCTCTCTCTCTGTAACTTACCAAGGAGCCAAGTCACATGAATTCACTGACAATAAGAACTTTAAAAAATAAGCATGAACTCCATTAGACCAAACTGTTCAGAGTGGTGTCTCCCACCGAATTCTGTGGTCCTGTGGTTAGGTAAGTCCTTCACCTTGTGGGACATTTCCCTATTACTCGACCGGGGAAATGTAAGAAAAAGCCAATCTATAATACAGACATATCGGACTACATTGTCTAAATAGCTCCTGTGCCCTTTCATTCAGTTAACATGCCCATGTTAATATGCCCTTTCATTTCAAAATGTTTGCTCCAGGAACATTTCCTTCATAATCCATCATCCAATATCCAACCACAGAAGAAGCCTATTAAGTTATATTAATTTCTAATTAAATTCAAACTACAGAAATGCCAGAAGTGAAGCGTTCTGGGTTGTTGTCTCAGCTTCATATTAATTGTGGAAGTAACTAGTAACTAGGTGAGTCACATTTCTCCTCTGTGTCAATTTCCTCCACCAGACAATGAGGATAATAATGCATTTCCTAAGTAATATTTGGTAAGTAATTAAAGTGATGCAACTAGTTGTGAAATATTTGGAATAACAATGGGCTAGATGAGTCTAAGGCAGTATTACATGTAGCATTTTTCTTATCGGCCTGATTTCTAAGCCAATACTTTGGCGGGGGGGGGGGGGAACCTTTGGAAATAACACACAAAAATATCCTCAAAAGAACCTTATCAGTACACACTAATTAGAGTCTTTTAAAAAAACTATTGTGTTAAGTAAATTGTGTGACCTCTTACTGAAGTAATCTATTACTCCACAAGCTAATGACCAAAAAACCTACACACAAACCCAAAGGTTTTTCATATATCACGTGTGCTGTACTTACACAATCTTCTCAAAGGTGTCAATTCTCTTCTAAATTTCCGAGCACTCATTCTTAAAGCTTCCTGTGTAAAAGACTACAAAGCCAAGCTTCTTTGTCACTCTTACTTATAACACCACCTTCTCTGCCATCATGAGCTTATCTCCTATTTTCTCCAAAAGTGTCTGAGACTCCTGCTTCTTTTTAAGAAACTCAGCCTCTTGTGTTGGGAATCATATGCATGAAAATGACACCCAGAGCCATATCCCAAGCTTTCACTCTGCTGAAGCTTTGAAACTGAAGATGCATGCATGTGTGTGTGTGTGTGGTGTGTTTCATATTCTCTCTACTCATACTGCCTTAAGTTTTTGTTTCCTGAACTGGGACTGTAAGATCAAATGGTTCATCTGAGACATAGTTTCAGGAAGTTAGGGACCTGGGAAGTGAGATGGAGAAGTAAAGGAAGCCGATAAAGGTTGTGTTATCAAGCAGGTGAGAAAAGGTGGGTGACTGGGCTCAACCCCACTGGCAATCCCCAGGGGACAGGGCAGACCATGCCCCAAGGAGCTGGAGTATGTGGTCACACTTTGCCCTCAGGGAGCAGTGAGTCAATGCCACTGGCAGGAAGCCATATTCTTAGCCTTATTTTCAGCTCTCTCTCTCCCTCTTCTTATCTACTCCCTCATCACAGGAGATGAGTCTTACCCCTCTCCTCTAGCTCAGCTCCACACTCCTTTTTTACCTCCTGGGTAAACTCTCCTTAGGCAGAGCTTCGGGCATCTTCTGAGCTAGCAGCCCTGTCTCTAGGCCATGCACCCCTGTTCTAACACCAATAACAGATATTTTTTTTCTCTTGCTCAAATACTTCACTGTTGCTTAGTATATTAAAGCCAAACTATTTCATACAATCTTTCCTTTTTTACCCGACATTAACCCAGGTAACCAACGCTACGTGATGCCTTTTGTATGATCTGTATCATCTCCCTGGCCTTTGGCCCTTTCCAACCCTACCATGCCATTCTCCCTTTATTCTCTGTATGCCAGCCCTATTTGTCTTCTTTCAATTTTTAAATCTGTTAAAAATAACAACAACAAATCACACACACCACAAGCCCCAAATGGACTCATTTATGCTAGGCCAAATCACTGAACAGGGGCTTAATACCTAACCTAATCATAGTTTCAACCTCCCCCATAAATGTAGTCTTAACCAGTTAATCAGGAAGTTTCTGGTCAGAACAAACGCAGTAAGGAATCATGGGCCCTCTCCATCCCTGACTAAGAAAGATAAGGTAATCCACCTAATAAGACCCCCTGTTGTTCCCCCTAAGGGAAGGTGACCTTGCCTGAAACAGTAATTTTTTTTCTTTCACTAATGACTTCCTTGTCTCACCCTCCCACTTATAAAAACCTTCCATTTCATACAACTCCTCCAAGCATCTCTCTACCTGCTAGATGGGATGCCACTCAACTCACGATTTATTTAATAAAGCTAATGTGATCTTCAAATTTACCCAGCTGAATTGTGTTTGTGAGCAAATTTGTCATGCCCTTCTATCTCAGGGCCTTTGCATGTGCTATTTCCTCTTGCCTGTAATACTTTTTGTCACTTAGTAACTCCTCCTTCCTTCAGTTGGAATGGCATTTGGTTAAGCTTTTTCTAACTGATTTCCCTTTACCCGGACTCCAATCCCTAAACCCTAAACCTTGTTGCATCTGTTTTTCTCCTCCGTACTACTTCTTTGTTTACAGTTAATTAATTACATTTTTAATATCTGCTACTTCCAGTAGGGTGTAAGCACATGTGAGCCTACGTTGTTCAACCATGTATCCCTAACACCTAGCCTGATGCTTAGCATACTACGAGCACGCAATATATATAAAAAATGAATATATGCAACCTATACTTTCCAGCTCCAAAGGATTTGCATTTCTCCTTCTGTGATTTCCTTCACTCTCCCATTTAGATGAAATGCTATGGAAACAACCATGCTTGATAACATTGTGGAAGGTTCCCTGGATAAGCAATTTGAGAGGGCTCTGTGTAGATAAAAAGGTGAAGGGCAAAATGCTACAAAATCCATTACCATTCTTTATGTACAACCAAAGCATCCTACTGGTATCATTTGCAAATTAATTATAATGGAATAGTAGCATTCTTAGGGACTTGATAGCAATGCAGGCAGTAGGACACTCTGTAGAAAAGGAGATGATTCTGTGAACTTGTTAAAGCTTGTGTTTACTCCTAAATTTAAAGGAAGATACATCTGGCACTAAGAGAAGTTAGACAGTAGAGCAATGACTTAATGCTCTGGAAATTTAGGGGACAGGTGTGACAGCCTATTGTGTCTCAGAATAAGTAATTTCAACAAAGACATAAAGTATACAAATGGGAAGAGAATTTGATTTCGCTTAATTTTATTTGATAGAACTCAACACTTGAACAACTGCTGTTTCCTAGACTATAAGAGTTTTAAAATTCTCCTTTCTCCTTAATGGGTCCCAAAGAGAAATATATCATTGTTCCATCACAAATGTTCAATTGCAGATTTGGGGGGTAATAAAAGCTCTTGCCTTACTATTTAATTATTCAGTTGACTGCTAGAAAGATTTAGCTACCCAAATGGGCTTGTTATTATCAGAAATGATAATACATATTTATTTTAAAGACAGCCATGTAATTCCAAAACAAAACCAGTGTCAATCTAGATTTTATTATGGCTGTGACAATTTGACAATTATGTAAAAAGTTGTAAAAAAAAATCGTCAGGCATCAATTCACTTGTACTTAGTACTCCTGAATATGCTTTCTGTGAAAAACATCAGTCTTAAAACTTCTACATTGAACCCCAGACATAAAAGGTGACAATGAGACATTTATAAATATATTTTTCTATTCAGCAGTTACATTTTCTATGGAAAAGTTGAACGTATATCTAATGTTAGACCTACTTTAAAATATGCACCTATCACTAAAGGACCAACCACATTAAAAGAAGCACAGTATTATCAATTTCTGGTAAAACTTTAAAATGTTGTCTTTAATTATGGATGGAGCACTTTTCCTGTGGCATATTCCTATTTGTTTGACACCTGGCAGGGCCTACACCAATTTATTCACTTTCCCTGTTGTACAGCCTTCAGTCCCTGGGGGCTATTGTTTCTGAGGGAAACCAAGCAACATAATTAGAAGCCTACATGAATGATTCATACCAGAACACTCTAGAACATGCTAGTCAATGGGACATGCTGAATGACTAGTCTAACTTGATGTGGCTGAAGTTTCTGTGGTGCCAGGAGGAAGTGATCCATTTACCAGATCTCGAGATTAGCTAAGCCATTTCCAGCAGCTGCAGAGCTCTGCAGTCTTTCTGTGTCTGCAGGAAATATTTGCAATGTTATCATGATGAAGCATTTCCTCAACACACACACACACACACACACACACACACACACACAGTACAATGGCTGCTTATCTTGGTAACTTCTAAGCACTTAGTAGTGTCTTTACCTTTTAAAAAAATAACCCCTTTTTTTATTCTAGAGGTAGCGCATTTTACATTTACAAAAAATTCATAAAGTCAGGCAAACAAGTAAACCAAACTTGCCCTTCCCATCACCCAGAATTACCAGGTCTTACATCTTCATGTATGTGCTCCTGGAGACTGCCTTTGTATATATATTTGCATTTATACACACTCACCTATTTGAATGTATTTTTCTTTGCCAACATAAGATTACACTCTACATACTGTTTCTAAAAATTAACCTTTTTTTAAAATCAGTGATCTTTACCTTTCCATTTCAGTACATTTTCTTATGTCATTGATTAATTCAGCCATATTCAAATTTCCCCAATTAGGCTAAAAAATTTCTTACAACTGTTTGGTCCTATGCAGGGATCCTATCAAGAAATATTATCTGACTTTTAGATCCCTTATGTTTCTTCAATCTGTTATGATCCTCTGTGATGTTGGCTTGTTGAAGACACAGAGCCAGTTCTTCTGTGGATGGTCTTACCTTCTAGATTTATCTGCTTGCTTCTTTGTTGTACCATGTAGCTGATTCCTACACCCCTCTATCTCTTATGAACTTGAAGTTAGATCTAAAGGATTGATGGTTCATGCTAAGCATTTTGGGCCAAAATATACCATAGGTGATTCTGTATCAAGAACTGCACTCTCCAATGTGGAGACATGGCTATTTAATTTATATTCAATTCATTAAAATTGAAAATCAAGTTCCTCAGTTGCTCCATAACCACAGATGGCTAGTGGCTATCGTTTGGACAGCGCAGATAAGGAACACTTCCCTCACTGCACAAAGTTATACTGGATTGTTAGTTAGAGATTGATTTCCATTTCTCCACCCCCTGAATCTGGGTGTGGCTATGTCACTTTCTTTGGTGGGACGGGATACTAATGAACATGATACAAACAGAAAACATGTACCATGTGTGTCCCCGCTCTGTGGCTGAAACCCAGAGACTGTCTTATAAAGAAGCTCAGACTAGCCTCCAGGAACATGAGACCCGCATGGAGAGTGCCCCAGCTGTTCCAGCTGAGGTCCCAGACATGTGAGTAAAGCCAGCCTACGTCATCTTGAGAAAGTCTGTAGAGAAGGGCCTCAGCCATCCAGCCATCCCTGTCGACTACCAGACATGTGAGTGAGTCCCCCTGAGATTAGTCAGTGACAGGTGAGTCATCAGCTGATACAGAGCCAGCAAAGTTGACCCACAGAGGAATGAAGAATCATAAATGATTATTACTTTTAGCTGCTAGACTTTTTGAATGATTTGTTACTTGGCAATAAATAACTGATACGTGATTAGAAAGGAATCAGTTTAGGGTTGCTCTGGCCCTCTGCAATGTCTTGTCCTCCAACACTCACTCACCTAACAGAAATCTTGCTTAAATCCTTCCTTCCATTGGGTTTCAGGTTTTGCCAAATGATGTTTTCTACTTTTCTCATTCCTTCTACATTTATTAACTGACATCCTTTTGTAAAGGAAAGCACTTTATCAAATGGACTAGTTGGTTATTCTTTCATATAGTTCCTACTGGAAAAGCAGAATAAATATCTCATTTTTCCTTTAATTACAAATTAAAAAGTAAGAAGTTGTTTAATCTCATATGATGCTTTTCTGGTATTGTCTTTCTTGAGTATCTCTATGAAGTCATGAATTTTGTACATTAAATACATTTTATCTATAAGCACCATTCTTTTTGATGTCCAGATTTTCCCAACTTTGGCCACTGGAGAGAAGGAGCCCTTCAGACCACCTTCTATGTCATTTCGACGCAAATCTATTAATCTCAGATAGTTTCCTTGCTTTCTGACAAACAAGCTATCTCAAGTTCACCCTGCCTCCTCCCTGCCCCAGACCTAGAATCAGCCCATTTCACTAAGGAACCCTGGGGATGTATTGAAGTACACAATCCGGGTACTTAATCGATCCAGAGATGACGTTGCTTGCAGACCATTCCATTTATAGAGATGTAATTTGTAGTGTACAAGCACTTCTCCCTTTCTCAGCTCCTAGTTTTATTCTTTGCTCTCAAATCTGCTCACAGCAATTCACAACCCAGGATGCAATTCTCTCTTGCATTTGGCCATTTGGTGTGTTTGCAGCATGTAGGACATTTCAGAATCCCCTCTTCCTTCCTGTTGCACCATTGTTGATTTCACTCCAGTTCTGCTACCTTTGGGTTGGAGTTTTTCCTGTCTCCTACCACATCTGAAGATGTTGTCCATTGAGTTTTGACTTCTGTTGCCTGTGGTGGTCTCTCTTCCTGTTTTTGGAAGCGAGAATAGAAAGATTGCACACTAACCCAGCATGGGTTAATCAGAAGGTTCATCAAGGTTATTGGTCAGGGAGGATAGTAACCCAAATCTATCTAAACAAAAACTGTTGCTGGAAGCATTGGGCTAGGGAGCTGAATGAATGAACACGTGGAACTGCTGGTAGTATCTGGCTCTCTCATGGAGAGAATCTGACTGAGACAAAGCTAACAGAGAAGGGAGAATTGAGAGGAGAGAGACACAGATTTCTGAGGACCTCATTCAACACCTGGGTCTAGACTTACCTGGATCCAAACCAAATCTAGGTTTCTCACTAATGCCAATTTTGAAAAGTCCTTTTAATTAAATGAATGCTTATCCTACTGAATGGCACATACTGTATCCCCAGTATATGCTATCATTATTGTTTTTGAAACTAATTTTGAATTAGGTTTCTGTCATTTCCAAGTATAATCATAAAAACAAAGAAAATATACCAATGATTTTTATAAATTGTGCTAGGCACTTTACATGTTATTTCACTAAGTCTTCATTTTAAGCCATAAGATAAGTTTTCTTATTCCCATTTTAAAGTCTTAAAAATGAGTTGAGGGCTAAAGAACTTTAAAGGAGCTGGTCACATAGTTAGTAAGTGGTAGATATGGGATTTCGACCTTAGCAGTTTGAGCTCAGAATCCAAACTCCAAGTGGCTTCCATATTATTTGTGATTTAGAAATAATTAAAAGTATAAGCACTTAGGAAATTAAGGAGCATGCTACTGAAGAACCAAGATGTCAAAGAAGAAATCAAAAGAGAAATAAAAAAAAGGCCTTGAGATAAATATAAATGGAAATATAATATTCTAAAATTATAGGATGCAGCAAAAGCAGTTTTAAAAGGGAAGTTCATAGCAATAAACACCTACATCAAGAAACAAGAAGAATCTCGGAATGTCTGGGTGACTTAGTCGGTAAAGGGTGTGACTTTTCATATCAGTCGAAAGTTCAAGCCCCACTTTGGGCTCCATGCTGGGTGTGGAACCTACTTAAAAGAAACAAGAAAAAAAAAAAGAAAAAGAAAAGTCTTAAATAACAACCTAAGTTTATACCTCAAGGAACTAAAAAAGAAGAACAAATGGAGCCAGAAGTTAGTAGAAGAAAGAAAATAAAGATTGAAGCAGAAATAATAAGGGCTATACAGATAATATAAAAGTCAACAAAACTAAGAGCTGGCTTTTTGAAGAGATAAATAGACAAATCTTTAGGTAGACTGACCAAGAGAAAAAGAGAGTGGACTCCTCTTTTATAAATAAATCAGAAATGAAAGAGTAGATGTTACAGGTGATACCAGAGAAATACAAAGGATCAATAGAGACTCCTATGAGCAAGCATATGCTAACAAACTGGGAAACAAGGAAATGGATGAATTACTGTAACATATAACCTCCCAAGCTAAATCATGATGAAACAGAAAATCTGAACAAACGGATTACTAGTAAGGAGATTGAATCAGTGATCAAAAACCTTCCCCTTTGCTCATTTATTTTGTTTCTTAAATTTCACGAGTGAAATAATATGGTATTCGTCTTCTCTGACTTATTTCACTAAGAACAATACTCTCTAACTCTATCCATGTCATTGTAAATGGCAGATTTAATTCATCCTTTTATATGGTGAGTAGTATATATATATGTATATATACATATTATATACGCATCTTCTTTATCTATATGTCATTGATGGATACTTGGGCTCTGTTTCCATATTTGGCTATTGTAGATAATACTAGTATAAACAACAGGGTGCACATATCCCTTTGAATTAGTATTTTTTGTATTCTTTGGGTAAATACCCAGTAGTGCAATTGGTAGATTGTAGAAACAGCTCAATTTTTAACTTAGTGAGAACTTCTATACTATTTTCCAGAGTGGCTGCACCAGTTTGCATTCCCCCCAAACAGTGCAGGAGGGTTCCCCTTTCTCCAAATCCTAGTCAACACCTTTTGTTTCTTGTGTGTTGATTTTAGCCATTTCTGACAGGTGTTGAGTATGATACCTCATTATAGTTTTGATTTGCATTTCCCTGCTAAGTGATGTTGAGCATCTTTCCATATGCCTGCAGGCCATCTGGAGGTCTTTTTGGAAAAGTATATATTCATGTCTTCTGCCCATTTTTTAATTGGATTATTCATTTTGGGTGTGTGAGTTTTTGAAGTTCTTTGTATTTTCACTACTAAACCTTTATCAGATATGTCATTTACAAATATCTTCTCCCCTTCTGTAGGTTGCTTTGTAGTTTTTTTTTTTTTAAGATTTTATTTATTTGACAGAGATCACAAATAGGTAGAGAGGCAGGCAGAGAGATGTTGGGGGAAGCAGGCTCCTGCTGAGCAGAGAGCCTGATGTGGGCTCGATCCCAGGACCCTGGGATCATGACCTGAGCCGAAGGCAGAAGCTTTAACCCACTGAACCACCCAGGTGCCTCTGCCTTGTAGTTTTGTTGATGGTTTCCTTCGCTGTGCAGAAGGTTTTATTTTGATGTAGTCCTAATAGTTTATTTTTATTTTGTTTCCCTTGCCTCAGGTGACATATCTAGAAAGAAGTTGCTAAAGCCAAGGTCAAAGAGGGTACTGCCTGTGTTCTCTTCTAGGATTTTATGGTTTCAGGTCCCCCATTTAATTACCTAGGAATAAATTAACTAAGGAGTTAAAAGATCATATATTGAGAACTACAAGACATTAGTGAAAGAAATTGAAGAAGACACAAATAAATGGAAAGATATTCCATGATCATGAACTGAAAGAATTAATATTGTTAAATTGTCCATAATACCTAAGTGATATACAGATTCACTGAAAATTTCCATCAAAAATTCCTAAGGCATTTTTCACAGAAATAGAACAAAAAATTCTAAAATATTTATGTAATCATAAAAGACCCTGAGTAACAAAAGCAATTTTGAGAGAGAAGAACAAAGCTGGAGGCACAATGCTCCCTGATTTCAAACTATATTACAAAGATATGGTAATTAAAACAGTAGGGTATTGGCCATAAAATTAGACATGCAGAGATATGAAATTAATATAGAGCTCAGAAATAAATCCACGCACATATGGTCAATGAATTTATGACAAAAGAGCCAAGAATATAAGTAGGAAAGAATAGTCTCTTCAGTAAGTAGTGCTGGGAAAATTGGACAGCCATAAGCGAAAGAATGAAACTGGACCAACATCTTATATCATACACAAAATTAAACTCAAATGGATAAAGACCTCAATGTAAGACCTGAAACCATAAAACTCTTAGGTGATAAGCTCCTTGACACAGGTCTTGGTAATAATTTTTTTGAAGGTGACAACCAAAACAAGGCAACAACCACAAAACTAAACAAAGGAGACTATATCAAACTACAAAGCTTCTGCACAGCAAAGGAAACTACCAACAAAATGAAAAGGCAACCTACTGAATGAGAAAAAAATATTTGCAAATCATATATCTGATAATGTGCTAATATCCAAAATATATTTTATTTATTATTTTTTTTAAAGATTTTATTCATTTCATTTGACAGACAGAGATCACAGGTAGGCAGAGAGGCAGGCAGAGAGAGAGAGGAGGAAGCAGGCTCCCTGCCGAGCAGAGAGCCTGATGCGGGCTCGATCCCAAGACCCTGAGATCATGACCTGAGCCGAAAGCAGAGGCTTTAACCCACTGAGCCACCCAGGTGCCCCTCCAAAATATATTTTAAAAAATCACACAACTCAATGACAAAACATAAACAATCTGATTAAACTTGGGCAGCTCTATACCCTATGACCCAGCAATCATGCTACTGGGTATTTGCTCTAAAGATACAAATGTAGTGATCTGAAGGGGCACGTGCACCCGAATGTTTATAGCAGCAATGTCCACAATAGCCAAGCTATGGAAAGAACCTAGATGTCCATCAACAGATGAATGGATAAAGAAGATGTGCTATATATACACAATGGAATACTATGCAGCCATCAAAAGAAATGAAACTTGCCATTTGTGACAACGTGGATGGAACTAGAGGATATTACGCTGAGCAAAATAAGTCAATCAGAGAAAGACATTATCATATGATCTCCCTGATATGAGGAAGTTGAGAGGCAAACACTGGGGGCTTGGGGGATAGGAAAGGAATAAAGGAAACAAGATGGGATTGGGAGGGAGACAAACCATAAGAGACTCTTAATCTCACAAAACAAACTGAGGGTTGCCGTGGGGAGGGGAATAGGGAGAGGGTGGTTGCGTATGGACATTGGGGAAGGTATGTGCTATGGTGAGGGCTGTGAAGTGTGTCAACCTGGCAATTCACAGACCTGTACCTCTGTGGCTAATAATACATTATATGTTAATAAAAAAACAAAAAAAATTTTTAAATTAAAAAAATAAAATTTGGGTAGCTTTAAATAGACACTTTCCCTAAGAAGACATACAGACAGCCAACAGGTACATGAAAAGATGCTCAACACCACTATTGATCCGAGAAAAGCAAATCAAACCATAATGAGCTATCAACTCATACCGTTAGAATGGCTGTCCTCAAAAAGACAAGAAATAACAAGTGTTGGTCAGGATATAGAGAAAAGGGAACCCATGTGCACTGTTGGTGGGAATGTCAATGGGTGCTGCCACTGTGGAAAACAACATGGAGATTCCTGAAAAAATTAAATACAGAACTTTCATATGATCCAGCAATTCCAATTCTGGGTATTTGAAGAAATGAAAACATTAATTCAAAAGGATATATATTCATTGAGGCATTATTTACAATAGCCAAGATATGGAAACAACCTAAATATTCAGCAATGAATGAATGGATAAAGATGACATGGCATATACTTATATAATGGAGTAATTAGTCAGCCAATAAAAAGAATGAAATCCTGCATTTGTGATAACATGGATGGACCTAAAGGGCATGAGGCCAAGTGAAATAATTCAGACAGAGAAAGAAAAATACTGTATGACCTCTGTTATACGTGGAGTCTAAAATATATAGATATAGATGTAGATATAATAACTAAGCTCACAGATATAGAGAACAGATTGGTGATTTCCAGAGGTGGAGGTCAGGGAGGAAAAATGGCAAACTGTTTTCATTTTTTTTTTTAGTTTAAATAAATAGAATTTTTAAAAACCCACAAAGCAAAGCAAAGAAATAAATTAATACGCAGTTTTATACACTTTCCTTTCTCAAAATACAAATTCATGTTGTCTTAGATGTTTTTTAGAGCATTAATGAAGTCATGGAAAAATGAAGAAAGCATAATACATTGTTTTTTCAAAAAACAAAAAAGAGTGTAGGCACAGAACTGAAAGCAGACAGAAAATCACCTGTAACATTGTGCTTAGTCAAGAAACATGCCTGTGTGTTTGGAATCTAAGCTCCATTAATGGCTCATGAATTTACGAGCTCCTCTGATCTTCTCTCAATAGTGCACCAGAATGACTTCACACCAGATTTCATAACTGAATGCCCAATTTCACTTTGCAGGACTCTTCTTGTTGATTCCTTGAAAACTGCCAGCAGAAACAATTAGCAGAGGAGCTGAACAATTGAACCTGGTGGGATAAGGAGGACCAGATTTCTAGGACAACGCCTTGTTTGTTGAGGGGAAAATCTGTCCAGCTTTCTCTGGCTCCTGAAGCAAGGGAATTTTCTCCTCGCAGAAACACATGATCAGCATGCTTCAAAATACGCATTCCTTCCCATTTAATGAAAATGATTCCATTAAAGTGTTATAAATTGAATTCAATTACTATCCATTTTCTTTTTAATATGCTTAATAACAAATAAGTTTCACCAAAGTGATGTTATCATTATAGATTCATTCCCTCTCCCCATTTCTTTATAGCACCTTTGTCCCATGATGTCATTAAGAAGCATTAATGCTTTTCAAAATTCTCGCTAAAAAATGAAAATACTCTATCCTATCACATCTAATTGGAACTTCTCTGGAGAAAGGTTTTTTTTGTCTTTTTGTTTTACCAAAAGTATAGGTATGTTGCTCTGAATGTCTAATGATAATTCTCTTTAGTTTACAGCCAACCTGCCTCTGGGAAATTAGTCATGGAGACATCAAAATCACAGAGAGATTCTGATTCACTTCTAACATTTTCAGCTAATAGGCAGTAATACTGTGGGTTAGGTGTGATTGTTACCTACTTTACAAATAAAGAATCACAGGCTTAAAGAGGTGAAGTAAGCTGACAAGCACACAGCTAGCAAATGAAAGAATGTAAAACTTCGATGATGTCAACATTTACCCCTAAAACATCCACGTTTTCCTTTTCTAATGAGAATTTACTAAAGACGGAAATCACGGGAATACTCCACAGAGGATAACTCACATCTGCTCCAAGATTCATTATTTCCAGAGGCTGTGGTCCTGAATTCATCCTCAGGGATTTTAACGGCTTCCTAGGAGACCCCCACAGGTCAGGGATCAAACTGAAGCCACCCCTACCGAATCGAGGCTCCCTTAAGGGGAAAAAGGGTGCTTGAGCCTACCATAGTTCCCGGGGTGCCTGTTAAGTTCCCAGGATGATTGACAGTGGTAACATCCATTTATTTGAAAGGAAGACCACCACAACTCACCACCTACCCTACCCAACACACACTATGGTCCCTGCCCACATGGCCAAGACTGGACTACTAAAGTGGACTGGTCAAGGTTCTCCAGCTAGAGCTGCCCCCTCTGTGTGTGAAACCATCACCCAGTGGCTAGATCTCTACTAAGCCCAATCCACATTTTCTTCTAAGCTGATGTGAAAGAAACTGGCCTTGGCCAATACTCACAATCTT
Source organism: Lutra lutra (assembly GCF_902655055.1). Taxonomy (NCBI): domain Eukaryota; kingdom Metazoa; phylum Chordata; class Mammalia; order Carnivora; family Mustelidae; genus Lutra; species Lutra lutra. The sequence goes on along the minus strand of NC_062278.1, from coordinate 184,095,431 downwards.
TATGAGGAACATATAAAGAGCTCAGATAAGTTTTTTTTCAGTCTAGCTTTAGAAAGAAAGGAATTCTCTCACACAGCTCTGATGTGCTCTCACTGACAAGGCTCAAGAGAACAGAGACAGGCTATACAGTTTGCCTTTGGGTGACTTCCCAAACTTAGTCTTGACTAGCACTGCCACCAGAGTGGGCCTCCTAGAACAAAGGAGGCTTTGCTCCAAGATAATCTCTACCTTAGACAGCATACATTGGAAATCTTAAAAGTTACAGACTTTGAAACAAACAGGCAAAAAGAATTAACCTCTGCGTGTTCCCAGAACCCCATTCCATATGGAGCACTGCTACGCAGATGCTTGGAGCGAAGCAAGGCAAAACGGAAAAACACCAAAGGCTGTGTGTGCCACACATGGACCATCTTACAGAAATGGAAAATTGATTCCAAATACCTGGGATTTCATGTTGGGGTTCACAAGTACTTGAGGTTCCAATGAATTTTCATTTTCCATCCAGATTAGGGGATGAGCATTATAGATGCCCATGTGGATGGCTTCAATATTCCAGAAGTTGGGGTGCCTGGGTGGCTCAGTGGGTTAAAGTCTCTGCCTTTGGCTCACGTCATGATCCCAGGGTCCTGGGATAGAGCCCCGCATGGGGCTCTCTTCTCGGCGGGGAGCCTGCTTCCCCCACTCTCTCTGTCTGCCTCTCTGCCTGCCTGTGCTCTCTCTCTCTCTCTCTCTGTGTCAAATAAATAAAATCTTAAAAAAAAAAAAATTCCAGAAGTGGTCAGGAGCCCCATGGCTGAAAGTGGCTGCCATGATCTTCTATGGCACTTTGAACGCCAAAGGTCACAGCCCACCTTTTACCTCATCCTTAGTTTGGAGACAGTAAAGCATAGAGGGAGGAATGAGGCTTTGGTTTCTTAGAGATGGTGAAAGGAATCCCCATTCTGCTTCTTACCAGCTATGTGATCCTGAGCAAGTAGCTTTAATATATAAAACCTTAGTTGCTTCATTGGTTACCTACATTTTATGGCGATGGTAAAGAATAAGTCAAATAATATATGGAAATATTTACCAAATGCCTGGCACAAAGTAGGTGCCCAAGAAATAGGAGCTCCTGTATTTTCAACTCAGCTCTTTGAGAGCAAGATTCATGTTTGTTTTATCCACCCCCCTTACCCCACCACCACAGCCATGAACCTACAGTGTGTCTCTTATATTTGACACGTTTCCAGGTTCAGTAAATATTTGCTGAATGATGGATGCATGAATAAATGAGTGAATATGCCTACAATGCCTACAGGAATACATTTAAGCCAACCATCACATACTTTGAGTAATGAAGAGCAGTATCTGCCAGCAGATAACATTACCAGAAATAAGGAAGCATGAGGAATTTATAAATGTCAACACACTGGTCCCTTGAACAGCTGGTACCCCCAGTAAGGCTGCCTAGAGCAGACAGCCACTCAGGATATAACATGGGCCTTGTCCATGATACCTCAGCCCAGGACAGTGACAAAGGTAGACCTGGGAGTTCATCAACAAGTAACCAAGTAGTATCCGGGAAAGGCCCGGAAGGTGCCAGGCCCCAGACTGAGGGCCAGGAAAGAGAGCTGAAAGGCAGAACTCCTGCTCTTGAAAGCTCACAGCCTTCTGGGAAGGCAGGTGAAGAGAGATTCTTTGTTGTGAGGTAACTAGGGCAGATATACAAGGTATGGTTTGGGAGTATGGCAAGTTTCCTCTTGCCCAACAGTCTCTCTTTATCTGGCTAGCAGCCCTGGAATTCTCATTCTTTACACTTGATCTTGGCCAAAAGGCCGAGAAGTGATTGGAATCCTCCTTCTTTAAACTGGGAACTGGATCAAACTGTATCTGATTCCTTCCAACAGCAGTCCTGGCCTCCTTCACAGCCCAACTCCTTGATCCTTATGTGAAAATGGTGACTTCTCACTCAATTTTCAGATAATCCTGAATGAAAGAATTCCTTTAAATCTACACCTGTGGTTGAACAGTCATTATTCCTTTAGTTATGGAGGTGGTCACTGAAAGCCTGTGATATGCTAGACATTGAGGACGGCGCAGAGCTCAAGGCAGATGTAAGATACCCCTGTCAGGGCCCATGGTCTGGTGTGCAATACTGTTGACAACTATGGGGAGGAAGAACAGGGGGCTTGGGAAATACACAGCAATGGGACTAAACCTAACTGAAGCATAGATATAATCTGAGAGCAGATGGATAGATAGGATACTCTGAGAAGAGGGAGGTTTCATGGTTAGTGTGGTGGGATATGGGATCTGATGGCCCAGGTTCAAGCCCTAGGGAAAGTCATTAACTCATCTCAGCCTCATTTTCTACATTTTGAGAATGCAAATAGGAATACTAACAATTCTTTCCTCTTAAGTTACTGTCTGCAAAGGTAAGAATAAATAGGCGAGGTAAGGTGCCTGAGTGGTGCAGTTCGTTAAGCATCAGACTCTTGGCTTTGGCTCAAGTCATGATCTCAAGGTTATGAGGTCGAGTTTGCCACTAAGCCCTGGTGTTGGGCTCCCTGTTCAGTACAGAGTCTGCTTGAGATTCTCTCTCCCTCTGCTCTTCCCCCCGCTCACACTCTCTCTCTAAAATGAATAAATAAATAAAACCTTTAAAGAAAAATAAACAGGCAATGTATACATATATGCATACGAATACACACATGTATATTCATATCTAGAGCCTATACTTATATAAGTTCCTTATACATAAGCTCATATCATAGTACCTGACATATAAGAAGTCTTCATCAGAAAAAATAATTTTTAAGGATGAAAGTAAGAGTTCTCGGTATTGAAGGAATACCAAGTGTGACAGCTGGTGATAAGGGAGAGAAAAAACACAGCTGAGGGATTTGTAAGAAGTTTATTATAGCTAGATTCTGCATGAGAAGTAGGGCGTCTGACCCCGAGGAGGGCTCTTCTTCTGATCTCTGGGTTTCTGGCTTATACAAAAATGTCCAGCCCCATGACTGACCCCACAGACAGACATCCCTCTGAGTGTTCACAGGATTTTATTGTAGTCATCTCTGAGTACCCCAGATCTGTCTCAGGTCTATTGTGTATGGGTTAGAATGCATTTGGCTGAAAGTGGCAGAAAGTGACTTACCCACCACCCCCCCAAAAAAGAAAGGAAGGGGGAAAGCATAGAAATGATGGTTCACACAGCTGAGAGGGTCCAGGCACAGGAAGGCAGATCTAGGTATTCAGACATAGTTGCTGGTAATCTTTCCATTCTCATGTTCTGCTTTCCCTTACGCTGACTTCATTCTAAGCCATTCCTTTCTCTATGACGGCAACAAGACCATTACCAACTCTGTGTCTACACTCCATAAGGCTGGAACCCCTATCGGAAAGCAGCTTTCTCTCTCCCCAGAATCCCAGAGGGACTCTCATTGGACCCATACGGGTCACTCCAGCTTGAGGAGAGGCAAATGCTGATCCGTGAAGCCTAGGTCACAGGAGCACCCTTGGAGCCAAAGGTCAAGGTGCTCCAGAGCCATAGGAGTGGGTGGGGGGAGGTGAGATCATTCCTGGGCCAGACATTTGCTTACTAGCTGTCAGATCTCTGCTCAGCAGCACAGAGAGTTCTGCTGGATGGCCTTGCCTCTGGCGCTCGGGGGGATCCTAACTGGAGGCACTGATGGAAGATGAGAGGGTAGGGAGAGACAGAAGCCCAGCTACTTACCCACCCTGCCCTCTGCTTCAGGGGGTGTCACAGACAATGGCTGTATCTCCCATGCAGCCCCTCCCTTCATGGTCAACTCCAGCTGGGCGGACACACCATAGTTGTAGCTTTCAGCAAAGATGGCCCTGGACTCAGCCTCTTCCTTTGGGCTCACCCTGTGTGTGTGGGTGAGAGAGAGCCTGTTGTTGCTAACCACCGGGCAGTCTTACCAACCCTTTGGCCTTCCATCCCTCCCACCAACTGCAGAACCAGTTCCCAGAATACAATCCACTCTGACATACCTGGAATGGTCTCTATGTTGCCAACTAGATCCTGACTCATCCAGTTCCCGAGAGGAAAATCCAGGAGAGGGTAAGTATGTCAGGCAGGCAAAGTCAATAATGTCCACAACAGATTACATCCTGTCTAGCTCCTGTGAGTTCCTCTGCCAGGGAATGAAACTGTGCGCCTTAATCCCAGCCTGTGCCTGCCTTCTATTGCAACTTGCTAACAGAGCCCTGGGATGCTGTTTTCCAAGAGGCCTGGAGTAGCAGAAGCAGCATCAGCAACGCAGTTACTGATACGCAGTTACGTGTCATATCCTGTGCCCAGCACTGTTGTAAATGCTCTCTGTCAGCTCCCGGAGTCCTCACAGTGACCCCAGGAAGCACTAAGACCACATTTCCATCTGACATGGGAGGAAGCCAAGGTCCAAAGAGGTATATTCCCTCAAGCTGAAAGGCTGGTAAAAAGTCAAGCGGAGGTTTGACCTTGGCATTCTGGCTTCACAACCTACCTCTTAACCGGGACACTCAACTGTCTCCAGTTCAGGGAGGGATCAGCCAAGGTCTGGAAAAATCCCATTTTGCTCATTATTCATGGCAATCTCTCTTTTGGGAGGTGTTGGATACACCTGAACTGGAGTAGCTAGTGCCCAGTTTCCCCCGGGGGAGCTACAAGAGGGTCAGTATTAGGCAGAGAGTCCAGATATTTGTCTGGGGTTTTCCTCCCAGAAGCTGCTAGCTGTGGCACTAGCTTGACTATCCCTAACAAACTCTGGGTTGTAAAAAGGGATTGAAGCTCTATCTGCAAAAACCATTTGTGGCACAAAACAATTACCATGATCGCAAGAAATGTGGGGGATAATTCTATGAAAATTGCACAAAAACCATGCCAAAGCCTCGCTCAGCATTCCAGTTAGAATCCGAACGAAATGAGGGAATAATCACGGGGCTACGATGATGCCTAATTAAAGCTAAATTTAGCCAACCCTGGTTTTTCAGAGTTGTCATGAAATCCATTTCAACTCACACAATAATAATGGCAAACCCAGATAATGAGGGAAGGGATTTAATTTGAAAGGTGGAATGTCATCGATATAATAATTAAGATAAAACACACACACACACACACACACACACACACACACACACACACACCCAGGGGCCAAATGAAACAGGCAGTTCTTTGGTTGACATTTTCAGTGATTTCATAGTGACTTCCTGGCTTTCTAACTTAAAAATTAAAGAAAAGGAAAGAAAAGCAAGCAGGAAGAAGATCAAGCAAGATGTTGATTTTCTTGCCATTTCCAGGGGCGCTAAGTGAACCTGCTGTCTCCACACGACATGGTCGACATGGTCGGGGAAGGGGTGGAGGACCAGGCCTTTAATTTCTGGCAGGGCAGATTACAGCTCTGCCCTTCCTGACAACCCCACGGGGGCCAGGGAGCTACACCACAGGGGCTCCAAATTCAACTGTGAGCACAGGGGAGTGAGGCTGCTCAGAGGACTGCGGGGCCTTGCCAAGGGAGCCATTCAGACTCCAGCTGCCTTGCCCCTACAAATCTTGGCCTCCTCTTCAATGAATATGTGTCACTGAGAAATAACCCAGAAACGTTTGTGAAGCTTGTGGTCTCAGGAAATGGAAGCCGAGAGGAGAGAAGGTGAGAGGGGAAGAAATGGCTGGTAAAGGAAGTTGTCCTTCACAGCCCTGCTCTGACAGCCACACCCACACAGAGGCATCCGCAAGTAACAAAAGGCCTCCGGCCTCAGCTCATCCTCTGCCTTTTCTCAGCCTGGGCGGGCAGGAACCGGAGGTAAAATTCTGAAGGTTGCTGATGTGGATATAGCCTTGTTCTCTAACTCCAGAGAGAAACTGGTGTGCATACAAGTAGCTACATGTCTCTTAGAGTCCCCCAATAGTCAATGTACACACTCCCAGGTACTGAGCGCTTGAATTGTCTTACTTCCTCGGTGCTGTGATACGAGACCCCATTTTACAGATTAAGAAACCAAGACTCCTAGAAGTTGAGTAACTTGCCCCAGATCACAGAAGAGTAAGTAGCATGTTAGGATTCAAGCCACCAACTGTCAGACCACAGTACAAGACTGCCTCCTAGCTACTTCATTCAGCTAAATGTTGAAATGTCTCCATGAGCTGTCTACCTTAATTACAAGATGTCTGTTGTGAAGGTTTTTTTAAATATGGCTTTAAAAATGAAACTGTTACTTTTCAGCTTTTTAAAAAAGTCCAAGTAATGGACAAAAGAGTCTCAACCAGCCCAGACACTCAGCACACAATTATTCAAAAAGTAACACAAACCAGAATGTTATTCAGGGGCAGCGGGCATAATAATGCCACAGACTAAATAAATTCAAGTTTTAAAAAAATATTTCTGAGGATTAGATTCAATAAGAAAAAAAACGAGCTTAGCATGGATATGGGTGTCTATGTTTATAACCAACTTTAATATTAAGATAAGAATATTCATAGTCGTTGCCCTTGACTGACCTCTAAAAAGAACCCGGTCGGCTAATTCTGGGGGCCCTCTTCCCCACTCTGTCCAGACTCTGTGGTGTGCTTTCTCTAAGTGCCCTCCCTTCTCTAAGGGAGGAAGTCTCTGTGGGCAAAGGAGGGGTGACAAATGTATCAAATAATGTATCCTTCTCTTCATATCTTTATGAAATGATCTGAGACAATTTAAATAATTTAAAAGGTACTTCTCAGGAAATAATGCAGCCCAGGGAAGATATTGCTAAATACCAGATAGACAAAATGATCATATCCCTTCAATACTATGGGAGACGGTATTTTTGCAAAGCGAATGCACCCATCTCTCTCTTCCCAGATGCCGCTCATTGTGTCATAGTAACCTGAGAGTCCATCTACTGAGACGGGTCTAAGATTCCTCCCACTGAGTTTGGGCAGGCTTGTGTTCACAGTGGAGATGTGAGACTTCTGCCTCGTGGTCCCAAAAGCAGCTTCTGCGGGTTGTCTTGGGGCACTTGTCCTTTGGATCCGGCCACCACGCTATGAGGATGCCCATTCAGCCCTGTAGAGAGGCCAAGCATAGTACCCATTGGCAACCCTCTGCAGTCTCCACAAAACATCCACTGCCAGGAGCTTGTGGATGGTTCCACCACCCGAGGCCTTGTGTTGCTTCTGGCTTTCTAGTCTTCCTTGTCTGGCTGCGGACATTACGCCCAAGAGACACTCTGGCTCCTCTGCACTCCTTTCAAATTCCTCACCCACAAACGCATGAGCCTACTAAAATGGGTGCTATTTCATGCCACAGGTTTGGGGTGGTTTACTACTCCAAGGTAGGTGTCAGGAGAATAAGTGCCCTTCCTCTATGCCTTCCTCATCTTTAAAGATACAAACACTGCCTTCTTGTGTCCCTGCCCTGCTATCTAAGAGCAGTCTTTATCCACCTTTATCAAAGCAAGTATGATTTTATTCTGTCTGCCTGACATCAGCTTCTGAGCTTTGCAAGGACAGAGACTTTGGCTTATTGATTTCTGTTCCCCAAAGCATCTGTTATAGGAATGAATGAATGAATGAATGAATGAATGAATGAAATTAGTCTAGAGAACATCATACTTTGACTTCAATGTCTTTGGTTCCAAGCAGAGAGAAAGCTTGATAAGTTTTAAAGCTACTGTTGTTTGTGAAGAGTCATTACTTATGAATCAATATGAACACAATCAATCCACCTTCCTGTTACGAAAAGAGACTAAGCTAGAAGCATAGGAATCGAAAACAAGAACACTCACACTTCTGGTGGCAGAAGCTGGCTGTGCCCCCCATGTCCCCTTGAACCCTTGGGGTCCCCCAAGCTCATGCCTATGACATTCTATCACAGATCCCTACAAGTCTCCACCTAACAGCTTGTTCTCAGCTGCTGAGCAGGACAGGCCAGATGTGTTAGGGGAATGAAAGCCCTGGAAACAGCCCTCAGCCAATGATAGATGTGAGTTGGGGGATAAATTTCCCTGAGTGGGTATTTCTGGAGCTTATTCTGCATTGTCCCCCAGAATTCCCAGGCAGGGATGAGTCCCAGTGGCACTCTGGAGGAAACTTCTCAATAACATTCTTCTCTTTCCACGTTTACTCCCTCAATCCCTTACTGATACTCTCGGGATCACCTCCAAAATAACCACTTGGCTTTCAAATCCTCTATCATGGTCTGCTTCTGGGGAAAACTCAAATTGAGTAGCACTCTAAGCAACACAGATCAAGTCTCACTGACAAAAACAACAAGAAGAGGGTATGGACAGATAAAATCCACCCGGCAAGTTACAATTCCTTCCAGTGGATTTCAACAAATGACTCCAGTAAAGATTTCCATGTGCTGTTGATTAAAGATAATCAACTCAAGACTCGGCCACAATGAACTATAATAGACAAAGGGTTCATTTCTGCATTCGTCAGGACGCTTTGGTCTGTAAGTGACAGAAAACAAATATATACCAGCTCAGGGAAAGCAGGAATTTCCTAGTTCATGTAACTGAAGTGCCGTGGGAAGAGGAAGGCCATCAGCAGTGGTGGGCCCGTATCAATCTTACCAAAATGTGTTTACCACCATGGTACAGCTCTGGTTTCCCTCTTGGTCCTTTCACTGTTTGGTAAGCTCTCCAAAAAGAGTGGGAAGAGGCAACTTCTGATTTGCATTCCATTCACTAAGTAACACCAGCAGAAACAGATTTGCCCTTTCTCAAGAGTTCCACGCAAAGTCTTGGGTTTGGCTTTGATTCCTGAACTGACAGCTGTGGTCAGGACGTTGGATTATGCCATGGGCAGCTGGACATGTGACCCCTCTGCAGTGGGGCATGAGGGTAGCAGTGATGCCCACCCAAACCGGAGAGCCTGGCAGTAGCTCACGAGTGGTTCCTTAAGGGAAATTCAGGGTTGGAAGAGGAAGGATACTCCTCAGAGAAGCAGGACCTCCTACAACACTAAAACAGACTTGTTCTATAAAAAAGAGAAAGCACAGGGGCACTTGGCTGGCTCAGTCAGAAAGGGCATGCCACTCCTGACCTCGGTGTCATGAGTTTGAGCCCTGTGCTGGGCATAGAGACTACTTAGATACATACATACATACATACATATACATACATAAACTTTAAAAAAAATCTTTAAAAAATGAGAAAGTAGGCTTTGGAGTTTAGAACAGGGCCCGGGAGCGCGTGAGATGGCAGCCGTGGAAGCAGCTTTGGGGTCGTTGGTCACGGGTCTGTACGACGTGCAAGCCTTCAAGTTTGGGAACTTCGTCCTGAAGAGCGGGCTCTCCTCCCCTGTTTACATCGATCTGCGTGGCATCGTGTCTCGACTGCGTCTTCTGAGTCAGGTTGCTGATATTTTATTTCAAACTGCCCAAATGCAGGAATCAATTTTGACACCGTGTGTGGAGTACCTTATACAGCTTTACCGTTGGCTACAGTTATCTGTTCAACCAACCAAATTCCAATGCTTATTAGAAGGAAAGAAACAAAGGATTATGGTACTAAACGTCTTGTAGAAGGAGCTGTTAATCCAGGAGAAACCTGTTTGATCATTGAAGATGTCGTTACCAGTGGATCTAGTGTTTTGGAAACTGTTGAGGTTCTTCAGAAGGAGGGCTTGAAGGTCACTGATGCCATAGTGCTGCTGGACAGAGAGCAAGGAGGCAGAGACAAGTTGCAGGCGCATGGGATCCATCTCCACTCAGTGTGTACATTGTCCAAAATGCTGGAGATTCTTGAGCAACAGAAAAAAATTGATGCGGAGATGGTTGAAAGAGTGAAGAGATTTATTCAGGAGAAATGTTTTGTGGCAGCTAATCACAATGATTCACTCCTTCCTGTAAACAAAGCTCCTGGAGAACTCAGCTTTGGTGCACGTGCAGAGCTGCCTAAGATTCACCCAGTTGCGGCGAAGCTTCTCCGGCTTATGCAGAAGAAAGAGACCATCTCTGTCTGTCTGCTGATATTTCAGAGTCCAGAGAGCTGTTGCAGCTAGCAGATGCTTTAGGACCCACATCTGCATACTCAAGACTCATGTGGATATTTTGAATGATTTTACCCTAGATGTGATGAAGGAGTTAACGGCTCTGGCAAAAACGCCATGAGTTCTTAATATTTGAAGACCGGAAATTTGCAGATATAGGAAACACAGTAAAAAAACAGTATGAAGGTGGTGTCTTTAAAATAGCTTCTTGGGCAGATCTGGTCAATGCTCACGTGGTGCCAGGTTCGGGGTTGTGCGGGGCCTGAGTGAAGTCGGCCTGCCTTTGCAGCGGGGATGCCTGCTCATTGCGGAGATGAGCTCTGCTGGCTCCTTGGCTACAGGCAGCTACACAAAAGCCGCGGTTAGAATGGCAGAGGAGAAATCCTGAAATTTGTGCGTGGTTTTATTTCTGGCTTCCGAGTAAGCATGAAACCAGAATTTCTTCACTTGACTCCAGGAGTTCAGTTAGAAAGCAGGAGGGGGGATAATCTTGGCCACAGTACAACAGCCCCCAAGAAGTTATTGGCAAACGAGGTTCTGATATCATCATTGTAGGCCGGGGCATAACATCAGCATCCAATCCATCGTCTGGAAGCAACTGAGTTGTACCGAAAAGCCGCTTGGAAGCTTATTTGAGTAGACTTGGTATTTGAGTGTCTTGGATACATTGTTGTGAAGACCTTGAAGCTGCATGGTCTCCTGAGATCGCTGGCTTGAAATGACAAGCCACACTTATGGGTTGGATTCTTTCATGGTTCTGTGTTGGAATGACTTCTGGATATCTCAAGTCTTTAGGAAATGCCGAATGATGAATATCACTGCACTGTTACTATAACAAAAAAAAAAAAGAGAGAAAGTAAAGACAAGCAAAAAACGAATAAACAGAACTTTTCAGTTACTCAAGGCATAAAATTCCATCTTTTGGAAAACCAGTTTCTCTGATTTATGACTAAAAAGAGTTGTGCCTGACAAATGTATGTCATACATATATGTATATTATAGGTATAGGTATATGTATATATAATGAAGGCTTCCAAGTGAGATGAAATAAGCACATTTCAACCTGTCCCTCGGTTTTTAAATATACTTTTCGTTATTTAGTTACAGTGAGGCCAAAAGATTAGGAGGTGACTGTCATTGATCTGATAGATTGTTTACTCCACAGTCTCCAAGGGGAGGGGCATGCCGTCGCATGGGGCCCACACCCCGGAAGCACCTGGGACCGTCAGGAGGCAGAGGCAGAGGAAGCAGGGGAATCTTGACAAGAGACTTCACTGTAGTTTCTATGGGAAGGAACAGGAGAGGCAGGAGTAAGAAGGCATGGGACTGGCTAGTTTGAATAATTTCAGTAGGCCCCAAGGTGCAGGAGCCCTCCTGAATTGTTTGGTATCTGGCCCCGGAGTGATTACAGCAGGTGGATCTGGATCTGGTAGCCCAGAGTGTAAAACTTCCATAAAAGGGGTGCTTGGGATGTGGGTTTTGGATTAGTTAATTTGCACATGAAAAGTTCTTTATAATCTCCAGGGATTAGCGAATCCAGAGAGGGTAACATCCTCCCAGGTTGGCAAGACCCTAAATGCCAGAACATCAAGAATACAGAAAATACAAAGGTAGAGTGCATCCACTCTCTCACTGAATGCAGCTATGCACCCAGAGAGATTGCATTCATCAGCCATTTGAAGACTCTGAAATATAGTAGCAAGGGGGTAGGAAAAGAGACTAGAATTTGAAGCACCATGAAACCAGGGTTTCAGGACTCTCCGGTGTCCACCAGTCTGAACTCAATGCAGTCTGAGAACTGGAAATGACCAGAGAGAAATTCCAGGAGAAGCCCTCCAGTTCTAGCTTGTGGACAGGAACAGATATTCCTGGCACCCGGAGACGGGGAGGAAACACCTTGTTTTCCTTTTTTTAATTCCTTCTCATCTTTTTTTTTCCATTTTCCAGTACCTCAGCAGTCTTTGCATACCAGTGGTGTTGGTGTTAGAGGCAACAGTGAAGGCCCACAGGAGTCTAAACCCCTGAGGAAGGGAACTTCCCCTCCAAAAGGAAGACCTGTGGTCCCCAGAGGGTAAGGCAAGATCCTGTTGCTTTCTTACCTTCTCTGTCCTACAACTTGGCTCCTAGATATAAGCATAACTATGGGATGTATATGCCAGAGTTGGGTAAAGAAAACTCCAGTTTTCTGTCCAAATGAGCAGAAAGAGGAGTTCAGGGAGCTGAAAACTGCGAGGTACAGCCAGGAGAGAAGAGAAAATTACTCACAGACTCCTGGGCTAACCTCTAAGCTACTCTTTCCTGGGATGTGACCCTAAACGACATACAGAGACCTTAGAACTGAGTGATGGACTAGAATATGCCCAAGTCCCTAGGCTGGGCCCTCGGTGGTAACATCTGGAACAGATCTAAACAGCACTGGCGGAGGATTTGAAAACTGAACTGACCTTGAAACCACAAACCCACAGAAAACTGGTTGGAAATTGAGGACTGAGCCCAACTGGGTTGATTAACTGCTAAAGCAAAAATAATCAACACTCTCCAGAGGATTTAAGTAAGATTCAGAGTCTCATATATAATATTTGAAAATGTCGAGGATGCAAACCAAAATTACTCAGCATGAGAAGAATGGGGGGAAATCTCAATTCAGATGGGAAAATATGCCAGTCCTGAGATAACATAGAGGTTAGAATTATTTGAAAAAAGGCTTCAGGCACCTGGGTGCCTCATGGGTTAAGTGTCTGACTCTTGATTTCAGCTTAGGTCATGATGTCAGGGTCATGGATCCAGCCTGTGCGGGACTCCACACTCAATGTAGAGTCTACTTAAGATTCTCTCTATCCCTCTGCCCCTCCCCACGCTTGTGCATACACCCATGCGTGAACACGTGGGTGTGCATGTGTGTGTCTTAAATAATAAATAAAATCTTTAAGGGAGGAAAAAAAAAGAAAAAAGGCTTTAAAGCAGCTATGAAAGAAATGCTCCCACAAAGAAAACTGGGCACTCTCGAAATAAATGGAAAAGTAGAAAATCTCAGAAAGAAAAAAGAATATATAAAGACCAAGCAAAAATTTTAGAACTGGACAATCCAATAACCAAAACAAACCTCACTGGATGGGTTTGTCAGCAGAAACAAAATGACGAGTCAGTGAACATGAAAATAGATTTATAGAAAGTAAACAAGCTGAACAAGAGAGAAAAGAGAGTATACAATCTGAGCAAGAGAAAGAAGAAAGATTAAAAAAATAAACAGGTCCTGAGAGTCCTGTGGACAATACCAGAAGGGCTAGCATTCCTAGTGTTATAGTCTAGGACGAATAGAGCACAGAAACCATATTTGAAGAATAGCATCTTGAAAACGTCCTGAATTTGGCAAAAGGCAGAAACCTGCAGTCAAGAAGCTCAGCAAATCTCAAATAATATAAGCCTAAGAAATCCATGCCCCCACACATAATAATAAAACTCCTGAAAAGGAAAGAAAAAGAAAAATATCTTGAAAGCAACCAGAGAACAATGGACACACTACCTATAGGAGACAACACTTGAAAGTGACTGCAGATTACTCAGGAGGAACTAGAGTCTGGGAGGAGGTATAAAGATATACTTAGAGTGTAGAAGGAAAACAAATGTCAAGCCAGAATTCTATTCTGGTGAAAACAGCCTCGGGGATGAGTTGAAATAAGGACATTCTCAGGTGAATGAAAACTAAGAGAATTCATTTCCAGCAGACCTGCTCTAAAGGAATTTCTAAGCAAATTCTTCAGGCAGAGGGAAATGATATCTGAAGGAAACCTGGAACATCAAGAATGAGGAAAGAGAAATGGAAATAGTACATTCCTGAGTAAATACAACAGACTATTTTTCTCCCATGAGTTTCTTAAAGTATGATTGATAGTTGCAAGCAAAATTTTAAACATTGTCTGACGAGTTTTCACTGTATGTAGATGTATGTAAAATAACTATAGCAAAAAAACCCTATCTACTGGTAGGTTTCTATATTCAACTTGAAATGCTAAAATATTTAAAAAGTAAAAAGATATGTATTTTGCAAACTCTACAGCAATCACTAAAAACACTATACAAAGAGATATGGTCATAAAAACAATACATATATCTAAAGTATGCCTTCAGACTATACTGGATTTATCTTGAGTTATGCCGAGTTAGTTCAATATTTGAAAATCAGTCAATGTATTATTAAAAGTAAAAAAAGGTACAGGATCATATCAATTAATACAGTAAAAGCATGTCACAATATTCAAGATCCATTCATGATTAAAAACTCTCAGCAAACTATGAAAAGAAGGGACTGTGTCAGCCCAATGAGGGATATCACTGAGAAATTTACAGGGAATATTACACTTAATGATGAAATATTGAATACTTTCCTCCTAAGAATAGGAACAAGGCAGACTTCCTCTATTTCTATTCCTGTTTAAAACCATAGTGGAATTCCTCGCCAGTGCAATTTAAACGAATGAATGAATGAATGAATGAATATTTGGAAAAGAGAAATAAACTGCCCCTATCCACAGATAAATGATTCTCTACGAAAAATTTCTTTTTTTAAAAAAAGATTTTATTTATTTGACAGACAGAGATCAAAAGAAGTCAAGAGGCAGGCGGGGGCAGGGGGGGGAAGCAGGCTCCCAGCTGTGGAGAGAAACCCGACGCAGGGCTCGGTCCCAGGACCCTGGGATCGTGACCTGAGCTGAAGGCAGAGGCTTTAACCCACTGAGCCACCCAGGCACCCCTACATGAAAAATTTCAAGGGATACACACTACATACATATCTTAGAACTAAGTGAGTTTAGCAATGTTGTAGGATACAAGCTAAAAAAAGATTCTATTTCCATATAGTAGCAAAAAGGAATTGGAAATCAAATATTTTTTTTAAATTTTTTTAATTTTATTTTTTATAAACATATAATATATTTTTTATCCCCAGGGGTACAGGTCCTGTGAATCGCCAGGTTTACACACTTCACAGCACTCACCATAGCACATACCCTCCCCAGTGTCCAGAACCCCACCCCCCCACCCCCCTCCCCCCATCAACCCTCAGTTTGTTTTGTGAGATTAAGAGTCACTTATGGTTTGTCTCCCTCCCAATCCCATCTTGTTTCATTTACTCTTCTCCTACCCCCCTTAACCCCCCCCATGTTGCATCTCCTCTCCCTCATATCAGGGAGATCATATTATAGTTGTCTTTCTCCGATTGACTTATCTCGCTAAGCATGATACCCTTTAGTTCCATCCACGTCGTCGCAAATGGCAAGATTTCATTTCTTTTGATGGCTGCATAGTATTCCATTGTGTATATATACCACATCTTCTTTATCCATTCGTCTGTTGATGGACATCTAGGTTCTTTCCATAGTTTGGCTATCGTAGACATTACTGCTCTAAACATTCGGGTGCACGTGCCCCTCCGGATCACTACGTTTGTATCTTTAGGGTAAATACCCAGCAGTGCAATTGCTGGGTCAGAGGTTAGTTCTATTTTCAACATTTTGAGGAACCTCCATGCTGTTTCCAGAGTGGTTGCACCAGCTTGCATTCCCACCAACAGTGTAGGAGGGTTCCCCTTTCTCCGCCTCCTCTCCAGCATCTGTCATTTCCTGACTTGTTCATTTTAGGCCATTCTGACTGATGTGAGGTGATATCTCATTGTGGTTTTGATTTGTATTTCCCTAATGCCGAGTGATATGGAGCACTTTTCATGTGTCTGTTGGCCATCTGGATGTCTTCTTTGCAGAAATGTCTGTTCATGTCCTCTGCCCATTTCTTGATTGGATTATTTGTTCTTTGGGTGTTGAGTTTGCTAAGTTCTTTATAGATTTTGGACACTAGCCCTTTATCTGATATGTCATTTGCAAATATCTTCTCCCATTCTGTCAGTTGTCTTTTGGTTTTGTTAACTGTTTCCTTTGCTGTGCAAAAGCTTTTGATCTTGATAAAGTCCCAATAGTTCATTTTTGCCCTTGCTTCCCTTGCCTTTGGCGATGTTCCTAGGAAGAAGTTGCTGCGGCTGAGGTCGAAGAGGTTGCTGCCTGTGTTCTCCTCAAGGATTTTGATGGATTCCTTTCTCACATTGAGGTCCTTCATCCATTTTGAGTCTATTTTCATGTGTAGTGTAAGGAAATGATCCAATTTCATTTTTCTGCATGTGGCTGTCCAATTTTCCCAACACCATTTATTGAAGAGGCTGTCTTTGTTCCATTGGACATTCTTTCCTGCTTTGTCGAAGATGAGTTGACCATAGAGTTGAGGGTCTATTTCTGGGCTCTCTATTCTGTTGCATTGATCTATGTGTCTGTTTTTGTGTCAGTACCATGCTGTTTTGATGATGACAGCTTTGTAATAGAGCTTGAAGTCCGGAATTGTGATGCCACCAACTTTGGCTTTCTTTTTCAATATTCCTTTGGCTATTCGAGATCTTTTCTGGTTCCATATAAATTTTAGGATTATTGTTCCATTTCTTTGAAAAAAATGGATGGTACTTTGATAGGAATCGCATTAAATGTGTAGATTGCTTTAGTAGCATAGACATTTTCACAATATTTATGCTTCCAATCCAGGAGCATGGAACATTTTTCCATTTCTTTGTGTCTTCCTCAATTTCTTTCAGGAGTACTTTATAGTTTTCTGAGTATAGATTCTTAGTCTCTTTGGTTAGCTTTATTCCTAGGTATCTTATAGTTTTGGGTGCAATTGTAAATGGGATTGGACTCCTTAATTTCTCTTTCTTCTGTCTTGTTGTTGGTGTAGAGAAATGCAACTGATTTCTGTGCATTGATTTTATATCCTGACACTTTACTGAATTCCTGTACAAGTTCTAGCAGTTTGGAGTGGAGTCTTTTGGGTTTTCCACATATAGTATCATATCATCTGTGAAGAGTGATAGTTTGACTTCTTCTTTGCCAATTTGGATGCCTTTAATTTCCTTTTGTTGTCTGCTGAGGCTAGGACTTCTAGTACTATGTTGAATAGCAGTGGTGATAACGGACATCCCTGCCATGTTCCTGACCTTAGCGGAAAAGCTTTCAGTTTTTCCTCCATTGAGAATGATATTTGTGGTGGGTTTGTCATAGATGGCTTTGATAATATTGAGGTATGTGCCCTCTATCCCTACACTTTGAAGAGTTTTGATCAGGAAGGGATGCTGTACTTTGTCAATGCTTTTTCAGCATCTATGGAGAGTATCACATGGTTCTTGTTCTTTCTTTTATTAATGTGTTGTATCACATTGATATGCGGATGTTGAACCAACCTTGCAGCCCTGGAATAAATCCCACTTGGTCGTGGTGAATAATCCTTTTAATGTACTGTTGAATCCTATTGGCTAGTATTTTGGCGGGAATTTTTGCATCTGTGTTCATCAAGGATATTGGTCTGTAGTTCTCTTTTTGATGGGATCCTTGTCTGGTTTTGGAATCAAGGTGATGCTGGCCTCATAAAATGAGTTTGGAAGTTTTCCTTCCATTTCTATTTTTTGGAACAGTTTCAGGACAATAGGAATTAGTTCTTCTTTAAATGTTTGGTAGAATTCCCCCGGGAAGCCATCTGGACTTGGGCTTTTGTTTGTTTGGAGATTTTTGATGACTGTTTCAATCTTCTTACTGGTTATGGGTCTGTTCAGGCTTTCTATTTCTTCCTGGTTCAGTTGTGGTAGTTTATATGTCTCTAGGAATGCATCCATTTCTTCCAGATTGTCAAATTTGTTGGCATAGAGTTGCTCATAGTATGTTCTTATAATTGTCTGTATTTCTTTGGTGTTCGTTGTGATCTCTCCTCTTTCATTCATGATTTATTTATTTGGGTCCTTTCTCTTTTCTTTTTGATAAGTCTGGCCAGGGGTTTATCAATCTTATTAATTCTTTCAAAGAACCAGCTCCTAGTTTCGTTGATTTGTTCTATTGTTTTTTTGGTTTCTATTTCATTGATTTCTGCTCTGATCTTTATGATTTCTCTTCTCCTGCTGGTTTAGGGGTTTCTTTTTTGTTCTTTCTCCAGCTCCTTTAGGTGTAGGGTTAGGTTGTGTACCTGAGACCTTTCTTGTTTCTTGAGAAAGGCTTGTACCGCTATATATTTTCCTCTCAGGACTGCCTTTGTTGTGTCCCACAGATTCTGAACCGTTGTGTTTTCAATTATCATTTGTTTCCATGAATTTTTTCAATTCTTCTTTAATTTCCTGGTTGACCCATTCATTCTTTAGAAGGATGCTGCTTTAGTCTCCATGTATTTGGGTTCTTTCCAAATTTCCTCTTGTGATTGAGTTCTAGCTTCAGAGCATTGTGGTCTGAAAATATGCAGGGAATGGTTTCCAATCTTTTGATAATGGTTGAGACCTGATTTAGGACCGAGAATGTGATCTATTCTGGAGAATGTTCCATGTGCACTAGAGAAGAATGTGTATTCTGTTGCTTTGGGATGAAATGTTCTGAATATATCTGTGATGTCCATCTGGTCCAGTGTGTCATTTAAGGCCTTTATTTCCTTGTTGATCTTTTGCTTGGATGATCTGTCCATTTCAGTGAGGGGAGTGTTAAAATCCCCTACTATTATTGTATTCTTGTCGATGTGTTTCTTTGATTTTGTTATTAATTGGCTTATATATTTGGCTGCTCCCACGTTAGGGGCATAGATATTTAAAATTGTTAGATCTTCTTGTTGGACAGTCCTTTGAGTATGATATAGTGTCCTTCCTCATCTCTTATTATAGTCTTTGGCTTAAAATCTAATTGATCTGATATAAGGATTGCCACTCCTGCTTTCCTTCTGATGTCCATTAGCATGGTAAATTCTTTTCCACCCCCTCACTTTAAATCTGGAGGTGTCTTCAGGTTTAAGATGAGTTTCTTGTAGGCAACATATAGATGGGTTTTGTTTTTTGATCCATTCTGATACCCGGTGTCTTTTGATTGGGGCATTTAGCCCATTAACATTCAGGGTAAGTATTGAGAGATATGAATTTAGTGCCATTGTATTGCCTGTAAGGTGACTGTTATTGTATATTGTCTCTGTTTCTTTCTGATCTACTACTTTGAGGGTCCTCTTTGCTTAGAGGACCCCTTTCAATATTTCCTGTAGAGCTGGTTTGGTATTTGCAAATTCTTTCAGTTTTTGTTTGTCCTGGAAGCTTTTAATCTCTCCTTCTATTTTCAATGATAGCCTAGCTGGATATAGTATTCTTGGCTGCATGTTTTTCCTCGTTTAGTACTCTGAATATATCATGTCAGCTCTTTCCTGGCCAGCCAGGTCTCTATGGATAAGTCTGCTGCCAATCTAATATTTTTACCATTGTACGTTACAGACTTCTTTTCCCGGGCTGCTTTCAGGATCTTGTCTTTGTCACTAAGACTTGTAAATTTTACTATTAGGTGACGGGGTGTGGACCTATTCTTATTGATTTTGAGGGGAGTTCTCTGAACCTCCTGGATTTTGATGCTTGTTCCCTTTGCCATATTGGGGAAATTCTCCTCCAATAATTCTCTCCAATATACCTTCTGCTCCCTTCTCTGTTTCCCTCTTCTTCTGGAATCCCAATTATTCTAATGTTGTTTCGTCTTATGGTGTCACTTATCTCTCGAATTCTCCCCTCATGATCCAGTAGCTGTTTGTCCCTCTTTTGCTCAGCTTCTTATTCTCTGTCATTTGGTCTTCTATATCGCTAATTCTTTCTTCTGCCTCATTTATCCTAGCAGTGAGAGCCTCCATTTTTGATTGCACCTCATTAATAGCTTTTTTGATTTCAACTTGGTTAGATTTTAGTTCTTTTATTTCTCCAGAAAGGGCTTTTATATCTCCCGAGAGGTTTTCTCTAATATCTTCCATGCCTTTTTCGAGCCTGGCTAGAACCTTGAGAATCATCATTCTGAACTCTATTTCTGACATATTACCAATGTCTGTATTGATTAGGTCCCTAGCCTTTGGTACTGCCTCTTGTTTCTTTTTTTTGTTGTGAATTTTTCCGCCTTGTCATTTTGTCCAGATGAGAGTTTATGAAGGAGCGAGTAAAATACTAAAAGGGTGGCAACAACCCCAGGAAAATATGCTTTAGCCAAATCAGAAGAGATCCTGAATTGTGAGGGGGGAGAAAGGGGATAAAAAGAGTTTCAGAAAGAAAAAAAAAATTAAAAAAAGAAAACCAATAAAGAAAAAATATAAAAAGGAAAAAATATATATATATTAGATAAACTAGTTAAAAAACGTTAAAAAAGAAAAGGGTAAAAGTTAAAAAAATTTAGCAGAAGAAGAGAAAAAAAATTGAAAAAGAAAAAATTAAATTAACTGCAAGGCTAAAGAATCATGGGGAGAACGTCATGAGTTCCGTGCTTTGCTTTCTCCTCCTCTGGAATTCCGATGCTCTCCTTGGTATTGAAACCTGCACTCCTTAGTAGGTGAACTTGGTCCTGGCTGGGTTTCTTGTTGATCTTCTGGGGGAAGGGCCTGTTGTAGTGATTCTCAAGTGTCTTTGCCACAGGCGGAGTTGCACCGCCCTTACCCTGGGCCCGGTCTGAGTAATCCGATCGGGTTTGCTTTCGGGAGCTTTTGTTTCTGAGCGCTTTCCGTAGAGTTCCGGAGGACGGGAATGAAGATGGCGGCCTCCCGGTCTCCGGCCTGGAGGAGCCAAGAGCCCGAGGCCCCACTCCTCAGTGCGCCCTCAGAGAACAGTGCCCAATTTCTCCCGTCACCCTGGCCTCCGGCCATGCTCCAAGCTGACCAAGCCTGCGACCGGTTTCAAGGTAACTCCGAGCTGAGAGCTCACTCCTCGGCTCTGTCTCTGTAGCCGGCTTCCCCGTTCTAATACCTGTAAGCTCTGCGACACTCAGACCACCCCCAATCCTTCTGTGACCCTGCGGGACCTGAGGCCACACTGACCCTGCGTGGGCTTCACCCCGGTTAAACCCCTCTGGAGTGATGTCCCTCAGCAGAACGACTTTTAAAAGTCCTGATTTTGTGCTCCATTGCTCCACCGCTTGCCGGGAGCCAGCCCCTCCCCCTGTGGTCTATCTTCCCGTTGCTTTGGATTCACTTCTCCGCCATTCTACCTTTCAGAAAGTGGTTGATTTCTGTTTCTAGAGTTGCTGTTCATCTTCTCTTCGATCTCCCGTTGGATTTGTAGGTGTTTGCAATCTTTAGATAAGCTATCTAGCTGATCTCCCACTACCTGAAGTAGTCTCAGCCTGCTACTTCCTCCGCCATCTTGACTCCTCCCTCCGGAAATCAAATATTTTTAAATGTTATTTAAAATATCTCAAAAAATGGAATAGTTGGATATAAAATCCAATAAAACATGCGAAGAGGATCTGTGTGCTGAAAACTACAAAACGTTGATGAAAGAAATCCAAGACGTTATCAAGAAATGCAAAGACATACCATGTTCATAGACAGGAAGATAACACTATAACAATGTCAATTTTCCCCATATTCTCCACATTTAACACAATCCCAATTAAAATCTCAACAGGATTTTTTTTGTAGGCAGATACAAGTTGATTCTAAATGGATATGGAAATGCAAAGAAACAAAAATAGCCAAAACGATTTCAAAAATGGAGAACAGAGTTGGAGGAAACACACTTTTCAGTGTTTAGTCTTCTATAAATCTCCAGTAATTGGGATCAAGATAGCATGTTATTGGCAAAAAGATGTGAATCAATGGACTGGAAGAGACTCTGGAAATAGCACTGATGCTATAGACAACCAATGTCATTTTAATTGAAGTGTAATTCGTATACAGTAAAATGCATAGACCTGAAGTGTGCAAATTGAAGTTTCTGACAAAAGTGTATACTCAAATAACACACACCCAATAAAAAAATTTTCATTTCCATTACTCTAGAAGATTTCCCTGCACTCAATTTACCAACTGAGATTTTGCTCAAAGTGCAGAGGCAATTCAACAGAAAAAATATTCTTTTCTTAGTAAATCGTATTGAAACATTTGGGCTTCATATGCAAGAAAATGAACCCCAATATAAATCTCATATCTCCACACCAAAATTAACTCAAATGAAATCATATATTTAAATGTAATAGAAAATTACAGAACATTTAGAAGAAAACATAGGGGAAAATCTTCAAAATGGAACACAGAAAAAGAATTGATAAACTGCTTCATCAGAATTAATCATTTGTTCCAGAAAAGACACTGTTAAAATCATGAAAAGATAAGCTACAGAGGAGAGAATATTTACATACCACATATTCAGCCAAAGACTTGCATCCAGAATATATTAAGCACCCACATACCCGACCATAAGAGAACAAATAACCCAGTATTTTAGATAAACAAAAGACTTGAGCAGAGGAAGTGTGCAGGGAAAAAAAAGCACATAATATTCAACATTCTTAGCCATTAGGGAGATGCAAATTAAAACCATGATGAGGTACCACTACACACCTATTAGAAAGTTTGAAATAAAAAAAAAAAAAATGACTGACAACCTCTGGTATTAGTGAAGATATTAAGCAATTAGAACTCTCACACTTGCTGATGGAGGAATATAATATGGTACAACCCTTCTAACAAACAGCAAGGTAGTTTCTCATAAAGTAAAAGATATGCTTACTAGTAGAGTCCTTGATTCTCCTAGGTATTAGCCTAGATACATGAAAACTTATCTTTACACAAAAACCTATACACAAATATTTATAGGAGCTCTACTCATGATTGCCCAAAACTGGGAACAGCTAAACGCTCTCCAATGGGGAAACAAACACACTGGATTACATTCATACAATGGAATTCTGCTCAGCAATAAAAGAAATGGACTATGGATATAAGCAACACTTGGATGAATCTCAAAGACATTATGCAGAGTGAAAGTCGTCAGTCTCAGAAGATTATATACTGTATGATTCCATTTATATAACTTCCTGGAAAAAAACAAAACTTTGGTGATGGATAACAGATCAGTGGTTGCCAGGGACTGGGGTTGGGAAGGGTGTGCCTACAAAAGGATAACATGAGGGAGCTCTTCAGGGGGAAGGAACTGTTTCTGTGTCCTGATTTTGTGTCCTGATTGTCCTGATAGTTACATGAATTGATTCATGTCTTCAAATTCACACAAAAAGTCAATTTTTCTGTAAATTCACTTAGAAAGTAAAATTTTAAGAAGTACGAAAAGTGGAAATATTTCCAGTGAGAAAATCAAACTTATCAGGAAGAAGAAACTTCTCCAGAATGTGTTATTTTGTAGGTAAAGCTGAAAAGGAAAAAAAAAATTTAAAAAGAAGAGTAAGTACTACCTTGAGCAGTGAATGATTCTCAAACTTCAGTCTTTGTAAGAATCATCTGGAGAATTTTTAAAACATTGTTTATTCTGGACCTCACCCTCTCCCTACCCTTTGAGAAATACTTGGCTAAAGTGGAAAAGGTACTAGTTGTGAAGTTACCTCAGCATGCTTTAAAATGCCAGATTAGGACCCAACTGGACTCGCCATAAATCAAAGCAGATGCTTCTGGATTCAGTTAAGTAATTAGGACAAAATTTCCTTCAGAGAGTTTACATTTGTAGTGCTTGGGCTTGTAAATTGAGACACATAAATAAACCCTCCTTCTACCAGTAGAACTAAAGCTGTTCCCCCCCACCCCTTTACAGATTGAGGCAGTTCAAATGCAATTCTTTGAGTTTTCCTAGGCAGTCACTAAAGAGCATAAGCCTTAAAACATGAATCCATGGGATGTCTGGGTGGCTCAGTCGGTTAAGCATCTGCCTTCAGCTCAGGTCATGATCCCAGGGTCATGGGATTGAGTCCAGCATAGGCTTCTTGCTCCATAGGGAGCCTACTTCTCCCTCTCCCTCTCCCTGCCTCTTTCCCTACTTGTGCTCTCTCTCTCTCTCTGTCAAATAAATAAAATCTTAAAAAAAAAAAAAGTGAATCCATGATTACATGACTTGCTCCAAGTTATTGGTGGAACATTAAGAGTTTTGTTGTTGTTGTTTGTTGGTTTCGTTTGGGCAGGGAAAGGGAGCCAATGGCTCAGTTCAGAAGTAACTGAACATGGAATTTTGAATTCTGGGGAATAATGTAAAAAACATGACTAAAAAAGTCTTCCTCTCTTTCCTATGGTTGCAGTTTGATATTAGCCTAACCTTAAAAATTGTGTTTTTAAAGTAACTTTGAAGGGCCATGAAATAATTTTCATGACTTTTTTAAAAAGAGAGAGGAAAAGTGAAATAAAAACACCTAGATTGCATATAGTTCCATTATTTCCAGAACATTCCAATTACCTTAAGTTTTGAGATGATGTGAATTAAACTGCTATCTCATTTGTCAACATTTTAGAAAGAGTAGGAAGTGAGGAGGAGCTAGGTGTTCTGATTCCAAGAGCCCCAGTTTCATGAGGGATTTCAATGAACATAGGCCCCAAAAGCTCTGCACATCAAAACAGCAGCTGTTTTCCTCCAGCTCACATGGCCATGCTCAAGCCAAGAATTTTGAACCAAAAGCCACGGGCTGCAAGGTGTCCCTCTTTGTAGGATGAAAAGAAGATCTCTGTTTTCTTCACCTTTCAGCACAGGAAGTGGGTTTAGCTCAGCAAGGGAGGTGGATACAGACAGGAGGGAGGAGACATAGCCTGTCTTCTCTCAGTCTTTCCAGCCAGAGACAGGAAAGTACAGGCCAGCATGCCCGTCACAAAGAGCAATGCTCAGAAGTACAAAACAGGGACAGCTACCTCTGAAAGACAGTTTGGCAATTTCTTACAAAACTTGCCATATGAGTCAGCAATTGCACTCCTTCGTATTTACCCAATTTGTTAAAACTTATGTTCACATAAACATGCACACGATTTTATACCAGCTTTAGTCATAATTGCCTAAACTTAAAAGCACCAAAAATGTCTGTCAGTCTATGAATGGATAGAGAAACTGTGGTACATCCATTCAAGGGACTATTATGCAGTAATAACAAGAGCTATCATGTCTTGAAAAGACACAGAGAATCTTAAATGCATAATCCTAGGTGAAAAAAGTCAATTTGAAAAAAGCTACATACTATAAGTTCCTAACAACTGGAAAAGTCAAAATTTATTGAGACAGTAAAAAGATCAGTGGTTGTTAGGATTGTTAGAATTCAGAGGGAGGTAGGGAAGGGGGAGAACTGAGGATTTGTAGGCAGTGAAACTTTCCTGGATGATACTGCACATTTGGAAACATGCCATTATATATTGTTGGGGCCCTCACAATGTAAGACGCTAAGATGGAACCAATATAAACCATGGACTTCAGCTAATAATAATTGTATCAGTATAGGCCCCTCTCCCACAACAAATACACCACGCTAGTGTAAAATGTTAATAATGGTGGGTTTTAAATTATAACTGGGTGGAGGGGGTTTGGGTGTGAGAAGATACACGGGAACTCTCTATCTTGTTCCATAGACCTAAGATTGCTAAAAAAAAAAAAAAAAAGCACAAAATATCTGTTAAGGCCCTCTAGCCCTGGCCAGAGCTCTGGGTGTTCCTCAAGGCTACTGGGCCCCACTGGAACATTTCAATATTGCTTGCTTCCCTGATGATTGGAAATCCTGACTTCTGAGCTCTAGTGGACCCTGGCTGCCTGAGATGCTCATTCCTAATGTTGCCATGGCTTTGCCGCCTTCGAAATCACCCCCATGTAAAAGACAAAGTCTGCTTATGGCAAGAATCCTTCTGGCTTTCCTTACAACTTGACCCACAATGACTTGTGGCTTTGTGTCACCAAGCGACAACTTCCTCTTCCATAAAACCAGGGTAATAACACAGTCTATCTTTACAGCTGTTCTCATGCAATCCGTACTTACCGAGTTCCTCCTCTGGGCCACATTCTGTGCTAGGCACTTGGGATACTGCCAGGGAAGAGACAAAAGTCCTGCCTGGGTGGGCTTCCACCACAGTGAATGGATTAAATGAGACAACTCAAGGAACTTCTAAGCATAGTGTTTGACCCATGCTAAGTGTTCAAAAAAGCCCCAGTAATTATCAAGGTGAGGGCCTGGGCATCCGTGGGGACAAGAGCTAGAATTCGAGGCTTGGAGGAAATGTCATTGCGAACCTTGAAGGCGGGGTGCAGAGGCTCTGGGCTCCAGCAGGTGGCAGCAGCTGCAGACACATCCATCTGCAGACTCATCCCGGAGGCCCTGAGAGGAGGCTAAGGGGAGGAGGGACCGCCTGATGAATGCGAAGCTCAGGCTCTTATCCTCTGGATCACAACAAAAGCCTGTTCTTTCGGAGGAGTGTCTGGTGAAAACAGAGCTCCTTATCTTATCGTCATCTCTGGCTTTGTCCTTTCAAAAGCAGCCACTTAACCCTCTGCAGCAGGGATCCTTCTTGGCCCTGCAAGACAAACCTGAGCTCTCCTAGGCAGAATTCTCCAGCTGGAAGAGACCTGAGAATTTGTAGGTTCAGAGGTTTGCAAAGTCCAGTGCCTCCTGGGACCAGGCAGTATTGAATGCCTTCCAAAGCTCTCCCTGACTCTGAGAGGTGGGGGGGGAGTGGGAGGGGGGGGGGGGGGGGAGTGCAATTATGGCGCGTGGTGGGAGAGGCCACAGATCTGGACTTCAATGTGACACTACATGTTTTCAAAGCCCAGTGGCACTGCCAGAACCTGTCACCTGGATTTGCCTGAGCCCTCCAGCTTGTGAGGTCCAGACAGTAGCTCACCACAGGATTTCCTACTCAGCACAGCTGCCCTGGGACCAGGGCCGGCGGGGGTGGGAGGGTGGGAGGGGGGGGTGGGGGGTGCGGGGGTGGTGTGTAGCTCACCCAAGGCCGCCCAGTGAGTTGGGCACAGCCCAGGGCGGAATGGAGTTTCCATCTGCTGGCTCTGCCTCAGCAGCTACACCCAGAGCCACAAAGAGGGGTGTGTGTGTGTGTGTGTGTGCATGTGCATGCGGATGAAGAAAAGCAAAAATATGTTAAAATACAGATCATAGCCCAAGATGACTGTGCCTGGTATAATTCGACCATTACAGATGAAGACACGAGCAGGAGATGCAGAGGACCTTGACCAGGCATTTACCACATGCCAGGCCCAGGCTAAGCACTCTGTGGATATACGCATTTAATCCTTATAGCTGCCCCGCCCAGGCAAGAATGACCAACACGCCCACTTTACAGATGTGAAAATCAAGGGCACGGAGCCATCTGCTCAGTTTCCCTAAGCTGGAAGGGGCAGAACCTTAATCCTTCACTTTGAGAAGGAAGGCGGTCAAAAGAGGGCTCCTAGGCTCCACCCCAGGGGAGGAAGCTGGAGAGGTGGTCTCCTGAGAGGCTGGGGGGCCAGGACCCAAGCCTGCTGGCCTTCTGAGAAATCACCCCCTGCCTGCATAGGCTGCAGGCCTCACACCTGTGTGCAGGCTCAGGCGCCTTTGTGGGGAAGGTGACATAAGGACACAGGAAACAGAAATAGGCCCAAAACAGGAAAACTGTGGGAGGCAGACTTAGAAAGTGGCCCTGGCCCCCTGGCAGGGACTGGTCCCCAAAGCAGCTGTGGGACCTACCAGAAGCGGGGTGGATGCCTGCCCTCCCACGAGGTCACTGCAAAATGGAGTATGGACGTGGAATAGGAGGGAAAAGATGGCCGGAGCCCCTTCCCTTTCTGTCCCTCTTTGTTTATCTGAACACCTCCCCCCACCCACCCACAATAACTGGTCTCCTCCACTCTTGCTTCGCACTCAGATACACCCTGAATGTTTAGCACTTTTCTGGGGGTTTCCAGCTGGCCAAAGCCCTCAGAGTTACAATGTAACAGCTGGGCTATGCCTCCTCAGCAATTTCCAGTTTATTCCTGAAGCGATCCCCCAGCCTGTTTTCTCATCTGTAACATGGGTGAATGATATTGACCCTATAGGGCAAAGCTGCTGTGAATGTTCAAGAGAAGAGTCCAGTGCCCAGCATGGTGGAGACGCCCGGGGAACTCTGTCAGTTGTGTTAATGCTTTCTCAAGACAGTCTTCTGTCTTGACCTTCCCATTCCCCCAGAACAACCACAGAAATAAAGATCCTTTGGTTTGGCACTCTGGGTGGGCTCTCTCAATGAATCAAAAACCAATCAAGAAAATGAATTCACAAAAAAAGTTTAAATGGAAAATAGTGGCTTAATGTGCTTCTCCTCCAGGGTAAGATTTGCATTTTAACAGAATTTTTCAACGCCTTAAGTTCAAAGAGTTAGGAATGGAGGGGGTTTCCAGAAGAAATCGGGCTGCTGGTATAAATGCGCAGCTGAGAGGCGCGATGGCTCTGATGCTGAGGGAAACCGGGGAGCAGAACACAACACACTGTAACTGGGAATCACCCCCTTCTCATCTCCACCACACTGCACACACACACACACACACACACACACACACACACACACCCCTCCCCAGTCATCTAGTTATAGGCACCTTGAGTGAGAGCTTCTTCTCTCTCTACTTCCATTTGCTAATACACAAAATGGCATCATCATAGCTGTGTTGTAGGGTTATCATCAGGAGAGTCAGATGAGTTACTACATGTCAAATTCCTCCACTGCACCCAACATCTAGGAAGCACTATGTAAGGGTCACTGTGTTAATGACCAGATTGACCTTCATACTGAGTTCTTTCAACTGTAACACATTAGTGAATCTTATTCCGTTTAAACTCACTTTTGAAGATACGCATGCCACATTTTTTTTTTTTATTTCTTGAAATCTTAAAGGCCTCTCAACACCATCCACATTTGGATTCCAGAAGAACTAACAGTTTAGCAATACTCTAATAGTTAAGCAAAAATCAGTTTGATATATTAGGAAGGACATGGGGCAGAAGATGATTCAGTGCTGCTGACCTTGGAGCTATTGACCCTGGACAAAGTCAGACCTCTCTGAAACAGGAAACATTCACAGAGTCCTTTGAGGATCAAATAGCATCATAGATGTTAAAGAGTTTAAGTAGAAAGCTATTATGACTACCACTACCACAAGGACTTCTAGAAGTATAGTCATGAATGCTATGACCATTTAACTTATTTTTCTCCCCACTGCCTGCTCCAGCCCTCAAATGCAACATTTCAAAAGCTAATGCTGTCTGCTTGGGCCGCTAAAACAGAATAGACTAAAACAGACTGGGTGATGTAAGCAACAGAAATCTATTTCTCACACTTCAGGAGATCGGCAAGCCCAAGAACAAGGTGCTTATAAAGTAGCTTCATTCTGACCCTTCTTCTCTTAACTTGTAGTCAACAAATTAAGTCAAGAAGTTTCACCCTGTGCTTGCCTGACCTCCTCTTTAGGTGTGCACAGAGAGAGTGGTGATCTCCTCTGGTGACTTTTCTTATAAGAGCACTAATCCCATCATGAGGGCCCCACACTATGATCTAATCTCTACCTAACTGCTTCCTAAAGACTCATCTCCAAACACCATCATACTGAGGGTTAAGGCTTCAACATAGAAACATTCAGTCCATAAAATCAGTCCCTAGAAAATGCTTATGGGGTGACTGGGCTGCTGGTATGTATGCTGCCAAAAGCTGGTGGGTGGAGATGTTCTGGCTTAAGAATCAGAGCAATAAAGCTGGTGCAACCACTCTGGAAAACAGCATGGAGGTCTCTCAAAAAGTTGAAAATAGAGCTACCCTACGACCCAGCAATTGCGCTACTGGGTATTTGCCCTAAAGATACAAACGTAGTGATCTGAAGGGGCATGTGCACCCGATGTTTATAGCAGCAATGTCCTCAATAGCCAAACTATGGAAAGAACCTAGATGTCCCTCAACAGATGAATGGATAAAGAAGAGGTGGTATATATATACAATGGAATACTATGCAGCCATCAAAAGAAATGAATCTTGCCATTTGTGATGACGTGGATGGAACTAGAGGGTATTATGCTGAGCAAAATAAGTCAGTCAGAGAAAGACAATTATCATATGATCTCCCTGATATGATGAAGTTGAGAGGCAACGTGGGGGGTTTGAGGGGTAGGAAAGGAATAAATGAAATAAGATGGGATCAGGAGGGAGACAAACCGTAAGAGACTCTTAATCTCACAAAACAAACTGAGGGTTGCCGGGGGTAGGGGGGTAGGGAGAGGGCGGTTGGGTTATAGACATTGGGGAAGGTATGTGCTATGGTGAGTGCTGTGAAGTGTAAACCTGGCGATTCACAGACCTGTACCCCTGGGGCTAATAATACATTATATGTTAATTAAAAAAATTTTTTTAATAATACATTATATGTTAATTAAAAAAAAAAGAATCAGAGCAAGAAAAGGGGGAGAAACAGGCTGACACTCTTCTTGATGAGAAAGGAAGATGACAAGGCTTATTCTTACGCTACCATATCTGCCCATGGTAGGGAACAATATGGCACCATTTTCTCTTATGGAGAGCAGGGGATCTCATCACAAACCATGCCTTCACTTCATTTTGTGAAGTCATCTCACATCTCTGTACTTGAGTTTTCTCATCTGCAAAACAGGGACCAAAATGTCACACATCTCCCAGTGAGTTAGAAGCATTTAGCAGAATACCTGACGTGGTTCATGGCAAGGAAATGGCAGTTGTGAATCAAGGACACTTGAACAAGGGAGGGACATTAACATTCATGCTACAGAATGGAAGCTCAGAAGAGCTTAATTTGTGTTTGACTCTGAGTTCTTAGGTAAAATATTTAGCTTCTCAGTTTCCCTGTTTATAAGACAACCAAACAAAGATTTCTTAAAGTGTCTCCATGAAGAATTCATTCCATTAGATGTCCCATAAGAAGGGTGCCATGGCCATGAAGTTTTGGGCAAAGCTTCATTCCCTCCATCTCTAAGAGACCCACTGGGCATGGGATGGAGCTGGTAGTGAAATGTTCAGGACTTCTCTGAACCAACTGTGTATTCAGTGATATCATACTAGTAGCTTCAAATTAGTCATGGTGGGAGTATTTATACTCCAGACATTGGCACATGCTCAAAATTGGGGATACATTTTTTCTCAGACAGCTTGCTGTGCAGCATTTACTAACACACAATTGGTGCAAATACATGTTAGCTTGCTCATGTCTCTGAGAACTTCAACAACAAACTCATTGAACTGGTGTTTCCCAAACATTTCAAACCACTGGACCACTTCAGTGACAGTGCTCAGAAAACCTTCTGGAAAACGAAGTACTAGATCATTCCATGGCCCTTTTATTCTACCATTTTCCCATTAGAGGATGCAACTACCGAGTTACTGAGCTGGGAGGGACCCCTGTGGCCTGAAGGCTCAATTCAGGCCTTCAAACTTCACCATACTTACTGACAAAGAAGTACCCTTCCACAGTTTCATGAGATTTTCAGACTGATGTCTTGGGCAAATGAAGGCTTCCTTGCATTTTTCAGGTTTATCAAATGTATGGTCTGCCATAAAACTTTGCATGTGATGGTCCTGCTGTCTAAACACTACCTTCCTTCTGGTTAACATCTCCTCATCCTTGACATACATCTTGAGCTACCTCACTTCTTGGGGTAGAGCTAAGCCTTCAGTCAATGAGATTCCGCCAATCCCTCTGATATTTCTATAGAACCCTGGTCTTTGTCTTCAAGGCATTTATCTTGTGGTAGCTGAAATGTGGTCACGAAGTCTTTGAAACTTTTCCCATCCAATCCACTTCTACACTACTTTGGCCACTGTAACCTGCTCTGATCCATAGGATATAGAAGCCTTTCCCCACTCCCCTAGCATGTAGCCTGAGACCTTTATGCTCATCAACTCAGGACAGATGGAGAAAGACTGAGATAATTCTGGTCTAACATCAAAAATCAGATTACGAAGGAAGAATAGCCCTGAAAGCCAGATTATTTTGTGAGAGATTTCACAGATTCTTCTCTTCCCCTTTGGTCCCGAATTCATAATCCTAGAAGGGCACAGACTTTAGATTTTTCTGATGCCACCTCTGTTGTGGACAAGATTACAGGAAGTTTAAAGATTTTAGCACAGACAGTGTTAGCTACAATGTGTTAGCTTAAGCTACACTCTAGGTGAAGACGGCTGCCCCAGGGAGAAGTGTATATATCAGAGGCACTTTCTTTGAATCATATGCAATTCTAGAAGCATTGACAATCCTTAAGTGAATAGTCTTTGATCATTAATAAAACAAACATCAGAAATGTGTTTTTACTGGCAAAATAACGGGTTTTAAATGAACACATTAGATGCTATAAATGGATTCTCATTGGGTAAGTCACTGGTATTCAAGATATATGACTTAGCCAGAGCCTTGTAGAGACAACTGTCTGCCCTTATATGGAAAGAGTGTAAAGTCTAATGAAGCCTGGTGCACATACTCTTAGGATGATCCCAGAGATTTGATTTACTGATGCTGTATCTAGATTAGCATCCTACCTGCCTCATGTGAACCCTCCATGATAGCTGGGGTTAAAGGACAGAGATCTACCACTAATGCAGCTTGCAAAAACATTTTGTACAAACCATTTTATGCCTGCTTATTAATATATATGTTTAAATAATGTGTCTAGTGTGTGTGACATAGGATGGTTGGAGACTTGCTTACATTATAACTTGGACTTCAAAAACATGAGTTGAATCCTTTTATTGCCCTGGGGTTTTGTTTTGTTTTGTTGTTTTTGTTTTGAAGCTCTTTCCAGATCATGGCACAGGGAGGAAAAACTGAAGCAGAGAATGGCAATTTCACTGAACAGATATGATGAGATTGGAGTTAGGGCTGATAGCATGGCTGTAACTTACAAGGCAGAGTTCTAGAGAAAGGAAGTCATACAGAGGAGCTTCAGATAGCTGTATAAGAATCTCCCAGAATCTGACTGAATACCAAGTGGCATGTGCACAGGACCAGAATCCACAAAGTTAGACAAAGAATAAATACAGTGGAGCTATGAGCTTAATCGAGATTCTGGAGCTTAAACAAAACTGAGAGATATTGTTGTATGTGTAATCGGAAAGGCCTCTTTGGTAATTCTGGGTACTCAGCTGACATAAGAAAGACTGCATCAGGGGAAGGATTACAACCATCCTGGAGTTAAGAATATACTAGACCTAATCTAACAAAGATTTTAAAAGCTTCAAAAGATCAAGCTCATCTATAAAGAAGTTAACTGCCTTCCAGACAAAACCCAACATTATTGAAAGGAAGACAACAAAATCCAGATGTTCAACAATGCATCATCCACAATGCCTAGCACATAATAGCATATGATTAGACACATGAACAAACAGGAAAATGTGAAGGAAGAAAAATCAGCCAATAATTAAAAGAGACCAAAAATACAGAGGTGATAGAATTGGGGAGCAAAGCTTTTGAAGCTACTGTTATAAATGTAGTCAAGGATACTAAAGGAAAATATAAACTTTATGAGAATAGATTGTGAGTCTCAAAAGAGAAATGGAAACTACATAGGAATGAATTGAAATCTAAAAACTAAAAAAACACCATATTCACCATGAAAAATTCACTGAATGGCATTAATAGTTGGTGAGATACTACAGAAAAAATATCAGGGACTCAAACTAATCAAATTAAAGCACATAGAGAAAAAAAAAGCTGAAGAAAAGGTAACTGAATAGAGCTTTAAAGACCTATAGGGTAACATCAAGCCTAACATATATCTTCAAGTTCTTGAAGGAGAGGAGAGTGAGAGATGGGCAGAAAAATGTATTTTTGTGAAATGTTGCCAAAATCTTTACAAACTAGATGAAAAATATAAACCCAGAAATCCAGGAAACTCAACACACCTGAGGTGGGATGAATGAAAATAAATCTATACTAAGACATGTCACAAGAAATCTGCTAGAAACCAACAATGAGAATAAAATTTTAATAGCAGTCAAAGCAAAAGGACACATTACATACAGAAGAATCACAGAAATTGTGGTTGCTTTCTCATTAAAAAAGAAAAAAAAAAAAAGACCAACAACAAACGTGAGCCAAAAAATGGTGGGATGGTATTTTTAAGTACTGAAAGAAAAATCCTCTCTACCTAGAGTTCTATGTCTAGTGAAAAAAATCCTTCAGAACTGGAGAAATAAACTCATTGTCATACTAACAAAAACTAACCAAATTTATCACCAGCAGAACCTCACAAAAATAAAAGTTCCTAGGAGCAGTAAATTGGTAACAAATGAATACTGAAATCTACACAAAGAAATAAAGGACACTTGAAATGATCAGTACCATTAAATAAATTTCTAGCTTCTAAATAATTTCTAACTTCTTTACATTTTAAAGTAATTGATCATTTAAAGGAAAAATAACAGCAACATATCATGGATGTTAAACGTGTGTAAACAAAATATCTGACAACAATAGCACAAAAGATAGGAGGGAGAAATAGATTCTAAATATTGTTGAATAAATATTGTTGAAGATTTCTTACACTATATGTGAAGTGGTGTAATGTTATTTGAAAGTAGACTGTAGTCAGTCAACAATGCATGTTTTAAACCCTAGAGCTACCACTAAGTAAAACTATTTGTTGAATAAATGAAAGATTTGTTCTAGGTATCAAAAACCTACCTTTTATGTAACTGTTGACTGAATTAGATGTGACATTTGTCTTCTCCCTAACACTTTGATTCAGTGGGATAAAACAGCGGGCAATTTTCACAAGGGCAAAGGAAGGATGAATGGGGAGAAGGATAGGGTAAATTTTCTGCTTCACTGTGCCTAATACAATGCTCCAATTGTTAGAATGTCAAATTAGATTCAACCAGACAGTACTGTAAATTCCAAGGGAAACAAAATATTCCAGGAAAGTCTTCCAGCCAAGACCTTAGCTGGCCTCCTGTGGTGACATTCCGTAAGAAATATTCCAACTTACATTTTATGAAGGATTGGAATTGACAAAGTTGTCTTGCCTGCTCATGTAAATACTTGAAAGAAAACAAGAAGTTTTTAGAATATGACTTTTCCTTCACTTTCCATGTCTGTTTGAGACAACACCTCTTACATTTTCTCTTCTGACTTAGGTCTTGATATTCATTCTGCACATTTCATAAGTTCTGTGCAGTAGATTTAAGAGAATTACATTTGGGGCACAGGATACTGGTATTGCCAGGCAAATGAAAACCAAGCCTTCTTGATGGTAGAAAGGATAAAATCTATTACCAGGGAAAGCTTCTATTCATGGTGTAACCCCCAAAGCATTATATAATCAAAGAACTGATGTATTTCCACAAAGCATTATCTAGTTCTCCTTTTAAAGGAGGAGAGATTAGCAGGGTCACAGAGAGGACTAGGAATGGGGTGGATCCCCAGGAGACTGGCTCTGAAAAGCATGGAGTTTAGTGACACCCACCTTCTCCCTTCTTCCTGGAAGCTTCTCTGCCCTTTTCTCTAGTCTTCTGAATAGAACTCCAGGGTAGGCTGTTTGGAATCAGCATAACAGTGTGGGTAATTATAATAATCATTTTGCATGCATGTAGCTCTTTAGTTCCAAAAAACTCAAGGGCAATGTCGAAAGAAAAGCACAACTCTCAGAACCTTGGTCAGCTTGTAAATCAGGATTCCTTAACTAGGGGTTTGAGGCCAACCTTGGCTGTTGGAGCATTGCCTCGGCAAATTGCCTGAAGTGGTTTGGAGAATATATTCATGCTTTCTTTTCCCCAGGAAGATGGTCCTCAGATTTATTGTGAGAACTGGCGATGGGGTTGGGGGGTTGGGAAGATTAGGTTCCAAAAAAAGAGTAAAGTCCATGGTGGCAAAAGATGCATTTCTCTTTCAAAAATTAGGAGGCAATAACAAATATTTCATCATTTAATTTGATCATTTAATCACTGAAGCTGAGCGAGAGAAGAAGAATGAACACGCAGAGTATATATTTTCTGTCTCGCGGTCTCTGAGGTGAATATGCACCTATTTTAAGGAAATCATTTTAGTTTGGAGAATGTATGTGCTTTTCCAAAAGCAAATAACTTTAAAGGTTCAAAGGGGATTTAAACCAAAATATTTCAGTGACCGAAGTCCTAATTGTTTCCATTCTTTTTTGCTGCTATCACAGCTGAACAGTCTGCACTCCAGTACAAAGCTGGTCCTCTCACACCTACACTGGGCTTCATGTCCCCTCGCCTTCAAGGACATGGTTCCAACAGCCCTTCCTACTGTCTTCTAGACCAGAGTTAGGCCGACCATGGCCTCTGGGTCAAATCTAGCTGGCCCCTGTTTTTCTCTTGCCTGCAAGCTAAGAATGGCTTTGACATTTTTAAATGCTTCAGGAACAACATTTTTAAAAAAGAAGACTATCTATGATATGTGACAATTCTATGAAACTCAAGTTCCAGTGCCCACAAACACTTGGATGTCACAGCAAGTCAAATTGCTATGCCAGTTTCTCAGTGTTTACTCTCAATTGCTCTCACACCTCCTTGTGGAGGGGAAACAGAAAGGTTTTGGACTGGCATGGGTTCCGGGACTGCACTGGGGAGCCTTGCTTGAGAGCACCCCTCCCTGGCCTCCCCTGGCTGTGTTCCTGGCCACAGAGTGAGGATTCTGTGGAGCCAGGAGCAGCTCCCACAAGGACGCGGCATGCCCTGGGGATCCTACTCTGGGCATCCTGGACCCTGGAGACCAGACCCAGAGCTCAAGTAGGCCTCCTCCTCCGGTTCATGCTGGCCGCCATGTATACCTCTAGCCATGAAGGGCACCTGTTTGTGGTGCTTTGGATGGAAAGAGAAGGGGAGAGGGCCGTGGGCCTGGGCCCATTCTGCATGTCCTGCCATGTCTGGATGCAGAACTCTGAGCAGTCTGGAAAGTCTTTTGGTCATGAGCAAAGTCAATTTCAAGATAGGAAGATAGAAGCTTACTTAACAGATTATTAGCTTGACTTAAAACTTTTAAATATTTGGATATATGGTAAATAGGCTTCCATTTGAACTCTTACCTGGGACCCCATAAATACTACAGGACTTGCTTAACAGAATATGGGAGAAATGATAGGACGCCATTTTGCGATTAGGTTACAGAGACTGTAGTTTCTATCTGGGATGCTCTCTCTCATTCTTTCTTGGATTTCTGGACCTGGGGAGGCAGCCCCGTGTGTGTTTGGTGGGGGAGAGAAGCTGATGACAAGGGAATGGGTCCTGCCAACAACCATGTTGCTGGGTTTAGATGCAGGTCCTACCCCAAAGTCCAGCCTTCAGATAAGTGCAGTTTAACTGTCACTGGATAGGAGACCCCAGGCCTCAGGTAATTAGCTGAGTTCTTCCCCATATTCTTGACCTAGAACCTGGGAGATAATTTTTGCTGTCTTAACACTACTAAGTTTGGGGTATAGCAATATTTGTTGCATACCAATAAATAACTAATGCTCTCACACACATGAATCTACACATTTTAAACGATCCTAGGTATATGTAAATAAAGGCATAGAAAAAAATACAGACAAAAATGATGGTAGTTACCTCAGGGGTGGAATGGGTTTGGTGTTTGTTACAAGGAGTGGTCAAAGAGATATTAGCTTTATTTGTACACTTTCAGTTTTATTTACTGAGAGAACACGTTCATGGGTTGGTGGTCTAATTAAAAATTAATAAAACAAGATGTTGTTAAGTTGTGGCTTTCCTTGGGAGAGGCAGCCAGTTTTCAGTTGCTGTGCACTGCAGCTGGAGGGTGAATGTTTGCCTCCAGAATGATTTGAAGAGGCTTCCACATGCTCCCCTTCCCCTCGTGAAACATTTATGAATGAGTTGTATTTCTAGTTCACGGCATGTTTTGTCATCACACTCCATGCCACAGTCTATGACCATTTGGGAAAAGTGTGTTGAGGCAAGAAGGAAAGGTCAAGTGAATGAAGAGAAAATGTGTTCTTGGGAAACAGGAAGATGGTTGCAGAGGGGGCCCTGAGATTTCAAAAGTCTGTGTGATTTCGTCTATACTTATAGTATCACTGACTTAAAACAATACACAACTCTACTTCCTAAAATCCTGGAATGCCAGCCATTGGAGGGGAACTACTTTAACCAAGGTCCAAAGTGGAGATTTCCTTTTCTATCAATTGGGGATAAGCCAGAAGTCCACTAGAAAATGCATTTCTAGCTGCTAAAAAGAGCAATCTCATTAGAGCAACTAATATTCATTGAACTCATACTATACATCAGGCATGTGAGCTGTAATCAACACTTACAACCCAATATTATGAGGATGATACTACTATTAACCTGATTTTTAAGAATAGCTCATAAAAGCATGCAAGTGAGATAACTTGACCAAGGTCACCCAGAAATTGGGAAAGCTAGAATCTATACCCAGATAGCCAGACTCCAGAACCTAGGCTATTAGTGGCTGTTTTGTATTCTCTGTCACTCTATCTCCTCTGCCTTGTGGCCCTCATCAGCTTCTTGGGTAGACATGACAGTTCTAAAGTACTATCTACAAACTCTTTAACATCCTCTTGAGAAATAGTGTCTGTTTCCTCGTTCAAATCTGGAGGGCCTCTTTGACAAGAGTAATGCTTATGTGACTTCTGATGCTAAGTCACTAAAGGCAGTAGAGATTTTGCCTTATTCTTAGGTACACTTGCTTTCAGAACACAGCCTCCATGTTATGAGGAAGTCTAAGCCACAGGGAGAGCCCATATGTAGGTAATATGATCCATAATCTCACTCAGATTTTAGCATTTGAAGAGAATCCACCCTCAGACATATGAGAGAGAAAATCTTAGGGATGACACCAGGCCCAGCTACCATGTGACTACTACTGCATGAGAGAGCCAGTGCAAGTGTCCAGGAAAACCCCAGAAACATCAGATAATAATAAATTAACTGTTACTTAAAGCCACTAAGTTTTGGGGTGATGAATTACACGGCAAGAGAGAGCCAGACCCATGGATATCCCAGAGCTAGAATTAGGCAGGTTCAATTCATGGCAAAGGATAACCAATAGAGTAAGAGAACTAGTAAAAGAAAATCTCATCCATCCACCTTACTGATCTTCCAGCCACTGTCCAGAGGTAGAACTGAAAAACTGGTTTCACCAAGTATCTAAAAACATTTGAGATATGTAGCAAATGAGTATAAAGCAAACACTCTACAAACATTTGAAAAGCAAAACCAGTGCTGGAGAGGTCACGAGAGCTGCCGTTCAATGAAAGACGCCACGGTGTGAGGCAGTATTAAGTGCTTTGCAGGTGTACTTCTATTTCGCCTTGGCAACAACACCGTCAAGGAATTATGATTAGCTCTGTTCCTTGAGGTATAAGAAGCAGAGAAGTATTTACAAGTTGCTTTCATAGCTAGTAAGAGGGTGTATTAGTAAGGGCAGGCTAAGGTGCTATAACAAAAAGACCCCAAAGCACACTGGCTTAAAGGAGACAGAGGTTTTCTTTTCTCTCACCAATCAGTCCTGAGAGAGACAGCCCAGGCTGGCAGCATGTCCATGTCTTTTCATACATGG
Organism: Lutra lutra; assembly: GCF_902655055.1. Taxonomy (NCBI): domain Eukaryota; kingdom Metazoa; phylum Chordata; class Mammalia; order Carnivora; family Mustelidae; genus Lutra; species Lutra lutra. The sequence continues at coordinate 184,056,132 of NC_062278.1, read as the reverse complement.
CTTCCATTTCTGAGCCCAAGAGGGTCACCCAGTTGTTGTCATCTCACCAGATGACAGAAAGTGTAAAGGACCCAGGAACACCTATACATTCCTTTAAGGGTATGAACCAGAATTGGCACACAGCACTTTTACTCACAGCTTACTGGCCAGCACTAGCTCACCAGGAAACTACACTGGAGCTAAGGGGCTTACTTACAAAGATGTAAGCCATCTCAGTTTATGCCTTTGCCTAGTATATCAGTTAGCTTTTGCTGCATAATAACCATCCTCAAACATAGTAGCTTAACATGATATAACATGTATTATTTCTCACAGTTCTCTGAGTCAGTTGGGTGGCTCTTTAGGTCTAGGCTGTCTTGGTTGATTTCAGAGGTTAGCAAGTAGCGAGGCTGGGTTTGGTTGGTCTAGGATAGCCTTACTCACAAGACTAGTGACTTCGCAGGCCAGGTGGCCTAGGGACTCTCTGCTGACAGAGGAGAGCCACCCTGTGGCCTTCCATCCTTCAGCAGATTGTCTTGGTTTCTTTGCATGGTGGTTTCAGTGTTCCAAAGAACAGCAAGAGAGAGCAAGACCTAATGTCCAAGGGCTACTTGTGTCAGATTAGTTATTGTCCCCTTGGCCAAAGCAAGTCCCTGTGCCAAGCCCAGGGCAGGTGGGAGGATGGGTCCACAGGAAGGCATGAATACAGGATGGTCGGAAAAATGTGTGGGTCATTCCTGCTGCTATCTACCACACCTTGCAAAGCACCCTGGGCACCTATCTCATTCCAGGGTGTTGCTGTGGGACTGTTACAGGCATGGCAGGGATATTAGTGTTCTGGAGATTCAGGTCCTGAGTATCTCCCAACCTGCTTGCACTTTGAGCATGAGGTGAGATGCACCATTGAGTACACTCTCTCTTGACAAGTTGACTTGCTTCTTGTAAGTGACTTGGTAGCATTATTATTATGGACCTGTATACTCTACGACCTGGTACCTGTTATGTAGAAAAAGAAGCGATAAAAAAGATTTTGGGGGAACCTTTGGTGACAAGCTTCAGTGTACACCCATCCCCCATACTCTGCTTTCTCCGTTCAGAGTGATACTGGGGAAGGTAGGTGGTAGGTTACCTGGCTACTGAGCAATAGCATTGAACTCGAACTTGGGAGTTTGAGGCCACCGAGTCTGACATTTTTGGTCCAGGACCAGGGTCCTGTATCAATGGCAGTAGATTAGGTTTTATTAATTAGGGGGGTGATTCTCAACTCCCACTGTGCATTAGAATCACCTGTCGAGCTTTTCAAAAGCTAGGGTCACCTGCACTTGCTACCAGAGTAAGGGAAGAGGAATCCTTGGGGGAGGGGCCCAGACATTTTGTGTTTGTTTATCTAGAAGCTCCCCCAACCCCATGATTCTTATCTGTTGCCATTGAAAGCACTGAATAAGAGTGTTTCCCTCTCACAGAGTTAGGAGGCTGGTCTTTACTCATTCATCCTACCTGCCAGCTGGACAGTTCAACTGGCAGCAAGAAACAGAAATGGCAGATGTCCCAGTAGGAAGGATCCTGGAACTCTGAGCCCTCTAGATGGACTGGTAGAGACCCTTTAGGGAACCCAACAGAGGGGGGCATGGCCGTACTAATGTAGAAACAGGTCTTCCGATCTGCTCAACCAAAAGTACGCCATTCTTGGGTGATTTCCAATGGAAGTCAAGAGAGCAATATTCCAGCTATCAGGTTGCCTTGGGCAGAGGGTTTAATGAACAGGACCTCTCTCTGATTAAGAGAAAAGACAAAGGGAGTCTAGTGTGAGTGCCAATGGAGGAAGGGCAATAAAATGGTAAAACACTGCTATTCCGTTGCCAACAGCAGCAGGCAATTGCTAGGCACCCACTGGTACCAGTGCTGTTATGGCTCTGGATACAATAGCCAGGCCTGTAGCTTTGGCCAATCCACAGTGGAATCTGTGGCCCTGGGCCAAGGACTGAAGGTAGGGGACCTGGTTCTCACTGTTCTCCATCTGCCCCTTACTCGGTGTGACTCAAGACACACCCAGTTCTCCTGGCCACCTCCCTCTGGCACCCTCCCAGGCCTGCCCACCCCGGGGGCAGCATCCTCTACGACTCAGAGCGCCCCCCCCCACCTCCCCCACGCACAGCACAGCAAAAGTTACCCAAGCTGTGCTTACTGCAGGGAGCAGCTGTCTATCTGGAAAGAAAAGGGCTTCGGAGTCAGGTGTTCCCGAGCTCAGATCAGAACAAGGTCACCCACTAAGCTCTGAGACTTTAGGCAAGTCATTTATCCTCAATGAGTATTAGCTTCCTCCTCTACCAAGTGGGGACAATCTCATTATAACAACCCTGTAAGACCAGTGCTCAAGTGACCTAAGGTATGAAAAACATCCTTGGTGGGACTCAACGGTAGTATGGATTTAATCTCAGGACTTCACAACTAATCAAAATATGCCTTCTGGCTTCTAAAATATTTGCATTTTAAAAAGAAACTAAGAGTTCCCTGGAGAGAGCTCTATGGGTTGGGTCTTTGGAGGCAAGGTAAGAATTACCATTGGGAATGCCTTGCATCTGGCCAGTAATGGGGGGTCTAATTGGAAGAAGGATGCCCTTTGGAGGCTTCAAATCCCACCATGTGGCTGGTGTGCAGACTGGATAACCTGTTTCAGAATCACCCAGAGAACCTCCTCCCTGGGTGAGTGGGTATGGCAAGAAAAGCTGAATTTCATTCCACCACCCTGCAGGGATTCTGATGCAGGGTACCTCTGAGGAGGTCCCCTTCCCTTCCTCCACGTAAGGTCCTGCTGAGGGGGATTTCTGTTTCATGACCAGTGCTTCAGGAATCCATTTGGTGAAACAAAACCAAAGATGACTTCCAGAAGGTTTTCACATCGTGAGAGACATTTCTTCATGTCAGGCCCAGCTCGTGCAAAGCTGGTTTCTCACACACTGAGTAACCTTTCAGAGCCACCCTGCCTTGTTTGAAGGGAGAGGATTAGAAAAGAGTTACAGGAAATTTTCCTATGCATCATGTCACCAAAAAATAGCCTTTTATTTCTTCTTATCCAATGATGAGAAAGGTTAATAGCAGTCTAAAAGCAAAGAGTTGAGAAACTCACACTTTAAAAATGCGGATGAGTAGAAGTCAAGCTCACGTTTCCTGGGCCCATCTTATCTTTGGCTGGGGTGTTTACCTTCGCCATGGCTGAAGGATCGTGTCACCAAGAGGCATTGTTGACAGGGCATTTGGGTTATTCAGGGGATTCTGAAGTTCCTGGTTTTATTTGCACAGGTTCTCTTCCTCCACACCCCCGCCCCACCCCCAACCGTCCCTTGGGGAAGCCCAGAAAGAGCAATTGGCAGCTGTTGCCAAAGTCCCACAGACACCTGAGCCCGAATGCTCCTGGCGATGTCACAGTCTCTTGGACAACATTTAGGAGGCCATTTGGAGGGATGGAATCTGTAAGTAAGGAGCCCAATCATCATTTAAACTGGTTGGTGTAGCCAAAAAGGGAAGTCATTGACTTAGGTAACTGGGAAGGATCTGGAAGTAGTCCTCAAAATTTAAGGCAGGATTCTCGGATTAGAGCTGGTGCTACCGTGTTCCCAGCCTAAACCTTTTCCTTACCAGGCTATTTCTGCTTATTTCATTCTCTCAGGCTGCCCCATTTCAAAGGCTTCCTCCATGCTATGGGAAGGTGACATGCAGCTCCCCGCTGACACAGCCTCTCACCCTTGTCCATCCTTTATATCACAGAATCTACAGTTGATCTCCGAGGAGGGACTCCGATTGGTCCCTTCCTAGTTTCTGGCCGCTACTCCATGGACCAATCAGCATTGCTGGCTGAGTGGGATATGAGGATGGGCCAGACTTGACTAGCTCACATGCCCATTTCTGCCCAGGTAGAACAATATGGGAGACCTTTCAAAAAAAGGTCAGTGGTAAATACTTGCTGGACTGGTAAAAGCAGCAAAAGTGATGGACCATCTTACCATTTTGGGGCAAGAGACTTACCCAGGACCAACTAAACCTACCTCAGGGTACCAGCAAGAGGGGGTAGCTAAGAGCAGATATAGTTGAAATTGCTCCTACAGTTTTGATCAAATTTGGGAAGATTTCTTAATAGAAGTGGTCATGGTGGGGTGCTGGAGATGCAGTCAGTCGAGCATCCAACTCTTGGTTTTTGCTCTGATCTCGGGGTCATGGGATCAAGCCCTGCATTGGGCTCTGGGCTCAGTCGCTTGTCTCTATCCCTCAGCTCCTTCCCCTGCTCACACTCATTTGCTCTCTGTTCAAATGAATAAATAAAATGTATTTTTTAAGATTTTTATATTTTATTTGACAGAGAGAGAGAGACAAGCAGGCAGAGCAGCAGAGGGAGAGAGAGAAGAAGGCTCCCCACGAGCAGGGAGCCCAATTGCGGCACTCAATCCCAGGACCCTGAGATCATGACCCCAAGCCGAAGGCAGAGGCTTAATCAACTGAGCCACCCAGGCGCCCAAAAAATACAATCTTAAAAAAAAAAAAGTACCCATGGCATAACTTCCACAGAGAGCTTAAAAAGAAGAGTGGGCTGGGGGATTTATGACTGAGTCCTATGTGTTATTTTTAAAGGGCAAAATATAAAACTATCTTAAGTATCCAACAACAGGGGGCTGGTTTATGAATTATAACACATACCCATAACAGAACACCAGCAAGAAGATTTAACGGCTGAATACAATGGTAATGGTAAAGGTAGGAAGCAGGACAACTATCTACCATGTACTTACCTCCCCTCAAAAAAAAAAAAAAAAAAAAAAAACTAAACAGAAAATAGGCCTGTTAATCACAGGTGCCTTCAGTTTGGGTATTATGTTCCACTCACCATCCTTATCCCTTTATGCTTTTTCTTGTTTTGGTTTTGTTTGGGTTGACTTTCTCTCTTCTCCAGTGTGTACATCTTCCTTTGTAATGAGAATAAACAACAACTGTAATACTGTCCTCAACAAAACTGAAATATAGAGACTTCAGAATCACTGGAGGAGATAAAAAGAAAAAACTCCCCGAGTCCTAGAGAGCAAGAGCTAGGGCAGGGAGGCCGGTGATGGACACCGGCGGACGGGTGGGGAAGGCAGGACCCTGAGATGCTAACAATCCTTCTCTTTCTTCTGACTGGTAACAATTTTCCTAGTAGCTTTACATAGGTTATCTCCATTCACTCTTTCCAGTAATTCTAAGAAATTAGCACAATTATTTATTGCATCTCTAATGAGGAAGCTGAGTTTCGGGGAGGTTAATGGACTTGTCCCAGTTGCACAGCCTGCAAAGTGCGGGAGCTGCGATGGGAACTTTGCTCTTTGCACAGCAGCAAGAGGAAGTGTGGTCAGGGACTTTATTTCTCAGCTATCACAATGAGATGTCTTCAGGGGAAGGTGCAAGAAAGATTTCCCTCCAGTAAACACGAAAGGATGCGAGAACCTCCAAAACGCTTGTGAGAGCGTGAAATAACGAGACTCCTTTAAACAGAAACCAGAGTTTATAATCCCAGACAAAGGTAGAACTCGAGGCAGAAAGACAACACAGTCAGGTAGAAGAGCACCTGGCAGAGCATCCGTCCAGCTTATGGCTTTCAAGGATGAGGCCATGGAGGTGCAGAGAGGGTAGATGACTGGCCCCAATGTCACAAAGCAAAGTGAGTACTGTTGCCTGAAGACAGTCCATGCTTGCACTAGCAATGCAGTGCTCCTGGGGGGCTCCCATGTGGCAGTGCATCTTCTGCTATATAAGGAAGCAGGCACCTCGGTGGAATGAAACATCTGTGCCTGTCTCCTAGAAACACGATCCAGAGATGGATCTAGAGCAACAAGGGGCTGATTTGATAAGGACTCCTTGATACCGTGCTGGAAAATCCATTATGTTTCATCGCTGTTCAAAAGCCATTCTTAAAGACATTTCTAGAAAAAGTAAGAAGAACCTTTATATATTTTTCATAAATATATATGTATATTTTTAAAATGTATTTCATTTCTGTTACCCTGGGTCTTAGGTTGCCAAGGAGACAGTTATCAGCAGAACTAAACTCTTAGTGAATAATTAATTGTCTGTTCTCAGTGAGGTTGGAGAGAACTTACTTCTCAGAGTGTCTAAATAGGGTATGGCCCAAGACTGCTCTTGGGAAACAGAAAGGGAGTGAGGGCCTGAAGAAACAGCCAAATAAGAGGTGGGTGTGCAGGATGGAGACTTCCTCCTACCCCCAAAACAGAGCTAAGAGGAGTCACTGCCATTGCCAACTCAAGACCCTGACACCTGACCAGTGGGGAAGACCATGCCATGGGGAGTGCCATTTACATTTTCTTGCCCAAGAGTTCTCTCTGGTAGCCAGAGCTCTCCTGTTTCCCTGTGGTGGACCAGAAATATATAAATGGCGGTGGGGGGGGGCAGCCCTCAACCATGAGTGTTGGAGGGAGAACTCTCCAAAGGTGCTATCCACTGGCATCCCTCATCCTTCAGGGATTCAGCTATGCCCAGTCACATGGTTGCTCGCCAACACACCCTTTACTGGCTTCCCTCCTTTCTCTGGCTTACTTCTCTACTCCCCTGACAGCGCTTCCTGGAATCATCCCCCCGAATCAACTCCCTGTGTTCAGATCCCAGCCCTAAGTCTGCTCCTGGGACAACCTAAGCCAGATGGTCACATTATGATGTGAGTGAGAGGGTGGGTGGCAGGAGCTGGAGCCCTGCTTCCCATCCACTCTTCTGTTCTACCCTCACGCGTTAAAGGGTAGTCCATGAAACGGGATGTCCCGAGCTCTCCTTCTCGTTTTTGCCAAGTGTCGTACAGATCACATTCGCCTCAACTCAAATTGCTGGGTGTTCAGAATACAACTTGCACTCCAGTAAATGTGAAAGGATGTGAGTGGCTCCCAAACCCTGGTAGGAGTCCTTGCAATATATCTCAGAACTCCTACTCCTAGAGAAGGGTATGACCATGGCAGAGGAAAGGCCCCACTGGTGCAGGATTTGTTCTGGATCAGAGAGGCACTTGCGAGAGGATCCTATCCAATTACCACCAAAATCGCTACAACTCAGCTTCAGCCTGGGCTCACGGGTTGCTCCAGCTAAATGTGCAGAGGAGACGTGAATAGAGAAAACCCTCTGAACCTAGCATCTTCAGTCTGGACCTCTCCCGTTCAATTGCTTCTCATTTAAAGAGCTGCAAATCCCAGCTGAGACATAGCATAATCAGACATCTGTTTGGTGTATGAAATAATCCCGAACACCTGGAAGGTGTTCAACTAACTAACTAACTCAGGCTTAACTAACTAACATTCCTTTTTATGTAGAAAAGAACTTTAGGTTATTATTAATCCCACTCTGCAGCTCCATTATGCAAAGGACTTTATAGTACCTTGGGAGGGACTGAATCTTCTGGAACCATCACTGGTGCATAGAAGCAGGAGCCACACTCCATGCCTCCTCAAACATACAAATTAGCCACTTTCCCCCTAAACCCTTACTCAATTCTATGCTATGGAAATATATATAGTGTTAGGACAGAAACCTTTGTTCTTCTCCCAGTTCATTTCAAATCTGTCATGAGCTAACGGCATGAAAATTTTCTCCATGGGCCGAAAAAGCTGCCTATGGTAGGACATTGATAATACAGTGATGTTACAGGAACACTCAGAGAGCAGCAACTTTCTTTGCCAGCACTCTAAAAATGTCCCAACCTTTCTAGATTGTTCAAACGGAAACTCTTCTGCCCGCCCACCCCCTCAAGGTTTCTAAAAGAGGAGTTGTCTTGCCAGCACTAATGAGGCTTAGACTGTGGCTATCCATCTACTTCCCACTGGCAGCATGGTTGCTTCTGCCACAGGGGAGAAAGAAGGGTTTTGATCATTTGCACAATTACCAAGGTGAGGCAAATCTAACAGAGGGAGAATATGTTTATTATGAAACTCAAAACAACTTCCGGATGTGTGGGCGGAAGCGGGGAGAAGCCAAGAGTACAGGCAAACGGTCTTGAGTTCAAGTTCTAACTGAACTGGCAGTTCCCCAGCTGAGGGACCTCCGGCAAGTTACTGTACCTCCCTGAGCTTTGGTTTCCTCAGACAGTCATTGGAGGGATTTTAAGGAGATAATACACATCAAAAGTGCAAAGCTCAGGGCCTGGCCATCAGTCACGGCTTCCTGTAAATTGATCATATCTCATCTCCTCTTGTTCAAGTGAATGAAGCATCACCCGAAACAAGGGAGCAGGAAGGGGATTGTGGACATTTGCTTTTGCCTGCCTATCACTCCTCCTTCCGAGGACACACTTCCTTTTTCTCCAATAATAACCATTTTTATATGTGTTGAGTGAGGCCTACTGCCTGTCTTTCCAGCCAGGCGGGAAGGAGTCTCAGCCTTCAACCAACCTCCAACCTGCCCCAATCACAATGGGAGGATCAGGAAAGGGCCCATGTGTCAGGCAGCCTCCCTTCTGAGACCTCCCTGGAACTTTAGTCTGGTGGGAGATCTCATAAGAGATCCGCCCCGGGCTGAGCTTGCCGAGTGTGTATTTTGTGCACCTCACAGCTACCTTTCCCTCCAAATCTATCAGGGTTTCCTCAGAGAGGCAGAACTGGTGGAAGATAATATATCACTGGGGATTTATTAAGGGGATGTAGCCTCTTGCAGTCATTAAGAATGGTTCAACACTGTGCGCTGTTCTTTCTGTTTCTGGTTCAGGAATCTGACACCTGCAGGGTGGCCTGTCAAGAAGAAAAGATGGACGGGAAACAAGAGAAGCAAGGATACACTGAAGTCTCTGAGGATGGGCAGGAGTTCATGTGGAGGGAAGAGGACTGCATTCCTCTCTTCCCACCTCCCAAGCCACCCACACATCAAATGATGGAATTAAACCGGAGGCAATGCTGGCCTCCTTCAGCAAAGAGCTGGCCATGCACTTGGCCCAGGAGTCAGAGAGGCTGAAGGAGGATCTGGTAGAAGTTGGCAATGCTCTGAGCCCAAGCCTACACATGAGGGAGCAGAATAGGAGCAAGATGAGCAAGCCATGAGAGCAGCTCCTGGCCAGTGCTGGCCTTCCCAGTATGAAAAGAATTAGGACGGCTCCACTTCCAAATCTCATACAAAGTATGCCTGTGGCTCATATTAACCCAAGACTAGGCAGACAAGTAAATTTGGGGAAAGGTGGTTCTAGCATCTCTAAGTGGTCGAAACAAATCAGCTGTACTGGCTCTATGACAAGAACCCATGCAGGAGATGTGGGGAGAGCAAGAGCCCTGATGATAGCATTTCAGCCTCTGGATCCAGCCAAGTCTGAAGCTGTAACTACCCCTAGGATTTCCAGTGATGTAAACTGTTTGGCTGATGCTGGTTTTGAATTGGATTTCTGTTTCTTGAAAGTGAAAGTGGCCCGACCAATAGAAGTACCTAGTTCAGCCACAGTTACAGTAATTTAGTTTCCAGTTGTGTCAGAATTCCAGTAAAGTCTCTAACTTTGGCATCACAACTAGGAATAAAGCCTTGGGTGATAGAGAATGACAAGTACACAGCACTTTGAGTTTTGATGGGTAGAGAATTTGCTAAGCAATGGCAAGAAGGCTATGTATAAAACACTATTAATACCTGCTATGAACACACTCCCAAGCCCCAGGTATAACCTTTGTAGGAGGTAAGCTGGCAGATAGTAAGAAGCCAAAGGGACACCTAGACAGTACCTCCTCAGGTGGGGGGCCCCAGGCCCCCATACTTCAAATTTTCATTCTTATTTTTCAAGTCAAGAAACTTCCTCTGGTTGGTGTGCATATAATGGGTCATCTTTGCAAGGGGCAGGGGGAGGCTGACTCCCTTACTATATCTTTAAGAGATTGATAAATAAACCCATGTAAATTAATTTACAAGGGAGGATATATTTTTCCAGCGACTGGAATTCTTGTACTCTGTACCTAGGACACATCTTTCCCAGAGACAGTTCACCTAGGATGATGAAGATTAGGATACTTTTCTTGGAGAACACAGAATACTTTGAGGGAGATTTTACCCAAATGCTGGATCAGTCTGGTAAATGACTTCCCTTGTTCTCCAAAAGTGGATAGTTGTATCCACTTGTTCTATTCATGAAAACACTGATTTTTATGATAAGCCTCTTGAATATTTCCCAAATTGTGCACTGTCCCGGTTACAGATTACCTCTTAAGGTATCATATACAGATGTCCAACCTCATTGTTAAGAGGAGGCTTTTAAAAAAACAAGTTTTTGAAAAAAAAAAATCTTTCCTTCTCCCTCTTCCCTAGGAAAATTGTTTCTCTACTCACACCACTTCTGACACCAAATGTGTGGTTTTTCCATACTAAGCAATTCTCCAGTTCTCCACAGACACCCACTGGCTGTCCTATGATGTAATTCAAGCCTGATGCTAATTAGTTAGCACAGACCCCATAGGTTAAGGGCGCAGTCCCACAAGACTGCCCCTACTTCAGACACCAATCACAAGTAGTATGGGTCCTCAGGTTACCCACACCACTGTCTGACTTGGCTATACAAATTGAGGATTCCTAGAACTGTCTCCTTAAGTTCAAAAACTGGCTATAATAGCTCATAGAAGTGAGGGAAATATACTAGTTATACTCACTGTTTCATTATAAAAGATACAGATGAACTCCAAGATGAAGAGGTATATCGGGTGAGGTCTGGGAGGGTCCTAGTCACAGGAGCTTCTGTCCCCATGGAACTGGGTTGTGTGCACTCCCGACACGTGAATGTGTTCACCAACCTGGAAGCCCTCTGAACACAGGCATAACTGATTATTAATTCAGTCTGTAACTCCGCTCTCCTTCCCTGAGGATGGAGGATGGGGCTAAAAGCTCCAAGCTTCTAATTATGGCTTGGACATTTTGGGAACCAGCCCCTATCCAGGAGCCCACCAAGAGTCACCTCATTAGAACAAAAACCACTCCTACCACATAGGAAATTCCAAGGGATCTAGGGACTCTATATCAAGAACCAGGGACAAAGGGCAAATACATACCTTTTTTTTTTTTTTTTTTAAGATTTTATTTATTTGAGAGAGAGCGAGCAAACACACAAGCTGGGGGGAATGGACAGAGGAAGAGGGAGAGAAGCAGATTCCCTGCTGATCAGAGAGCCCAATGTTGGGGGTGACCCCAGGACCTGAGATAATGACCTGAACCAAAGGTAGACGCTTAAGCAACTGAGCCACTGAGGCACCCCCAAATATATACTTCTTAGTATAACACAATATCACACTTTCCAAGCCTTTTAGGTACCAGGCAATGTGTACCCATGAATGGAGAACAAATAAATGTATGACAGTTTGAGGGATCAAACTGCTCAACGAATCAACTTCTGCATTCTAGATACCATTTTTCTAATTACACAACCAAAAATCCCATTACTTTTTGGAAAGCCTTCTCCCACTCCATGGTGAGCCTATTATCTTCCAAAGCCCTGTATGTTTTTTCCCTCTATATGTAGTAAACCAACAGCTCCTCCACCCATTCTTTCCTTCAGTGGATGTCTTACAAATTTCTATTTTCTTCCAATTTCAAAAATAATAAATACAGCATGCAGAATATTTAGGATACTATGCCCCCTACACCCCCATTTTTTTAAACTACTTTTACTCTCAGATAGTGACTTTCTCAAGGATCAGGAGGCTCCTTGTCCGCTAACTGCAGGAAGAGCAAAGAAGTGGGAAGATGGGATGGATCTTAGACCCCTCTCTGTCCTTTGTTCCCACTCCTCTGCCCTGGGGAACAGACCACCTTTACCTCTCACCAGGAGGCTACAGTTGCTCTGTTAACAGGTCTTGCTGCTTCTGCCTTTGTGTGTCCCCTTCACAGCAGCGAGCATGTCACTTAAAATGAAATCAGATCGCTCCACTTCCTTGCTTAAAGCCTCCCATGATTGTCCACCACAGCTAGAAAGTCACCAAATGTCACCACTCCTGGGAAGGCCCTCTCCACCATCCTGAGGAGGTCTCTCTCCACCTCTTTCCCATGGTTTTTATCTCCTTTTCTACTTTATTTTCCATCTTTGGACTTACGGAGATCTTTGAAAACACAGTGCTTGATTCTAGTTTATAGCTGGCACCTCCTTCCCCCAAGAATGTTGATTCCCTCAGGGCGGATTGTTGAGAGACCCCATAGCAGAGTGGGTCTGTTAGCTTCCTTTGGACCTGGGGGTGGGGGTGGAGAGTAGGTCAAGAGCCCCAGGTGCTTCACCATGCATTGTTGATTTCCTTTAGCCCTGCCCTCACCTTTCTAAATCATGTTTTCTTTATCAAACTCTCCTTAATTACCCTGGCAAATGGGCCATCTCTTCCCTAGCAGGTGCTTGACTCAAGTTTGAACTTGACTTCTGCCAAAGGCCAGTCCTCTGCCCTTTGTGCAGGCACGAGGGCCATTACTGCCCTCCTGAACAGTAAAGGCTTTTCCGCCTCCCTCCAGGGCTTGGCATCTTGTAGGCACAGGCATTATGAGTTAATGTATCTCTAAAAATTAAGCACTGGATCAGGTCCTTTATTTATAGCTCATTTTTACAAATGTGAATTAAAGTGGGCCAGTCTTATGACATACTCAAATTTATTATCCCCACTTGATGGCTTGGATAGTTAAATACTTCAGTGAATAAACTTAGAATTCATTAAGTCTCATTTTCTCATATTTCATATATTTGCAATCCACTCTCCTCCCTGGCAGTTTTCAAACAAGAAAATTAAGCCTGGCTCTGAAATTTATGGATGTATTCTTCTAATATTCCTTTAATTAGAAACTCATATGTGGCTTCCTAAGCAAGCCACCCATGGAGATAACTTATATGAATGGGGCCACCGTATTATCTGACGGCCTCCTAATTCCAGTTTTCTTTTGTAGCTCTTGTTAGCTCTGAAGCCCCATGTAGGGCAGGTTCTATGGAAACACAGCCTGCGAGGGCTAACTTTTCACCTTCAGGTTGACCTGGGAAAGTTTGGTAATGGTTTATTGGTTTAGTTTTCACTGCTGAATATTAATAGAATAGAATTATAGATACTCAGCTCTGGGCAGCACAGTGCTTCTAAGCTCGTCTGGCGATCACAGTTAATTGTATTGTGGGAAAGTCTACCTTGCCTTCTTTGGTTTTTAGATATACAATCTATCTAAACCATTCTGTGCCCACCTGTGCTGGGTAAGGCTACCATTTTGGATAGCCTGTTGACTACTGCAGAGGGGAGAGGAGAGAGAAAGAGAGAATATGACACAGACCCAAAGAGAGGGGAGGGGAGGACAGAGGAGAGAAACAGGGTATATGGAATATATCCAGTATGGCATTAGATGGGTGCTTGGGTTGTCCATGTAACCCTATTAAGTGTGCCTAAAATTACATATTATTCCAAGATCAGCTGTTAATATTGGGAACCATCTGTGGTGTAGACCTTAGGAGTTAGAGATGCCTAAGGCTTTTAGATCTAAACTATTTGGCCTGAAACTTAAAGAAGAGCATTAGAGGGAGTAGAGTCAGCCAACAAATGTCTATTCATCTCCTATTATAGGCACTTCTGGTTTCAGATGCCAGAGACAGCCCTACCCAGGAAGCTAATGCTTTACACAGTGCTTGTGATGGGCCAGGCCTGCTTCTGAGGGTTTCATTTCTATGAACTCCATTTAATCCCCACAGCATGCTGGGAAGTAGGTTCTAATATCATCTCCCAGCCAACGACAAGGAAATGAAGGCTCTGCAAAGTTAATGTGCCCAAGCTTACAATGCCAGTAAATGGGAGAACAGAGATTTGACCTTCAATAGCAGGATTCCAGGGTTCATGCTCTTAACCACTGTATTTCTTAGGATTCTCCAGAGAAGTAGCACCAACAGGACGTATGCATCCATATATATAAAGAGAGAGAAATGGATTGGTTTTAAGGAATTGGCTCATGCGATTGTGGCAAGGAAGAGTTCCTGTCCAAAGCCAGTCTGCTGGCAGAATTCCTTTTTGCTAGGGGCAGGTCAGTCTTTGTTCTAGTCAGGCCTTCAAATGATTGGATGAGAACCACACATGTATGGAGGGCAAATGGTTTTGCTCAAAGGTCACTAATTTAAATGTGAATCTTATCCAAAAACAATTTTCACAGAAATATCCCAAATAATGTGTATCTCAGTATCTGAACACTAATCGGCTAGCCAATATGACATAAAATATTAACCATCACAGCCATGGCCATGGATTAAAGTGTGTCTTCCCCAAAAGACAGAGTGAAGTCCTAACCCCCAGAACCTAAGAATGTAAATTTATTTGGATATGGGTCATTGAAGATGTCAGTTAGTTTAGATGAGTTCCTACTCAAACAGAGTGGACTCTTAATCCAATATGGCTGGTGTCCTCATAACAAGAGGGAGGAACCCTGAGAAAATGTCGGTGTGAAGAAATATAGACACAAGGAGAATGCATTTGGAGACAGAGGCAGAGTCTGCAGTTATGCTGCCACAAATCAAGGCACATCGAAGGCTATTAGAAACTAGATGAGGCAAGGAAGATGTCCTTCAACAACTAACTTCAGGCTTCTGGTCTCCCAAACCATGAGAAAATAGATTTCTGTTGCTTTAACTAGTTTGTGGTATTTTGTTACAGCAGCCCTAGGAGTCTAATACAACCCTGCCCTCAGGGAACCTACATGCTTGGAGAAAGGGAGCAGGCAATGATCATGAGACTACATGGGGACCAGAGGAATCATAAAAGACTTTTTCAATGCTAAGTTTGTAGGGTGGAAGGCTTCAGGCATATGGTGGCCACTTGCTGGCTCTACTGATCAGGGTTCGCTCAGAAAAGCAAGACCTTTAAAAAGATACACATTAACAGGGATTTATTATAGAGATTGGAAGAGGGGTCTAAACAGTGTATGTGAGGCTGCTGTTTCTGGCTGGTACCGGAACCTAAAGTCTGCAGGGCAGGTCATTCAGAAGGAAAGGTGGACATGAAGTGGGGGAAGCAAAGATAAACTGAAATCTGTGAGGGGAATGTCTTGGCAGAGGTCTGACATTGAGATGATAGCAGAACAGACTTGAGGTCACCTAACTTCCTACTGAGAGTCCTTCCTATTACTCCATCGTATCTTTTTTAGAAGCCTAGAATATTTTTCTCCCAAAAGAAACCTTGAAGACTCCACCAGATCGGTAGGAGCTAAAAAGTATTAACTACTCAATGCACTTTAATTAAAAAGTGATTCTTTTCTAGAAGGAAGTACAGTCAAATGTATTAGGGCTAGTTATTTTGGAATCTGAGGACTTGGATTAGTCAAAAAGTTTTTCTTCTTTGCTATGTTTTCCAAGTTTTCTATGATGATCAAAGTCATGTTTTAAAACAAAACTTAAAGCAACATTCTTCTTCAGAAGAAAAAAATCTCAGTTCACATCTGAACCAAGTATCCTTCTTAAGCAGAACCTATGTGCCTTTGCTAGCTCGTTGGTCTGGGCTGGCAATCAAATAAAGGATAAAGTCAGTGGTTTTAGAATTTGTGGCAATTCCGAATCCATGTATTGAAATTCTGTGTCTGACTTTTGGCCCCTATCTAATCTCTAGTTCATTCATTCACCCCTACTTTTTTTTTTTTTTTTTAAGATTTTATTTGAGAGAGTGAGCACATGTATGAGTGGGGAAAGGGACAGAGGGAGAAGCAGACCCCTCTGCTGAGCAGGGAGCCACAAGAGGAGCTCAATTCCAGGACCCTGAGATCAGAACCTGAGCCAAAGTCAGACACTTAACCGACTGAGCCACCCAGGTGTCCCCTTCACCTTTCAACCTCAGCTTTATGTAAGGAATGGGCAAGTTTAGGACCAGATCATCCCTAGCCTAAGAAGCACAGCAGTCCCTAGATCCAAAATGTGGTTGGTTTTGCATCGGGTCATTCATGCTACTGGTTTCTGCATCAATCATGTATTAGTGTAAATACCTACCCTACTAAGTAAGACTCTATGGCCCCCTACCCTTCTACACCCTTCCCTGACTTACTGAATGCAATTCATTCCTCCAGAATGCAAGCTTTTCCCAATTCAATCATTCACTGAATCAACATACTGAGCTCCTACTACGTGCCAGGTACTGAGACAGGCAATGCAATGTAACGATTTTTGAAAATGACATGATCTGGTCCCTGAGGGTTCCAGAAATCCATCATCTGCTATTCTATAACACAATTCACGTCTTACATGGTAGTAAATCACAGTGGTTAACAGTCTGGGCTTGGGAGTCAGACTGCCAGTGTTTAAACGTAGGGCGCCACCTCTTACTGTGCCCACACATGACTGTGGGCAGTTTGATGGATTTTTCTAGGCCTCATGTGTCAGTTGCCAAGGATGAGGACAACAGGAAGATCAGCTCCTATTTATTGTGTCCTTACTAAGGGCTGGGCCCTGGGCTCTTGCATGTCCATTACCTTCTCTCATGCTCGCCAAGCCCCCCGGGAAGTGGCTGCTTTCATCATCTCCATTTGACATGGATGGAAGTTAGATTTAAGAGGTCACATTCACATTACTTACTAGCAAAGAGGAGAATGGTTGGTGAGTGACAGCTGAGGACACCTATGCACTACACCTGAGTGGCTATGGGCCCCCTGGCCACAGCCATGGTGGGGGTGGCACCCGCCTGATCCTCGGCACTGAGCTCCAGAAGGCACACAGAGAGCCAGGGCAGACCACAAAACCTGCTGTCCAGGGTGTATAAATTAAACATGTGCCTCCTGCCCAGGGGAATGACAACTTCCTTGTGATTACCTCACTGTGAAAAATGTTAGCCTTCAAAAGGGGTTCCTCCATTCTGATTCGGTTAGCACTCACACAGAGGCCAGCTACCAGGGCTCCCTGGCCTGCTGGGGATGCTGGTGAGGCTATGGGAAGAACCCCCCAGGTTCCCACTCCCTCCACCCTCCCCCACTCCGGTAGCTCTGTTTTTAGCTCTAGGCTGCAGGGCGCATCACCTGCCCAGGTATCAGTCACAGGATGCATTGTGTCTGAGGGTATTAGTTCCCTAAACCACCCTGGGATCTAACTCAGACAGACACGTGTTTCCTGGAGGAAAACATGGGCCACTACACAATGGGGAAGGAGAGAAGAAAGAGGGAAGATGGGCAGGAAGGAGAAGAAGAGACAAAAAGGGATGAGAAGGAGGGATGTGGCAGGGAGGGGAGAGAGGCAGGGCACAGTTCATGGGAGAAGCCTGTGAAAGGATCTGCCTCCTTCCTGTTTCTTTAAAACTACAAACCGCTGAGTTGAGCTAGAGTATTAGAACTCACAGTTTCAGAGTGGACATTGCCTCAGTGGTCAAAGGAGGGAAGGGAGCTTGCAGACCGAGCTCACTCCTGTAGGAGCTGTGATAAGGCAAAAGGAAATGGAGATTCTATGGCAGAGGGAAGTCAGAATTTCACACAGCAAGGCTGACTCTTTCCTTCCCATCTTTGGCTACAGAAACATTTCCTACATGGCTACCTCTCTAGAGGAAGAGGTACTCTGGGTCCATTGGGGCAGTGCCATGTAAGTGTGGGCCACCAGCTGGAGCTGGTCTGAGAATTCTTGGTTTCCAGCTGCTGATAATGTAAGTGAAGAACTGACAGAACATGATTAGAAATTTTTATCATGATCTGACGCTGCCAAGACAGTTCTCTGTGTGATCCTCAAACTTGTCTCATAGATGCTGACACAGAACATTCTGGGTGCTGATGACTGTGAACTTGTACAGCAAGCTGCCCATGGCCTGAGCTGTATATTACTCTTGCACAGCCACACCACATCTGGGGCTGTGAGTTTGACAAGTACTACTCAAGAGATTATTAATCTACCTCTGGAGTTACTACCTTGCTGTGCCTCCCTAAGCCTCAGTTTCACTGTTTGTAAACTAGTGATAAATTACCTACGTTCTAAGGACTTTTGGAAGATTAAATGAAGTAGTACACGTCAGTTGTTTAGCATAATAGCTGACAAAGGGTGTGCACTCAACACAAGATAGCTCTTCTCACTTGGTCATAGCGAACAGACAGGGCTTGCAACTTGGCTAGGAGCAAGGTGTCTCAGCACCACAGATGTCCAAGGAAGCGAGCCCAGTCTTCCAGACTTGATCCAGAGCAAGCCAAGGATATCTCCAAGTGCAAGGAGAGGGGCTGGTCACCAGCCAGGGGATGAAGATGGTAAAGCTCATCCCCTCCACTGGGAACAAGCAAATCGATGGTGAAGGAAAGCCTCAAGTCCTCAAGTGCTCTAAAAGCCAATAATAAAATTTAAAATCAATACGGAAGCTGACAGCAAACCGATGGCAGGCCCAGAGGCCAGGAATGAAGTGTCTCTGTGCTGGGAGCAGGCAGACAGCCCAGGCAGCAATCCTCTGAACAGCAGCAGGCTGAGTGTCCAGGTGAAGGAGCCTTGGAGCCTGTAATTTGGCAGAGGTCCTGCCTCCCAGTCTGGCGCTGTCCCATAGATATGGGATGCACACAGGGAAAATGAGTTTGTTGAAGGAATAAAACCTGGACCCCCAACACAGTGCTGTTCTATTTATCTGACCTTTGGAGGACTACAGCTAGAGCCTGGGAAATCACATTTTCCAGCATTAACTTTCTGCTGCATTTTAAAAACATGGAGAGACCATGCAGAACGCTGTTACGGACTAAATGTTTGGGTCCCCTTCCAAATTCATATGCTGAGACCATGACCTCCAGTGTGATGGTGTTAGGAAGTGGGGCCTTTTGGAGGTAACTGAATTTAGATGAGGTCATGATGGGAGTCCTTATACAAAGGGGGAAGAGACTAGAACTCTGTCTTGGCCATGTGAGAATACAACAAGATGGTCATTTGCAAACCACAAAGAGAGCTTCCATCAGGAATTGCATCAACCAGCACCTTCACCCTGGATTTTCCTG
Source organism: Lutra lutra (assembly GCF_902655055.1). NCBI lineage: Eukaryota > Metazoa > Chordata > Mammalia > Carnivora > Mustelidae > Lutra > Lutra lutra. The sequence continues at coordinate 184,037,262 of NC_062278.1, read as the reverse complement.
ACACCAGAACTGTAAGAAATACATATTTGTCATTTAAGTCATTCAATGGGTGACATTTTGTTACAGCAGCCTGAACCGGTTAAGACACACAGAGACATTCACAGTGCTTCTCAGATAAGGGATTATTCAGATGCAATTATCTGTGCAAACATTTCTTGAGCTCCCCCTCCCCACATGTCACCTGTCTCTACTCTGATGTTCCAGGGACTACAGTGAAATAGGTCAGGAAAAGAAGTTTCTGTTCATTATGAGCTCATGACAGGTGAGGGAGACAAACAGATTATCAAATACTTCACATCCAGCGAGCCGGGTGCAACAGTGACTCTGTGAGGGCCAGCAGAGAGTGCAGGCACCACCACCTGGGATGGAAGTTGGGAGTGGGAGGAGGGTAGAAGTTGCTTCAGAGTGCCAACCCTCCTCTGCTCATGCGTGATTGAAGAACATGATGGTACTGGACTCAGGGCAGCTGCCATCATGACGTGTGTCTAAGAGGAAAAGTGCTAAGATTGCTAAGACTCTTTAGTAGTCAGTCTGAGAATGAGACCTCTTATGGGTCATGAAAGCTGAAGAAGGAAGAGAGAAGAGACTCAGAGTGAGGGAGAAAGGCTGAGAGAGTACGTGGGTAAGAGATAGACAGACACACACATGCAGAGGGATAGACCTACCTTAATGTGAAAGTTTTAGACAGTTCTAGAGTCCTGTTCCCTTTGGGCAAGGCTATATTTGGTTTTTGTCTTTGAATTCCCATAAGTTTCCATCTGTTAGAATGGGTAACGTTTACTGGAACTGGGGAAGTGGTTTTCTGTTCTGAACAACACAAAGAGTCTAAACTCTAGGAGTGATCTGGGAAAGCAACACTGACTCACACAATTTCAACCATACCGTCTCAGCCAAACCAAAGAAGGGGCAAAGAGAGAAATAACAATTCAATCATTGTGATTGGTGTCACATGCGTGCATGTAAGCCCTGGCCTGAGTATGTCACGGGAGACAGTGACCCTCTCCGTCCATGAACTTTGCTTTGTGTGAGCCCTCACTGAGCTGAGAGTGCTTGCTTTGTCAGTTAATGTATATGTTTTGGGACAAGAGGAAAATGGGGAAAGGAGAGAATAATTAGCAAGCAGATGAATGAGCATCCTGTTTCCATTTCTGTTGCCAAGGCTAATCATTTATTTCAACTGAGGTGCTTGGTGAATTAAAGCCACATGGAAGTTAAAAGTGTTAATTTCATGATCTAACTCTTTAGAGTAAAAACACTCACATTCAGCCTATGCTTTGAAGAAATGAAGCCAGCAATTAACTCATAAGGCTGAAACTAACAAACTGCTTCCTTTACAAGCAAAGTGCCAACTGAACCTTGATTCGTGAAGTTACCAATTGGTCTTCTTGGCTTCCCATTCAGTCCACAGCCATCAGATAAATATATTTCATCATGTCCCAACATTGCCTCTTTTTCAAAGATAAATGACAGAAGTGTGGATTAAAACCAAAACCCAATGCAATATACCTGGAACGTTGAGAATGGGCAGAAAGATATGAACACAAATCAGAAGGGACTTAGGGCTTCCAAGTGAATGAGACCACTGGGATTAAAAACTTTTTCTCTAAGCTGTGTAGGGTGAGAAGATAGTCAGGGGGCCAGTGCATCATCTTGTCCAGTTTAAACTCACTAAATGAAAACCATGTGAATGATTGCCTGGCGAGCCAGGCAAGGTCCACAATTTAGTGGCTGGAGAGGTGTGAGCTCAGTCTTAGTGCAGACAATCATCTCCTGGATATAAATGCTCAGGTCTGTAGAGGCTTCCCTTGAGCAGATGGACATTGAGGCCCACACCAAGGGTCAGCAGCCTGTGATAGAAGACTCTAGAAACCCTGCCCCCAGCAGGGAAGAGCTAAGCAGCCCCCCAAAACATACATATTTATCTCAAACTTAAAGACTTAAGAGGCATCTGAATTATCCTCATCTGTTAAATTAACAAACAATAAATATTCATTTCCCTGCTAACGGGGTCTAGAATATGCCACTCCAAAATATGCCACTGATTTTGAGTTGAAGGCACGTGAGAATCAACAGATGCAGGGCAAGGTATTCTCTGTACTCTACTTGTCTGCCTAAAGGCAGGGCATAAATTTCTCTTTGGAAGGTGCCTCTCTAGGACTCATTATCAGAGATGAGGAGTCGACTCTGGATGACTTTGAATAAGAAGACCTTAGTAAACTAACCTATATCTTCCATTAGTTCTCCCACATATTTTCCAGGCACTGGTCCACAATTATCATCCCTTGAAGTCCAACCCCTCTCTCCTTTGTTAAAATGGCATATGAGCCCTCCAAGCCTAATCACTTCTTTGAGCTTTACTTTTTTTTGGTGAACTCCAGTGCACATAAATATTAATAAAAATTGTATGTCTTTTCTCCTGTTAATTGGCCTTTGTTAGTTTAATTCATTGGCTCCCAAGCACTGAACCTAAGAGGGTAGAAGGAAACTTTTTCCTCCCTGACAGTGCCACAGTACTAACCTCAAACTTCAGGGGTGCTTACTTACTTAAAGGGATAAATGTAAAAGGAGTCCCTACTCATCAGCTATTGTGAAATCAAGAAAGTTCTAGAGAATATATTGGTATGTTTATAAGAATGGCAAACATTTTTTTTCTTTTTCAAATTTTTAGAGAATGGCAAACACTCTTAAAGTCTGATGATATCAAGTGATAGCATGGATATGGCACAATGGGTGGGCACTTCTTCATCTGTTGGTGGGCATGTAAATGCAGTGGAGACTTTTTGGAAGGCAATTCAATAAGCTCCATCAAAACTGAAAATGAGGGGCATCTGGGCAGCTCAGTTGATTAAACATCTGCCTTCAGCTCAGGTCATGATCCCAGGGTCCTGGGATCGAGCCCCACATCTGGCTACCTGCTTCTCCCTCTCCTGCTCCCCCTGCTTGTACTTTCTCTCTATCAAATAAATAAATAAATAAAATCTTTTAAAAAATATATTTAAAAAAACTGAAAAGGGACAAACTTTTGATACAGCAATTTCTCTTCCAAGAAGTTATCTGAAGACACCCTTGCATTTATGCACAAAGTCAACATGTGAGAATTTTTACTGTAGCATCACTTTAATAGCAACACCCTGAAAACCACCCAAATATCCAGCAATACAGAAGCTGCTACAAGGAGTAGAAAGAATGAAATAAACCTCCATATTCCAATGTGGGAAGACTTCAAGGACACTGACAGTGTTTAAACATTAAGTCACAGACACAGACAAATATTCCTTAAGCAGGTTTCAATAAAACATAATCCATAAAAGAGAAGATCGAACAAACTGAACTTCATTAAAATCAAGACCTTCTATTCATCAAAAAACAACATTAGAAGAACCCACAGCTCTCGCACTTGATGAATGGATAAATCAAACATAGTATAGCCGTAAGATGGAATATTACTTAGTAATTAAAAGTGAATGAAATTTGAATACATGCCACAACATGGATGAACCTCAAAAACATACACTAAGTAAAAGAAGTCAGTCACAAAAGACCACATAGTGTATGATTCCAAACACCCAGAATAGGCCAATCCATAAAAACTGAGAGTAGATTAGTAGCTCCTAGGCTCTGAGGGAAGGAGGGAATACTGGATATAGGATTTTGGGTGATGAAAATATTCTGGATTTAAAATAGTGGTTGCAAAACTTAGTCAGTGTGGTGACAAACACTGAACTATATACTTTAAACAGATGAATTTTATGGTATGTTAGTTATATCTCACTATTTATTTATTTATTTATTTATTTCATAGACAGAGATCAAAGTAGACAGAGAGGAAGGCAGAGAGAGAGAGGAGGAAGCAGGCTCCCCGCTGAGCAGAAAGCCCGATGTGGGGCTCGATCCCAGGATCCTGAGACCATGACCTGAGCTGAAGGCAGAGGCTTTAACCCATTGAGCCACCCAGGGGCCCTCTCTCACTTTTTAAAACTGCATTTAAAAAGACAATAATAGAGAGTGAAAAGGCAAACCACAGACTGGGAGAAAATATTTAAAATATGTATATCCAGCAAAGGACTCATATCAAGAATATATAAAGGGCTCCTACAAACCAAAAAGAAAAAGATAACCCAACTTAAGACAATTGCCAAAAAACTTTAATAGGCACTTCCCAAAAATGATTATACAAATGGCCACAACTTACGAAAACATGCTAAACATCTATAGTCATCAGGGAAATGTGAATTGGCACCACCCGTAAAATAGAATGCCACCAATTAATACGACGTGCTGGTGAGGATATCAACAACTGGGAGGCTCATTCACTGCTGGTAGGAAGATTAACTGGAGCAGTGACTTCAAAAAACTGTTTGATAGCATCTTCCAAGGCAAAACATTTATCTAACCTATGATCCAGCAACTCCGCTCCCAAATATATACCTAGCAGAAATGAGTGTATCAAACAGAAATATGTCCACACCCTGTGACATCTGTTTATAGTAGCTTTATTAATAATAGCCCCACAATGGAAACAAACAAGATGTCTTCCAGTTGAAGAATGGACGAACAATGGACTA